>NC_057807.1:612209568-612553283 GCF_018294505.1 Triticum aestivum | reverse complement strand
GGGGGCCGCCGGCGATGAGGGGAGGACGAGGGGGACCGGGATCGGGCGGGGGCCGATCCGGATCGGCGTGAGGGGGAGAAAGGGGATCGGGGGGGAGTGGTTGCGGCTAGGGTTCCCGACCGGGGGAAGAGGTGGATAAGTGGCCGGCCGGCTGGGCCGGGCCAGGGGAGGGGGCTGGGCCAGGTGTGAGGGGGGCCATGTGGGGAGGGGCTGGCCCAGTTGGGCCAGTGGGGTTTCCTCCCCCACTCTCTTTTGTTTTATTTTTACTTTTTATTTACTTTACCTTTTCTGTTTTATTTTAGTTGCAGTTTATTTTTTTGTTTTAGTAAATACCAAAGTGGCACCTAAATTGTTCTTACAAATTAAGCCACAACCACAAAATGCTTCATCCCTAAATAATATAGTTTAATATTTTACAAAACACAAAAGGCATTTAATTAATTTCTTTTGCTGCTGTTTTATTTTCCTTTGAGCATTTAAACATTTTATAAAAATGTGGTTTCACCTCCATAATTACCTATGTATTATTTGGTTCACTCGGAACATTTAATTTTTAATATTTGAAAACTTTTATTGTTTGCTCGATTTTGTATTTGAAATTCGAACCGGTTTTTGAACTAACCCGAGATTAACTACAGTGACTAAGGTGATGTGGCATCATTAGTGGGGATTACTGTAGCTTAATTACCCGGGCGTCACACCTCATGACCCGCTTTTGTGCAGGAGAGGACAGCTGGTTGGCAAGAAGCAGCACCAGCGACCCGAATACATCCGAACCCAGAGATGGGAACGGGAAAGCGCGTCGTAACAAAGAACCGTGCCAGATAAAGGACAACAGCCCGATGAGCACGGCAGTAAACGCCGGATTCAAAAGCTCTCGGCAAAATCAAAAAAAGCCGCCCCCCAAAGATGACAGGGACGAGCTATCCAACCTCAACAAAATCTTGGACAAAATATGTCAAATCCACAGCACTCCTGGGAAACTTGCAAACCATACCCACAGAGATTGTTGGGTCTTCAAGCAGTCCGGCAAACTCAACGCCGAACACAAGGGGCTCGACACACCAAGCGAGGATGACGATGCACCCCACAAGCAGAACACTAGAGAACAAAAGAAGTTCCCACAAGAAGTCAAGACAGTAAATTCACTTCAGATGACAAAAGGGAAAAACAGAATGGCGCTTACGAAGACACGCGTCGTACGGCCAGCCCCAGAGGAGCACCGCCACTGGTTGTTACAACCAATCACCTTCGATCATCAGGATTACTCCAAAGGAGCCCGGAACGCAGGCTGGACTGCCTTGGTCGTGAACCCGATTATTAACGGAATCCAATTTACAAAAGTCCTTATGGATGGCGGCAGTAACTTGAACCTGTTATATCAGGACACAATCCGCAAACTCGGGGTAAACCCAGCTATAATCCGCCATGGAAACACTTCCTTTCAAGGAGTCGCGCCGGGTCCAGATACCCAAAGTATGGGTTCCCTTCCGTTAGAAGTCACGTTCGGCTCACCCGACAACTTCCGAAGCGAAAAGCTAACATTCCACATCGCCCCATTCGTAAGTCGCTATCAAGTGCTACTGGGACGTGAAGCTTTCACCCGCTTTAATGCAATACCGCATTACGCATCCCTTACACTTAAAATGCCTGGCCCAAGGGGCATCATTTCATTACAGGGGAATATAAATTGACCCCCAAAGTACGGGCAAAGGTGCGGCCGCTAGTACAGCCGCCCACTAGTCCAGCCCTACTATCCCGGACACGGCTCAACGAGTCCGGCGTAAACATGCTTAATAGCCGCATAACCCCGTACAAGGGGCTCCACGTGTTCACGCCCGGAGACAATACGGCTCAATTCTTGCTCCAACTATATTTTGTTTATTTTAATATAGATTTCTCGCACGCTTATTTTTTACTAAGTTCCTCTCTTTCGCAGACGAACATCATGCTACGCCCGTCCAGGATACGGCACAACGGAGACACAGGCGCAAACGTGCAGCAGGGACCCGTTTCAAGGATTCTTTTCAGATTAAGACCCTGCGTAAACCTTTTTTACTGTCTCTTGTTGACAACATCCCCCGGTTTTCTCTATAACCGAGGAGGAGGCTGGCGTCTTGGCATGTGGCCACACCAGAATTTTGCGCATACCTGAACACCAGGGGCTTCTTTACCAAGGGCTCTATTTCGGCCCGTCCTCATAAAGACCGAATACCTTAGGGAGTGTTCGGCGTCGCGAGTTTGGCCCTATATGCATCAGCTCCGAATCATGTCTTTGGTCAAATGTTGGGTTTGCCCGGCTCCAGTGTTTTGCTGCCTTAGGTTCCGTCATATCGGCTAATGCGGCACCAGGAGAACTACTGCGATTGTGCCCCGGTTCGGCCAGGCGAGCACCTTAGTAGAGAAAGCCAAAAACTGACTGACATGATATAGCGAGAGACTGGTCAACCACTCGATGACTTTCGGAATCTTTAGGATTCCTCCGCATTAATGAAGGGCCGCTTCCCGGTCAGGCACACTCGCGCCCCGAATTCGGGTGAGCGCGGTGCCCCTAGGGGCTATTTAGTAGCCCCACTGTCAAACTCCTATGGCTAAGTGAAAGTGATAAAGCATTATAGTCCGGTTGCCTAGTTCGCCGCCCCACCACCTCCTTTATAGGACCAAGACGTTGGATTAAGTGTGAAAAGGCGCTTTTTTGCGAACACCCCCGCATGCTATGCGTGGGGGCTGAAGCCAACGACTTCCATATTTCCGGTTATATACAAATATATACATTAAACGGCCGCACAGGAGGCATCATAATTCTTGCAAGCACAAGTATAAAAAGCTTTTTCATCAAAATATTCGTTTTACAAATAGTATAAGCTATTCGAACACAACATCCTTTGAGCACTGCGACTCTATTAAACGAGCGCCATGGAGAACTTCCTCAAAATAGTGCTTGCAGGTACTCGGCTTTCGTCCGAATCCCGGGATGCAACAACACTGGCCTTCATATCCGCCCAGTATGTTTTGACACGGGCAAGAGCCATCTGTTCGCCCTCTATGCACGCGGACCTCTTCATTGCATCAGCATGCGGCACCGAACCAAGGAACTGCTGCACCAAGCCAAAATAAATCTTCGGCTCCGGCTTCTCCAGCCACAGACGACTCGCAACATACCTCATGGCGAGTCTGGATAACCTATTCAGCTCCGCCCAGGCGGCCAAACGGTCGGATACCGAAAGTGGGCGTTCTGGATTGTGGAACTGCGACCAGAAAAGCTCTTCCAATCCATGGTCACCTTGGCCGCGGAAGTGTTCGGTCGCGTCCGCCGCACTAGCTGCCAAATCCAGATAAGTGTTTTCTGCACTCCACTGCCGGTCTAACAGAGCATACTTGGGGTCTCTGAACTTCATCCGCAACATATAGGGCTTTCCAGACGTGATATCTCCGGCCTGACGCGGCTCCTCCTTCATAGCTCTCATTGCAGAGCGAGTATCCTTGGCTTCGGTAGTGATCTTTTCAAGGTCCTTCTATGACGCCCTATATTCTTGTTCAAGAAATTTACAGCGGTCGGTAGCATCCTTCAATTTTATGGCCTTTTCGGCTACCACCTTTTTGCTCTGGCAGTGAGCAGCCTGTTCAGCTTTTAGCTCTTCAGCCGCTTTAACGGCAGCCGCATCGCTTCTCCTTGCTTGCTCCTTGGCTCGGGCAAGTTCCACCAGAAGGTTCTCCACGGCAGCAGCACCATCTACATTCAGCACATATATATAAGGCCCGAGCATCGAGCTCCTATTACCAGGTGTCTTTGGAACATACCTTGTGCCTCGTCCGGCCGCTTATTTACACGCGCGATGTCGGCATCTGCTACGTCAAGTTGCCGCTTTAGCTCGGCAGATTCATCAGTCCGGCTAGCCACTGAACGCCTCGCCACCTTCATGGAAATGGCGACATATTATACCTGGGGTTATGATCCTCTGTGCGCCGTCACTCTTGACGACACACAGAGTCTCAGGGGCTACTATTTATATAGGGCGCATTTAATATGCGGCTCTACCAAAAGGTACAACTTTTTGCGTACCTCAAAGCCTGTTAGCAAACTCTTGGCAGCCTCGTACAATCCGCTTTCCGCAGATGAAACCCTTCCAATCACCGTATTCATCAACATACGGTGTTCTTCTGAGATGGACGCCCTACCAAGCAGATCCTTCAGCCCCACCGACTGCGCACTAGAGGGTGCCGGACTAGCCTGACCACCTTTTTCAGGGTCCGGACTTGGGAAAACCCTCCGAGATGACACCTCGGGGTCGCCTGCCTTGTGAGACGGTGCAACAAGAGGAGGCGTTTCGCTCTCTATCATCTCCGGACGAAGATCCCCTGAAGATGAGCTCTGCTGAGAAGGGTTGAGACCCGAACTGCAAGGTAATGTTTCGGTCACTTTCCTCAGAAATAAGATAGGAGTGTCATTTATTATGGAACCCCTCCCTTCACTTACGTCTCGGGAGAGAGCGGGCCCCCTTTAGGGGGCGATTCGGCCCGGGCATTCTCCGGTGCCGAACCCCCTGGTGAAGATTTCTTCCCCCGTTTTGAGGCCATCACCTCCGGGTCTTCAGAGGCAGTCCTTTTCTTTCCCTGGTCGGGGGAATTTTTGATTCTTCCCTTCCTAACAGCCTCCTTCGTGGAGGCAGTAGCTCCTTGGTTCCCCCCTACGCCTTCCGCCAAAAGCGTGACCTCCAGCATCCTGATTAGCATGGGATTCGGCGCGGTCTCGGGCAGGGGGGCTGGACACCTGATAAGCTTTGCCTTCACTATCCACTCCTGTTCAAAGGACAACTCTGTTAAGGGTAATTTTGTGATGAAAATACTGATGGTGTGTCCAAATACGGGGCTACTTACCTAGGCATCCGGGCGATTGCAGCTCAGACCTGCGTCCTCGGACAAATCCGGACACCTTGCTTGTGATCCGAAGAACAATTTGTACATCTCCACGGGTGTCGCACCCATGAAATGTTGGAGGACTCGTGGTCCCTCCGGATTAAATTCCCATAGGCGGAGAGGTCGACGTTTGTAGGGCAGTGTGCGGCGAATCAGCATGACTTGCGCCACTACGGTCAAATTGATATCTCTTTCTAGAAGATCTCGAATGCGGTCCTGCAGCAAGGGCACGTCTTTGGGCGGCCCCCAGATAAGTCCTTCATTAACCCATGACGCTAGCCGTGGTGGGGGACCCGAGTGAAAAGTAGGTGGCGCCACCCATGTGGTGCCCCTGGGGGCTGTGATGTAAAACCAGTCCCGTTGCCATAAGGCAAGCTCCTCTTGAAAAGAGCCTTCGGGCCAGGGAGCGTCGTCCATCTTGCTTATTATAGCTCCTCCGCACTCAGCGTGCTGCCCCTCGATCATCTTCGGTTCCACCTTGAAGGATTTTAGCCACAATCCGAAGTGAGGAGTGATATGGAGGAAGGCCTCACACACGACAATAAATGATGAGATTTGGAGGATGGACTCCGGAGCTAAGTCGTGGAACTCCAGCCCGTAGTAAAACATAAGCCCCCTCACGAAGGGATCAATCGGGAAGCCTAGCCCCTGAAGGAAGTGAGATGCGAACACCACGCTCTCACCGGGCTGGGGAGCGGGAATGGCCTGCCCTTGAGCAGGCAGCCTATGCGAGATTTCGCCGGTTAGATACCTGGCATCTCTCAGCTTTCGCACATCTTCTTCCGTAACGGAAGAAGGCATCCACCGGCCTTGAAGGTCAGAGCCGGACATCGTCGAAGGTCCGAAGCGCCTAAAACTAGAGCTTTGGGTGTTGGAACTCAAAGCAAGGGGCGGATTCGATTGGATTGAGAAGAAGGGAGCCGAGCCTTGGTCCCTTTATAAAGGAGTCGAATACCAAGAGCCCTCCCCGTAACTGTTTGAGACTCGCTTTCAATTAGGGAGTCATACCAAAGGCACGGTTGGGTTACCCACGCCCGTATTGATGAGAATCCCGGAATAAGGGGACACGATCTTTGCTTTGACAAGACGTGCCAAGGAAACCGCCTCGCTAAACGCGCTGAGGTGGAACAGTAAAACGATTCAAATAAAGGCATGGCCGTGACGTCACGCTACGGAATACGTCAGCAGATTAGATTTGTGCAGATATTATTCTCTCTACGGTGGCATGTGTTGGGGAACGTAGCAGAAATTCAAATTTTCCTACGTGTCACCAAGATCTATCTATGGAGAAACTAGCAACGAGGGGAAGGAGAGTGCATCTACATACCCTTGTAGATCGCTA
Organism: Triticum aestivum; assembly: GCF_018294505.1. Classification (NCBI taxonomy): domain Eukaryota; kingdom Viridiplantae; phylum Streptophyta; class Magnoliopsida; order Poales; family Poaceae; genus Triticum; species Triticum aestivum. The sequence continues at coordinate 612,547,024 of NC_057807.1, read as the reverse complement.
AGCGGAAGCGTTCAAGAGAACGGGGTTGAAGGAGTCGTACTCGTCGTGATCCAAATCACCGGAGATCCTAGTGCCGAACGGACGACACCTCCGCGTTCAACACACGTACAGCCCGGTGACGTATCCCAAGCCTTGATCCAGCAAGGAGAGAGGGAGAGGTTGGGGAAGACTCCATCCAGCAGTAGCACGACGGTGTGGTGGTGATGGAGGAGCGTGGCAATCCTGCAGGGCTTCACCAAGCACCGCGGAGAGGAGGAGGACTTGGGAGAGGGGGAGGGCTGCGCCAGGGGCAAGGGTGCAGCTCCCATGCGCCTCCCCACTATATATAGGGGTGGAGGGGATTATTTCTTGCCCTCCAAGTCCATTGGGGCGTTGGAAAAGGTGGGAGGAAACAAATCCCATCCTTTCCTTTCCCCACCGATTGTTATCCCCCCTTTTTAGGGATCTTGATCTTATCCCTTCGGGATATGATCTTATTCCTTCTAAGGGGGGATCTTGGTGCGCCTTGACCAGGGGTGTGGGGCCTTGCCCCCACTACCCACGTTCATGTGGGTCCTCCCATGCAGGTGGGCCCCACTCCGAAACCTTCTAGAACCTTCCCGGTACAATACCGAAAAATCCCGAACATTTTCCGGTGGCCAAAATAGGACTTCCCATATATAAATCTTTACCTCCGGACCATTCCAGAACTCCTCGTGATGTCCGAGATCTCATCTGGGACTCTGAACAACATTCGGTAACCACGTATATCTATTCCCTATAACCCTAGCGTCATTGAACCTTAAGTGTGTAGACCCTACGGGTTCGGGAACCATGCAGACATGACCGAGACGTTCTCTGGTCAATAACCAACAGCGGGATCTGGATACCCATGTTGGCTCCCACATGTTCCATGATGATCTCATCGGATGAACCACGATGTCAAGGACTCAATCAATCCCGTATACAATTCCCTTTGTCTAGCGGTATTGTACTTGCTCGAGATTCGATCGTCGGTATGCCGATACCTTGTTCAATCTCGTTACCGGCAAGTCTCTTTACTCATTCCATAACACATCATCCCGTGATCAACCCCTTGGTCACATTGTGCACATTATGATGATGTCCTACCGATTGGGCCCAGAGATACCTCTCCGTCACACGGAGTGACAAATCCCAGTCTCGATTCGTGCCAACCCAACAGACACTTTCGGAGATACCTGTAGTGCACCTTTATAGCCACCCAGTTACGTTGTGACGTTTGGTACACCCAAAGCATTCCTATGGTATCCGGGAGTTGCAGAATCTCATGGTCTAAGGAAAAGATACTTGACATTAGAAAAGCTTTAGCATACGAACTACACGATCTTTGTGCTAGGCTTAGGGTTGGGTATTTTCCATCACATCATTCTGCTAATGATGTAATCCCGTTATCAACGACATCCAATGTCCATGGTCAGGAAACTGTAACCATCTATTGGTCAACGAGCTAGTCAACTAGAGGCTTACTAGGGACATGGTGTTGTCTATGTACCCACACATGTATCTAAGTTTCCTGTCAATACAATTATAGCATGGATAATAAACGATTATCATGAACAAGGAAATATAATAATAATTAATTTATTATTGCCTCTAGGGCATATTTCCAACAGTCTCCCACTTGCACTAGAGTCAATAATCTAGTTCACATCGCCATGTGATTAACACTCACAAGTCACATCACCATGTGACCAACACCCACTAGTTCACATCATCGTGTGCTTAAGACTCAATGAGTTCTGGGGTTTGATCATGTTTTGCTTGTAAGAGAGGTTTTAGTCAACAGGTCTGCAACATTCAGATCCGTATGTACTTCACAAATCTCTAGGTCATATTGTAAATGCTGCTTCCACGCTCCACTTGGAGCTATTCCAAATGGTTGCTCCACTATACGTATCCGGTTTGCTACTCAGAGTCATTCGGATAGGTGTTAAAGCTTGCATCGACGTAACTCTTTACGCCTCCATAATCGAGAAACATGTCCTTTATTTACTCCAAGGACAATTTTGACCGCTGTCCAATGATCCCCATTCCTGGATCATTCTTGTACCCCTTGACTGAATCATGGCAAGGCACACTTCCGGTGCGGTACACAGCATAGCATACTATAGAGCCTATGTCTGAAGCATAGGGGACGACCTTCGTCCTTTCTCTCTCTTCTGTCATGGTCGAGCTTTAACTCTTAACTTCATACCTTACAACTCAGGCAAGAACTCCTTCTTTGACTGATCCATCTTGAACACCTTCAAGATTATGTCTAGGTATGTGCTCATTTGAAAGTATTATTAAACATTTTGATCTATCTTATAGGTCTTGATGCTTATTGTTCAAGTAGCCTAATCCAGGTTTTCTATTGAAAAACACTTTTCAAATAACCCTATATGCTTTCCAGAAATTCTATATCATTTCTGATCAACAATATGTCAACAACATATACTCATCAGATATTCTATAGTGCTCCCACTCACTTCTTTGGAAATACAAGTTTCTCATAAACTTTGTATAAACGCAAAATCTTTGATCATCTCATCAAAGCGTATATTCCAACTCCGAGATGCTTACTCCAGTCCTTAGAAGGACTGCTGGAGCTTTGCACACTTGTTAGCATCTTTCAGGATTGACAAAACCTTCTGGTTGTATCACACACAACCTTTCCTCAAGAATATCGTCGAGGAAACAATGTTTTGACATCCTATCTGCAAGATTTCACAAATCATGCAGTAATAGCTAATATAATTCCAACAGACTCTTAGCATCGCTACGAATGAGAAAGTCTCATCGCAGTCAACTCCTTGAACTTGTCGAAAAACATCTTAACGACAAGTCGAGCTTTCTTAATGGTGACACTTACCATCATTGTCTGTCTTCTTCTAAAATACATCTGTACCCAACAGCCTTTACGACCATCAAGTAGTTCTTCCAAAGTCTACATTTTGTTTTCATACATGGATCCTCTCTCGGATTTTATGGCCTCAAGCCATTTGTCGGAATCCGGGCCCAACATCGCTTCTCCATAGCTCGTAGGTTCATTGTTGTCTAGCAACATGACCTCCAAAACAGGATTACCGTACCACTCTGAAGCAGTACATGTCCTTGTCGTCCTACGAGGTTTGGCAGTGACTTGATCTGAAGCATTATGATCACTATCATCAGCTTCCACTTCAATTGGTGTAGGTGCCACATGAACAACTTCCTGTGCCCTGCTACACTCTGATTGAAGTGATGGTTCATTAACCTCATCAAGTCTCCACCATCCTCCCACTCAATTCTTTCGAGAGAAACTTTTCCTCGATAAAGGACCCGATTCAAGAAACAATCCCTATTGCTTCCGGATCTGAATTAGGAGGAATACCCAACTGTTTTGGTGTCCTATGAAGATGCATTTTATCCGCTTTGGGTTCGAGCTTATCAACCTGAAACTTTTTCACATAAGCGTCGCAGCCCCAAACTTTTAAGAAACGACAATTTAGGTTTCTCCAAACCATAGTTCAAACGGTGTCGTCTCAATGGAATTACGTGGTGCCCTATTAAAGTGAGTGCGGTTGTCTCTAATGCCTAACCCATGAACGATAGTGGTAATTCGATAAGAGACATCATGGTACGCACCATATCCAATAGGGTGAAACTATGATGTTCGGACACACCATCACACTATGGTGTTCCAGGCGGTATTTATTGTGAAACAATTTCCACAATGTCTCAATTGCGTGCCAAAGCTCGTAACTCAGATACTCATCTCTATGATCATATCATAGACATTTTATCCTCTTGTCACGATGATCTTTAACTTCACTCTGAAATTACTTGAACCATTCAATAATTAAGACTTGTGTTTCATCAAATAAATATACTCAACATCTACTCGAATCATCTGTGAAGTACGAACATAACGATATTCACTACGTGCCTCAGCACTCATTGGACTGCACACATCAAAATGTGTTACTTCTAACAAGTTGTTATCTTGTTCCATCTTACTGAAACCGAGGCTTTTCAGTCATCTTGCCCATGTGGTATGATTTGCATATCTCAAGTGATTCGAAATCAAGTGAGTCCAAACGATCCATTTGCATGGAGTTTCTTCATGCGTATTCACCAATAGACATGGTTCGCATCTCTCAAACTTTTCAAAAAGGAGTGAGTCCAAAGATCCATCAATCATGGAGCTTCTTCATGCGTTTTACACCAATATGACTTACATGGCAGTGCCACAAGTAAGTGGTACTATCATTACTATCTTATATCTTTTGGCATGAAGATGTGTATCACTACGATCGAGATTCAATAAACCATTCCTTTAGGTGCAAGACCATTGAAGGCATTATTCAAATAAATAGAGTAACCATTATTCTCCTTAAATGAATAACCGTATTGCGATAGACATAATTCAATCATGTCTATGCTCAACGCAAACACTAAATGACAATTATTCTGGTTTAACACTAATCTTGATGGTAGAGGGAGCGTGCGATGTTTGATCACATCAAACTTGGAAACACTTCCAACACATATCGTCAGCTCACCTTTAGCTAGTCTCCATTTATTCCGTAGCCTTTTATTTCGAGTTACTAACACTTAGTAACCGAACCGGTATCTAATACCCTGGTGCTACTAGGAGTACTAGTAAAGTACATAATAACTTAATGTATATCCAATATACTTCTATCGACCTTGCCAGCCTTCTCATCTACCAAGTATCTAGGGTAATCCTGCTTCAGTGTCCGTTCCTCTCATTACAGAAGCACTTAGTCTCGGGTTTGGGTTCAACCCTGTGTTTCTTCACTGGAGCAGCAACTGATTTGCCGTTTCATGAAGTACCCCTTCTTGCCCTTGCCCTTCTTGAAACTAGTGGTTTCACTAACCATCAACAATTGATGCTCCTTCTTGATTTCTACATTCGCGGTGTCGAACATTGCGAATAGCTCAAGGATCATCATATCTATCCCTGATATGTTATAGTTCATCACGAAGCTTCTAGCAGCTTGGTGGCAATGACTTTGGAGAAACATCACTATCTCATCAGGAAGATCAACTCCCACTCGATTCAAGTGATTGTTGCACTCAGACAATCTTAGCACAAGCTCAACGATTGAGCTTTTCTCCCTTAGTTTGCAGGCTAAGAAAATAGTCGGAGGTCTTATACCTCTTGACATGGGCACGAGCTTCAAATTCCAATTTCAGCCCTCGAAACATCTCATATGTTCCGCGATGTTTCGAAATCGTCTTTGGTGCCTCAATTCTAAACCGTTTAACTGAACTATCACGTAGTTATCAAGACGCGTATGTCAGATGTTCGCAACATCCACAGACGGCGTTCGAGGTTCAGCACACCGAGCGGTGCATTAAGGACATAAGCCTTCTACTATCCGCATAATTGCTACTGTCAACTTTCAACTATGTTTTCTCTAGGAACATATCTAAAACAGTAGAACTAAAGCGTGAGCTATGACATAATTTGCAAAGGGTTTTTGACTATGTTCAGGATAATTAAGTTCATCTTATGAACTCCCACTCAGATAGACATCCCTCTAGTCATCTAAGTGATTACATGATCCGAGTCAACTAGGCCATGTCCGATCATCACATGAGACGGACTAGTCATCATCGGTGAACATCTTCATGTTGATCGTATCTACCATACGAATCACGCTCGACCTTTCGGTCTCTTGTGTTCCGAGGCCATGTCTGTACATGCTAGGCTCGTCAAGTCAACCAAAGTGTTTCGTGTGTGTAAATCTGGCTTACACCCGTTGTATGTGAACGTAAGAATCTATCACACCCGATCATCACGTGGTGCTTCGAAACGACAAACTTTCGCAACGGTGCACAGTTAGGGGGAACACTTTCTTGAAATTTTAATGAGGGATCATCATATTTACTACCGTCGTACTAAGCAAATAAGATGTATAAACATGAAAAACATCACATGCAATCAAATAGTGACATGAGATGGCCAATATCATATTGCTCCTTTTGATCTCCATCTTCGGGGCTCCACGATCATCATCGTCACCGGCATGACACCATGATCTCCATCATCATGATCTCCATCATCGTGTCTCCATGAAGTTGTCTCGCCAACTTATTACTTCTACTACTATGGCTACCGGTTAGCAATAAAGTAAAGTAATTACATGGCGTTGTTCAATGACACGCGGGTCATACAATAAATAAATACAACTCCTATGGCTCCTGCCGGTTGTCATACTCATCGACATGCAAGTCATGATTCCTATTACAAGAACATGATCAATCTCATATATCACATATCATTCATCACATTCCTTTTTGGCCATATCACATCACATAGCATACCCTGCAAAAACAAGTTAGACGTCCTCTAATTATTGTTTGCATGTTTTACGTGGCTGCTATGGGTTTCTAGCAAGAACGTTTCTTACCTACGCAAAAGCCACAACATGATATGTCAATTGCTATTTACCCTTCATAAGGACCCTTTTCATCGATTCCGATTTGACTAAAGTGGGAGAGACTGGCACCCGCTAGCCACCTTATGCACCAAGTGCATGTCAGTCGGTGGAACCTGTCTCACGTAAGTGTACGTGTAAGGTCGGTCCGGGCCGCTTCATCCCACAATACCGTCGAAACAAGATTGGACTAGTAACGGTAAGCATATTGAACAAAATCAACGCCCACAACTACTTTGTGTTCTACTCGTGCGAATCTACGCAATAGACCTAGCTCATGATGCCACTATTGGGGAACGTAGCAGAAATTCAAATTTTCCTACGTGTCACCCAGATCTATCTATGGAGAAACTAGCAACGAGGGGAAGGAGAGTGCATCTACATACCCTTGTAGATCGCTAAGCGGAAGCGTTCAAGAGAACGGGGTTGAAGGAGTCGTACTCGTCGTGATCCAAATCACCGGAGATCCTAGTGCCGAACGGACGGCACCTCCGCGTTCAACACACGTACAGCCCGGTGACGTCTCCCATGCCTTGATCCAGCAAGGAGAGAGGGAGAGGTTGGGCAAGACTGCATCCAGCAGCAGCACGACGGTGTGGTGGTGATGGAGGAGCATGGCAATCCTGCAGGGCTTCGCCAAGCACCGCGGGAGAGGAGGAGGACTTGGGAGAGGGGGAGGGCTGCGCCAGGGGCAAGGGTGCAGCTCCCATGCACCTCCCCACTATATATAGGGGTGGAGGGGGATTATTTCTTGCCCTCCAAGTCCATTGGGGCGTTGGCAAAGGTGGGAGGAAAGAAATCTCATCCTTTCCTTTCCCCACCGATTGTTATCCCCCCTTTTTAGGGATGTTGATCTTATCCCTTCGGGATATGATCTTATTCCTTCTAAGGGGGGGTCTTGGTGCGCCTTGACCAGGGGTGTGGGGCCTTGCCCCCACTACCCACGTTCATGTGGGTCCCCCCATGCAGGTGGGCCCCACTCCAGAACCTTCTAGAACCTTCCCGGTACAATACCGAAAAATCCCGAACATTTTCCGGTGGCCAAAATAGGACTTCCCATATATAAATCTTTACCTCCGGACCATTCCGGAACTTCTCGTGACATCCGGGATCTCATCTGGGAGTCCGAACAACAATCGGTAACCACGTATATCTATTCCCTATAACCCTAGCGTCATCGAACCTTAAGTGTGTAGACCCTACGGGTTCGGGAACCATGCAGACATGACTGAGACGTTCTCCGATCAATAACCAACAGCGGGATCTGGATACCCATGTTGGTTCCCACATGTTCCACGATGATCTCATCGGATGAACCACGATGTCAAGGACTCAATCAATCCCGTATACAATTCCCTTTGTCTAGCGGTATTGTACTTGCCCGAGATTCGATCGTCGGTATGCCGATACCTTGTTCAATCTCGTTACCGGCAAGTCTCTTTACTCGTTCCGTAACACATCATCCCGTGATCAACCCCTTGGTCACATTGTGCACATTATGATGATGTCCTACCGAGTGGGCCCAGAGATACCTCTCCGTCGCACGGAGTGACAAATCCCAGTCTCGATTCGTGCCAACCCAACAGACACTTTCGGAGATACCTGTAGTGCACCTTTATAGCCACCCAGTTACGTTATGACGTTTGGTACACCCAAAGCACTCCTACGGTATCCGGGAGTTGCACAATCTCATGGTCTAAGGAAAAGATACTTGACATTAGAAAAGCTTTAGCATACGAACTACACGATCTTTGTGCTAGGCTTAGGATTGGGTCTTGTCCATCACATCATTCTGCTAATGATGTGATCCTGTTATCAACGACATCCAATGTCCATGGTCAGGAAACTGTAACCATCTATTGATCAACGAGCTAGTCAACTAGAGGCTTACTAGGGACATGGTGTTGTCTATGTACCCACACATGTATCTGAGTTTCCTATCAATACAATTATAGCATGGATAATAAACGATTATCATGAACAAGGAAATATAATAATAATTAATTTTTTATTGCCTCTAGGGCATATTTCCAATAGCATGTGGAACTTATCTTTCAGAGCCGGACACTATCCTTGTGTTCAACATCATCTATGAAGTATTCGGAGAAGGAACCCGTCTTGCAATGCCGAAGACAATTTGCGCGCCGGACTCGTCGTCATTGAAGCCTGGTTCAGGGGCTACTGAGGGAGTCCTGGATTAGGGGGTGTCTGGATGGCCGGACTATGACCTTCGGCCGGACTCCCGGACTATGAAGATACAAGATTGAAGACTCCGTCCCGTGTCCGGATGGGACTTTCCTTGGCGTGGAAGGAAAGCTTGGCGATATGATATGAAAATCTCCTCCCATTGTACCCGACTCTGTGTAACGCTAGCCCTCTCCGGTGTCTATATAAATCGGAGAGTTTTAGTCCGTAGGACGAACAACAATCATACCATAGGCCAGCTTCTAGGATTTAGCCTCTCTGATCTCATGGTTGATCCACTCTTGTACTACCCATATCATCAATATTAATCAAGCAGGAGTAGGGTTTTACCTCCATCGAGAGGGCCCGAACCTGGGTAAAAACATCGTGTCCCTTGTCTCCTGTTACCATCCGCCTAGATGCACAGTTCGGGACCCCCTACCCGAGATCCGCCGGTTTTGATACCGACAGGGAGGAAAGTAGAGCTTGATAAGGTAATTGTACCTTCTCCCGAATTGGAAAGTAATTCATCATAGAAATTAGTTCCAGTGATTCCTACACCAATTAGTGAGGAAGCTAATGATGATGATCATGAAACTTCAGAGCAAGTTACTACAGAACCTTGTAGGTCTTCCAGAGTACGGTCGGCACCAGAGTGGTACGGTAATCCTGTTCTGGAAGTCATGTTACTAGACCATGATAAACCTACGAACTATGAGGAAGCGATGATGAGCCCAGATTCCGCGAAATGGCTGGAGACCATGAAATATGAGATAGGATCCATATATGAGAAAAAAGTGTGTACTTTGGTGGACTTGGCCGATGATCGGCAAGCCATAGAAAATAAATGGATCTTCAAGAGGAAGACGAATGTTGATAGTAGTGTTACTATCTAAAAAGCTCGACTTGTCGCAAAAGGTTTTCGACAAGTTCAAGGTGTTGACTAGGATGAGAATTTCTCACTCGTATCTATGCTTAAGTCTGTCCGAATCATGTTAGCAATTGCCGCATTTTATAAATCTAGCAAATGGATAAACAAAATTGCATTCCTTAATGGATTTATTAAAGAAGAGTTGTATATGATGCAACCAGAAGGTTTTGTCAATCCTAAAGGTGCTAAACAAAATATGCAAGCTCCAGCGATCCATCTATGGACTGGTGCAAGCATCTCGGAGTTGGAGTATACGCTTTGATTAGTTGATCAAAGGATATAGTTTTATACAGACTTGCGGTGAAGCCTGTATTTACAAGAAAGTGAGTGGGAGCACTACAACATTTCTGATAAGTAATGTGAATGACATATTGTTGATCGGAAATAATGTAGAATTATTCTGCAAAGCATAAAGGAGTGTTTGAAAGGAGTTTTTCAAAAAAAGACCTCGGTGAAGCTGCTTACATATTGAGCGCCAAGATCTATAGAGATAGATCAAGATGCTTGATAAGTTTTTCAATGAGTACATACTTTGACAAGATTTTGAAGTAGTTCAAAATGGAACAGTCAAAGAAAGAGTTCTTGCCTGTGTTACAAGGTGTGAAATTGAGTAAGACTGAAAGCCCAACCACGGCAGAAGATAGAAAGAGAATGAAAGTCATTCCCTATGCCTTGGCCATAGGTTCGCCATGCTATGTACCAAATCTATTGTATACCCTACACGGATTTTGGCAAGGGAGTACAATAGTGATCTAGGAGTAGATCACTGAACAACGGTCAAAATTATCCTTAGTGGAATACGGATATGTTTTTCGATTATGGAGGTGACAAAAAGGTTCATCTTAAAGGGTTACGTTGATGCAAATTTTGACACTGATCCAGATGACTCTAAATTTCAATCTGGATACATATTGAAAGTGGGAGCAATTAGCTAGAGTAGCTCCGTGCAGAGCATTGTTGACATAGAAATTTGCAAAATACATACGGATCTGAATGTGGCAGACCCGTTGACTAAACTTCTCTCACAAGCAAAACATGATCACACCTTAGTACTCCTTGGGTGTTAATCACATAGCGATGTGAACTAGATTATTGACTCTAGTAAACCCTTTGGGTGTTGGTCACATGACAATGTAAACTATGGGTGTTAATCACATGGTGATGTGAGCTATTGGTATTAGTTCACATGGTGATGTGAACTAGATTATTGACTCTAGTGCAAGTGGGAGACTGAAGGAAATATGCCCTAGAGGCAATAATAAAGTTATTATTTATGTCCTTAAATCATAATACATGTTTATTATTCATGCTAGAATTGTATTAACCGGAAACATAATACATGTGTGAATACATAGACAAACAGAGTGTCACTAGTATGCCTCTACTTGACTAGCTCGTTAATTAAAGATGGTTATGCTTCCTAACCATAGACATGAGTTGTCATTTGATTAATGGGATCACATCATTAGGAGAATGATGTGATTGACTTGACCCATTTCGTTAGCTTAGCACTTGATCGTTTAGTATGTTGCTATTGCTTTCTTTCAAGACTTATACATGTTCCCATGACTATGAGATTATGCAACTCCCATTTACCGGAGGAACACTTTGTGTGCTACCAAACGTCACAACGTAACTGGGTGATTATAAAGGTGCTCTACAGGTGTCTCCGAAGGTATTTGTTGGGTTGGCGTATTTCGATATTAGGATTTGTCACTACGATTGTCGGAGAGGTATCTTTGGGCCCACTCAGTAATGAACATCACTATAAGCCTTGCAAGCATTGTAACTAATGAGTTAGTTGCGGGATGATGTATTACGGAACGAGTAAAGAGACTTTCCAGTAACAAGATTGAACTAGGTATTGAGATACCGACGATTGAATCTCGGGCAAGTAACATACTGATGACAAAGGGAACTCGAAGGTGCCGTGCGTTCGGTACTTGATCGGTCGGATCGTGAAGACGTACGACTACATCAACTGCATTGTGCTAACGCTTCCTCTTTCGGTCTATGAGGGTACGTGGACACACTCTCCCCTCTCGTTGCTATGCATCACCATGATCTTGCGTGTGCGCAGGAATTTTTTTAAAATTACTACGTTCCCTAACAATTTCCCTTTCCACAACCCCTCTCCTCCAGTCCTTCCAATTGTATTCTTTCTCTGTAGTCGTCGTTGCAACTTGCAAGGATGGATAACCAAGGACTCCTAAGGAAAATGTCATGTCCTGATGAGAAACCTACTGTTGAACGCCTACTGCGGCCTCAAGATCTTCCACTTCCGTCTAGCACGACCATCGTCGGAGAGTGACATGATGACAACGTATGTGGTACCTGCCCCGGAGCTGCTTCTCAACTCAATCAACTACTCCGCCGCCATTGACGTCTGGTCCACCAGCTGCAAGTTCATGGAGCTCATCAACCACGCCCTGCTCTTCCTAGTGAGAAACAGCGATGACCTGTGCTTTATATATAAGGCACCTGCTGTAGTCCCCCCTCTTGCCCTTCCAGGGATAGTTCCCGAAGGTCAGCCCGCCGCGCTCGACCTCATTGAGAGAGTGCTCATCTTCAGCCCGCAACATACGATCGTAGGTGAGTTATTCATCCGTGTCAATCTGCTTTAGTCTACATTGGTCTTGACGCATAATTTTGTAGTGCCAAACTACATGCAACTGTTGCTGTTCGGGTGCCATGCTTTCTACGGCCAGTATTGGGGTCACTGTGTTGCTTATAGATGCAATCAGCTACAAGTTCGACCCCTATTTTTAAGATTATTACATGTGCACATGTGTTTGCTTTTAGACAAGAATTATGTGTTCTTCCATTAGATTAAGAAAAGATCTTTGACTATCTTTGGACCTATCTGCTGTTGACTAAAGGCTTATGTACGTAATGCAGAATCACAATTTTTTAGAAGAGTGAATCTGTTTTTGGCAACAAATGGGAATTGAACATATCTGCTGCAACTACTCTAAAAGGGTAGATTTACACCTCCAAACGTGCCCACGTCAAGGAGACAGATGGTGACTATGCCATGGAAGCAGACCCAATCCTTAGGAATTGCCACAACGTCCATTTAACTCGGTATGACTAGCCTAAGGATTTCTATAGTGACACTTACTTTCGGGGTTGAGCGTTTTTCTGAATGGATTTACATGTCATGCCTTTAACAAATTGGGTCCATTCATTCCCACTATCATTATCCATGATGTTAAGTTTCCATTCATTCCCACCATCATATTGCTCTGTATGTACATTTGTAAGTGTCGTTTTCTGCTACTCGACTTCCTCTGTTTATTCATGAAGGACACAGTTAAGCATACCCTAACGATTCTGTTCTTACATACTTTTCATATGTGGCTCTGGCTAGAATTTGCCGTGATCTAAATTGTTAATGAACTTCATGCCAAGTTGTGGAGATTGAAAGGTTATATGCATCTATGATTCAGTACAACATTTGTACTGAAAATAAAAGGTTGTCAATCACTTCACTTATAGAGACTTCATAATTATTTTGGCACTAACATTAGTTTCTTGATTGTTCCTTTCTTCTTAATGGCTATATTGAATTTAGGTGTAGAATATGCCGCAGAGTAGTAAATCCTTCATCTCAGATTGTGTACTACATCAACACATAATGATTTTGTGTAATCTCTAAGATGGGGTCCCAAAAATCAATAAAGTTAAAGAGAAAATATTTTCTCGCATGTATTCTATCCCTATCCCGACACACATGCTGGTGGATGGCACAAGCTCAACAACTGCTTGCGAGCATGTCACTATAATAATTTGAGGAACAAATAGAAACCCATCTATATTGGCTCAAAACATATATATACTATTAATAAAGTTCCTTCTTTGCTACCTTTGAGATTTAATACCAGCCAATCTGGGAGTTTATGATGAGGACAATCATTTAATAAAGTTCGGTACCTTTGATATGCATTTACCAGGCTTTCTCCCGGTCTCTTTCGGAAATTTAAGATCCTTCGCCTTGCTTCATAAGATTTCATCTCAGGATAAAACTGTGATAAGAAAGTGTTTACGAGTTTATCCCATGTATCAAAGGTACCTATAGGGTGAGACACTAACCATTCTTTGGCCACGTTAGCCACAGTGTGAAAAAACAATTTCAGCTTCATATCGTCAGGGCTAAAAGCGTTTAATTTGAATGTCCCACACACATCTTCAAAAAATTGTAAAAGTTGATACGGATCCTCACCTTTAAAGTGCTTACTATGCAATAGTTTGAGAACACTTGGATTCACCTCATAGGAAACACCGGTGGGGTTAAGGTTCGATGGTGTTAACATCTCTCGCGTAGGTGGTCCAGTAAGGCGCATGGTTGACAACTGATAGTTGTGTCCAAACGCAGCCATGATTGCTCCAGATCTGCAAACAACTTAGTACACAAAATTCAAACTAAACACAAGACTAAGATCGAAAGCGCTCAGCTCCCCGGCAACGATGCCAGAAAAAGCTTGATGTCCTGCAATTGCACAACGTTTAGTTGTAGCCTTTTCGAAGTAAGAGTATTGATCCCACAGGGAGCACGGGAATCAATCTTTTGCCTCTTGGATGGTTTAAATGTTATGCCTGAAAGTTGTGAGTAACCCAAAGCAGTAGTAATGTAATGAAAACGGTGTAGCGGGATGATTTTGGAGCCTTCCCGGTGAGGGTGGTGGAGGCGGCATCCTCCTCCTTGTCGATTCCTCCCTCCGATCGCTCTGAAGTCTAGGGTTCCTGCTTCTGCACGAGTTTCTTGTGTCTTTGGGCGTTTGATCCACGATCCGTCTTCACGGGGTGAATATAGTTGACCTGGTGGTGGCGATGGCACACCATACGACCGCCCATACGAGCGGGTGTGGTCGTATGAAACACCGTCTTCTGCTCTATAGGCGCAGCGATGATTCCTTCTTTGGCCTTCTTACTTGATTCTTTTATGGTAGGTGATTATCACTTTAAATACATGATTCCACTACCATTTATAGGGGTTTCATCCATAAAGCATCATTTGATCCAAAAAAACTTTACTGGAGAAAAATGACAAAAAGAAGTGCGCGAACATGGTGAAATTCCACAAAGTCTACTGAGTAGGCACAAAAATACTAGCAGAATAATCACATAATTTGGACTCATCAACCTCTCCCATCCTCTGCTCCTCTTTATTGCGTGAAGCGGCCCCAAGGAAGCAGCGGCAAAAGGTCTGCCCGTGCAGGACTAGCGGCGCAGACGACACGACGGAGGATGCATTGGATTGTCTCGATCGGCGCAGCGGCGACTGGGTTGTGTGCGCAGGCGACATTGAGGAGGAAGAGTCGCGGCTCAGCACCTCACACTACGACGGCGCATCTTCTACTGTTGCACCGACAGAGTCCTAGATCTGTCCCGTCAACCTCCCTCCGTCCAAGCTCCCAAGATCATCGTACAGTAATATCGTCCTGATCTTGCTATTTATGCATCTGCATCTCTCATTTGTGTTCCTTCTATTTGCAGGGATTGTGGGAAGCAAGTGTACATCTAGGGATTTCTTCGATTTGACATGTATTTTGTTAGCTTAGTCTACTCTGTTGATGTTGGTACACCAGGCTTCTTCTAATTTAAGAGACATGGTTGTTGCAAATGGCATACTCCACATGGAGGAAGAAACCCCTGAAAGCGGGATGGGTATGCATTTTCTTTTTTATCTCCATATGAGTATCTTCCCATCAGTGGTAATCCGGTGAGATAATGCACACCTTCTAACTGTGCTCTTGGTATTGCAAGTACATGACAGTTTTTGGACTTGCTGATCATCTTTTGATTCTTGATAAAATGAATTTGCAGGTAGTACTTCCAAGGCATACAATTTATCTGACATAAATGAGAGAAGTTCATAGTGTAACACACTGTAATTTGTGGTTGCCATCACTGTCGAAACAGAATTTCATTACTTCGATACATAAAAGAGAAAAGCCCAAAACTGTAATCCATTGTAAAACTATCTTTTCAAATTTAATTTGTGGTTCACATCCACTGCAAAAATAAATTTTCAGAACATAAACTACTACGACATAAAACAGAAAATCCACAGCTGGAGTGATCGATCTAGTATTTGATCATCTGTCGGCTCTGCTTGGAACATCAGTAGTCACTCACTCGGCTGCTGCTGCTACTCGAAGACGCGTGAGTCAAAAAGGCTATGCGGTAGGGCGCGGTCATGGCTACGTACGTACTAGTACGGGAGTAGCCAGGTGAGATTTATTTTCCGCCTCAGCAACATGCATGTGACAAGCGACTACACGTTGATCCATTGTCGCATTCACATGGCCAGTCTCCTCCTGCCATGTATACCCGTCAAACGCATGCATGGCCGGTCAATCGCTCCGTTCCTAAATATAAGTCTTTGTAAACATTTCACTATAAATTATATACAGTTATATGTAGATGCATTTTAGAGGGTAGATTCGTTTATTTTTCTTTGTATGTAGTTCACAATGAAATCTATGTAAAGACTTAAATTTAGAAAAAAAGCGAGTACAAGCCAAGGAAAATCAGCGGCGCCGATGGCCGGGTCGACCCCGCACGTGAATTAAACGTCGCGTATGCAAACGCAATGCAGGGACATGAAAGAAAACGGGAAAGCCAAACATTCACCCTTTTATCTGTCGGTCGGAGGAACAAGAGGCGCATACG
This sequence comes from Triticum aestivum, assembly GCF_018294505.1. NCBI lineage: Eukaryota > Viridiplantae > Streptophyta > Magnoliopsida > Poales > Poaceae > Triticum > Triticum aestivum. The sequence continues at coordinate 612,530,785 of NC_057807.1, read as the reverse complement.
AATACGTGCGGCAGTAGGCGCATATGAATGAGTCACGTAAACTGCGGAAACGGCACGGCACCACAGAAAAAAAATAAGTTGTCTACGAACGAAGTAGTACAAGAGAGAACTCCGGCCCTAGCAGGCACCAGACCTACCGCAACAAATCGCTTCCGTTGTTGGTTCGATGCTACGACGGAGAGAATGAAAGCTTCATGAAAATCTCGTTTAATGTTTCATTTAAAAAAAATACACAGCATTTTAAGCGGGTGATGTTATTTATTTATTTATTTATTTATTGAACATCAGTACAGACGCAAGCGCTCATACATACGCGCATACGCTCACACCCTACCCCTATGAGCACCTCCGAGAGACTGAGCCGAGATGTCATCTTGAAATTTACGAAGTCATTGTAGGCACCTCGTCGTCTACGGCAACATGTCCTCCCACTGTAAACGCATCACCGGAAATCCTGAAATCATTCTAGGACTAATGCAAGCATCAGGACTTGAACCCTGATGTGCTAAGAATACCACTGTCCCTCTAACCATCCTGTTTTATTGCTACGTGGAATTCCAAGTAAAAACATGATACCATTTACAAGCTATGAACATAACAAATTCAACAATAATGAGTAGTGATATTTACTGTTCAGACACTACTGAATGTTGGTTTTGTTTTTTCATACCATGTAAATTGTAATGTGTTTGAACTAGGGAATTTGACATGCTAGTAGAACATTACACTCTTAACATCTTGTATATTTTTGAGATTTTTACGGAACTTTAAAATATTGTTTCCCCATGGTTTTCATCGAAATATATTTTTTTGATGGGAGGTTTTCATCGAAATATAGTTTTCATGTGATATTCTCTCGCTACGACACACTACAACGGCCAAGAATACAACAACTAGGAAAAAAAAGAAGACATGTATCAGGCGCATGACCCTACATGTGTCGTATGCCCCCGGCCCAGGCCTTCCGTCCTTTTGGAGTCAACATACCACGGTAAAAATGAGATTTCTATAAGACTATGTTCAACGAGATATCAATATGTGGCTTTCCACCCAAATAACCTTCATAAAAGAAATATACCCTAGAGTCAATAATACAATTGTTATATTATATTTCCTTATTCATGATAAATGTTTATTATTCATGCTAGAATTGTATTGATTGGAAACTAAAATAAATATGTGAATACATAAACAAATACTGTGTCCCTCGTAAGCCTCTACTAGACTCGCTCGCTGATCAAAGATGGTTAAGGTTTTCTAACCATAGACATGTGTTGTCATTTGATAACGGGGTCACATCATTAGAGAATGATGTGATGGACAAGACACATCTGTTAGCTTAGCATATGATCGTTCAGTTTATTGCTATTGCTTTCTTAATGTCAAATACATATTCCTTCGCCTATGAGATTATGCAACTCCCGGATACCGGAGGAATACCTTGTGTGCTATCAAAGTCACAACATAACTGGATGATCATTGATCTACAGGTATCTCCGAAGGTGTTTTTTGAGTTGGCATAGATCGAGATTAGGATTTGTCACTCTGGGTATCGGAGAGGTATCTCTGGGCCCTCTCGGTAATACACATCATAAGAAGCCTTGCAAACAAAGTGACTAAGGAGTTAGTTATAAGGTAATGTATTACAGAACGAGTAAAGAGACTTGCCGGTAACGAGATTGAACTAGGTATGAAGATACCGACGATCGAATCTCGGGCAAGTAACATACCGACAGACAAAGGGAATTACATATGTTGTCATAAGGTTCAACCGATAAAGATCTTCGTAGAATATGTAGGAACCAATATGTGCATCTAGGTTCTGCTATTGGTTATTGACCGGAGAGGTGTCTCGGTCATGACTACATAGTTATCGAACTCGTAGGGTCCGCACGCTTATTGTTCGTTGACGATATAGTTGTTGGGGAACGTAGTAATAATTCAAAAAAATTCTTACGTGTCACCAATATCAATCTAGGAGATGCTAGCAACGAGAGAGAGGGAGTGCATCTTCATACCCTTGAAGATCGCTAAGCGGAAGCATTACAAGAACACGGTTGATGGAGTCGTACTCGCGGCGATTCAAATCGCGGAAGATCCGATCCAAGCGCCGAGCGGACGGGCCTCCGCATTCAATACACGTACAGCCCGGAGACGTCTCCTCCTTCTTGATCTAGCAAGGGGAGAGGAGAAGTTGATGGAGAACTCCGGCAGCACGAGGGCGTGCTGGTGGAGCTCGTGATTCTCCGACAGAGCTTCGCTACGCTCAACGGAGGAGGAGGAGTTGGAGGGGGAGGGTTGCGCCAGGGGCAAGGGGTGCAGCTCCCATGCGCCTCCCCACTATATATAGGGGTGGAGGGGGCTGGTTTCTTGCCCTCCAAGTCCATTGGGGCGTTGGCAAAGGTGGGAGGAAAGAAATCCCATCCTTTCCCTTCCCCACCGGTTGTTATCCCCCCTTTTTAGGGATCTTGATCTTATCCCTTCGGGATATGATCTTATTTCTTCTAAGGGGGGATCTTGGTGTGCCTTGACCAGGGGTGTGGGGCCTTTCCCCCACTACCCACATTCATGTGGGTCCCCCCATGCAGGTGGGCCCCACTCCAGAACCTTCTAGAACCTTTCCGGTACAATACCTAAAAATTCTAAACATTTTCCGGTGGCCAAAATAGGACTTCCCTTATATGAATCTTTACCTCCAGACCATTCCAGAGCTCCTCGTGACGTCCGGGATCTCATCCGAGACTCCGAACAACTTTCGGCAACCACATACAATTCCAATTACAACTCTAGTGTCACTGAACCTTAAGTGTGTAGACACTACGGGTTCGGGAACCATATAGACATGACCGAGATGCCTCGCCGGCCAATAACCAATAACGGCATCTGGATACCCATATTGGCTCCAACATGTTCAACGATGATCTCATCAGATGAACCATGATGTCGGGGATTCAATCAATCCCATATACAATTCCCTTTGTCCATCGGTATGTTACTTGCCCGAGATTCGATCGTCGATATCCCTATACCTTGTTCAATATCGTTACCGGCGAGTCTCTTTACTCATTCCGTAACGCATGATCCCATGGCTAACTAATTAGTCACATTGAGCTCATTATGATGATGCATTACCGAGTGGGCCTAGAGACACCTCTCCGTCATACGGAGTGACAAATTCCAATCTCGATTCGTGCCAACCCAACAGACACTTTCAGAGATACCTGTAGTGCACCTCTATAGCCACCCAGTTACGTTGTGACATATGATACAGCCAAAGCATTCCTATGGTATCCGGGAGTTGCACAATCTCATGGTCTAAGGAAATGATACTTGACATTAGAAAAGCTCTAGCAAACGAACTACGTGATCTTGTGCTATGCTTAGGATTGAGTCTTGTCCATCACATCATTCTCCTAATGATGTGATCCTGTTATCAACGACATCCAATGTCCATGGTCAGGAACCACAACCATCTATTGATCAATGAGCTAGTCAACTAGAGGCTCACTAGGGACATGTTGTAGTCTATGCATTCACACATGTATTACGATTTCCAGTTAATACAATTATAGCATGAAAAATAGAGAGTTATCATGAACAAGGAAATATAATAATAACTATTTTTTTATTGCCTCTACGACATATTTCTACATAGTAATAATTCAAAAAAATTCCTACATGTCACCAAGATCAATCTAGGAGATGCTAGCAATGAGAGAGAGGGAGTGCATCTTCATACCCTTGAAGATCGCTAAGTGGAAGCGTTACAAGAACGCGGTTGATGGAGTCGTACTCGCGGCAATTCAAATCGCGGAAGATCCGATCCAAGCGCCGAACAGACGGCACCTCCACGTTCAACACACGTACATCCAGGGGACATATCCTCCTTATTGATCTAGCAAGGGGAGAGGAGAAGTTGAGGGATAACTCTACGGTAAGGTGGTGGAGCTCGTGATTCTCCGGTAGAGCTTCGCTACGCTCAACGAAGGAGGAGGAGGAGTTGGAGGGGGAGGGCTGCGCCAGGGGCAAGGGGTGCAGCTCCCATGCGCCTCCCCACTATATATAAGGGTGGAGGGGGCTGGTTTCTTGCCCTCCAAGTCCATTGGGGCATTGGCAAAGGTGGGAGGAAAGAAGTCCCATCATTTCCCTTCCCCACCGACAGTTATCCCCCCTTTTTAGGGATCTTGATCTTATCCCTTCGGGATATGATCTTATTCCTTCTAAGGGGGGATCTTGGTGTGCCTTGAACATGGGTGTGGGGCCTTGCCACCACTACCCACGTTCATGTGGGTCCCCCCATGCAGGTGGGCCCCACTCCAAAACCTTCTAGAACCTTCCCGGTACAATGCCGAAAAATCCCGAACATTTTCCGGTGGCCAAAATAGGACTTCCCATATATAAATCTTTTCTACCGGACCATTCCGGAACTCCTCGTGACGTCTGGGATCTCATCCGAGACTCTGAACAACTTTCGGTAACCACATACAATTCCCATTACAACTCTAGCGTCACCAAACCTTAAGTGTGTAGACCCTACGAGTTCAGGAACCATGCAGGCATGACCGAGATGCCTCTCCGGCCAATGACCAATAACGGGATCTGGATACCCATATTGGCTCCCACATGTTCCACGATGATCTTATCGGATGAACCACGATGCCAGGGATTCAATCAATCCCATATACAATTCCCTTTGTCCATTGGTATGTTACTTGCCCGAGATTCGATCGTCGGTATCCCTATACCTTGTTTAATCTTGTTACCGACAAGTCTCTTTACTCGTTCTGTAACGCATAATCTTGTTGCTAACTTATTAGTCACATTGAGCTCATTACGATGATGCATTACAGAGTGGGCCCAGAGATACCTCTCCGTCAAACGGAGTGACAAATCCCAGTCTCGATTCGTGCCAACCCAACAAACACTTTTGGAGATACCTGTAGTGCACCATTATAGCCACCCAGTTACGCTGAGACATTTGATACACCCAAAGCATTCTTATGGTATCCAGGAGTTGCACAATCTCATGGTCTAAGGAAATGATACTTGACATTAGAAAAGCTCTAGCAAACGAACTACACGATCTTGTGCTATGCTTAGGATTGGGTCTTGTCCATCACATCATTCTCCTAATGATGTGATCCCGTTACCAACGACATCCAACGTCCATGGTCAGGAAACCACAACCATCTATTGATCAACGAGCTAGTCAACTAGAGGCTCACTAGGGACATGTTGTAGTCTATGCATTCACCCATGTATTACGGTTTCCGGTTAGTGCAATTATAGCATGAACAATAGACAATTATCATGAACAAGGAAATATAATAATAATATTTTATTATTGCCTCTAGGGCATATTTCCAATAGTCTCCCACTTCCACTAGAGTCAATAATCTAGTTACATTGTGATGAATCGAACAGCCATAGAGTTCTGGTGTTGATCATGTTTTGCTCGTGGAAGAGGTTTAGTCAATGGATCTGCAACATTCGGATCAGTGTGCACCTTACAAATATCTATGTCTCCAACTTGAATATATTCACGAATGGAGTTGAAGCGACGCTTGATGTGCCAGGTCTTCTTGTGAAACCTGGGCTCCCTCGCAAGGGAAATAGCTCTAGTGTTGTCACAGAAGAGAGTCATCGGGACCGACGCATTGGGAATCAGTCCTAGGTCGGTGATAAACTCCTTCATCCAGACTGCTTCTTGTGCTGCTTGCGAAACAGCTATGTACTGCGCTTCACATGTAGATCCTACCACGATGCATTGCTTGCAACTGCACCAGCTGACTGCCCCACCATTCAAAATGTACACGTATACGGTTTGTGACTTAGAGTCATCCGGATCTATGTCAAAGCTAGCATCGACATAACCCTTTACGAAGAGCTCTTCGACGCCTCCATAAACGAGAAACATATCCTTAGTCCTTCTCAGGTACTTCGGGATATTCTTGACCGCTTTCTAGGGTTCCATTCCTGGATCACTTTGGTACCTCCCTACCAAACTTATGGCAAGTTTCACATCAGGTTTGGTACATAGCATGGCATGCATAATAGAGCCTATGGCAGAGGCATAGGGGATGACACTCATCTTTTCTCTATCTTTTGCCGAGGTCGGGCACTGAGCTATGGTCAATTTCACACCTTGCAATACAGGAAAGAACCCCTTCTTGGACTGATCCATATTGAACTTCTTCCATGTCTTGTCAAGGTATGTGCTTTGTGAAATACCAATGAGGCATCTCGATCTATCTCTGATGATCTTGATGCCTAATATGTAAGCAGCTTCTCCAAGGTACTTCATTGAAAAACACTTATTCAAGTAGGCCTTTATGCTTTCTAAAAGTTCTATATCATTTCCCATCAACAGTATGTCATCCACATATAATATGAGAAATGCTACAAAGCTCCCACTCACTATCTTGTAAATACAAGCTTCTCCATAAGTCTGTATGAAACCAAACGCTTTGATCATTTCATCAAAGGGAATATTCTAACTCCGAGATACTTGCACCAACCCATAGATGGAGCGCTGGAGCTTGCATACGTTGTCCACGATGATCGAGAACCATGCAGACATGACCGAGATGCCTCTCTGGCCAATAACCAATAGTGGGATCTAGATACACATGTTGGCTCCCACATGTTCCACGATGATCTCATCGAATGAACCACGATTTCGGGGATTCAATCAATCCCATATACAATTCCCTTTGTCCATCGGTGTGTTACTTGCCCGAGATTCGATCATCGGTATCCCTATACCTTGTTCAATCTCGTTACCGGCAAGTCTCTTTACTCGTCCCGTAACGCATGATCCCGTGCCTAACCCATGAGTCACATTGTGCTCATTATGTCGATGCATTACCAAGTTGGCCCAGAGATACCTCTCCTTCATACGGAGTGACAAATCCTAGTCTCGATTCGTGCCAACCCAACAGACACTTTCGGAGATACTTGTAGTGCACCTTTATAGCCACCCAGTTACGTTGTGATGTTTGATACACCCAAAGCATTCCTGCGGTATCCGGGAGTTGCACAATCTCATGGTCTAAGGAAATGATACTTGACATTAGAAAAGCTCTAGCAAACGAACTACACGATCTTGTGCTATGCTTAGGATTGGGTCTTGTCCATCACATCATTCTCCTAATGATGTGATCCCGTTATCAATGACATCCAATGTCCATGGTCAGGAAACCACAACCATCTATTGACCAATGAGCTAGTCAACTAGAGGCTCACTAGGGACATGTTGTAGTCTATGCATTCACACATGTATTACGGTTTCTGGTTAATACAATTATAGCATGAGCAATAGACAATTATCACGAACAAGGAAATATAATAATAACTATTTTATTATTGCCTTTAGGGCATATTTCCAACAATAGTGTTATATGAGTTATATGATTTGGTGACCGAATATTGTTCCGGGTCCCAGATGAGATCACAGACATGACGAGGAACTTCTGTATGGTCTGGAGGTAAAGATTGATATATATGACGATACTATTCGGACACTAGAAGAGTTTCGGAGTGCACCGGGTAGTCATCGGATCGCCGGAAGGGGTTCCGGACATCCGCGGGAGGTCTATGGGCCTAATGGGCTAAGGGGAGGGACACACCAGCCCACAAGGGGGCTGTTGCGCCCTCTCCCTAGCCGCCGGCCCTAGGCGAAGGAAAGGGGAAGGGGGAGGGTTGGCCCCTCCTTCCTTTCCATCCTATGGTGAGAAAGGAAAAGGGGGGCACCTCACCCTGCCTTCCTCCCGCACACAAACATGGCAGGGGGCGGCTATGGGAAGCAGCCCATGTAGGATTCGTCCCCACTTGGGGCGCCTCCTGCCCGCCTCCCCTCTCCTCCTACCTATATATATGTGGGAGGGGGCGCCACACATAGCCCACGACAATCTCTTAGCCGTATGTGGTGCTACTCTCCATAGTTTCGTCTCTTGTTCATATTTTCGGAGTGCTTAGGCGAAGCCCTGCCGAGATAGGATCACCACCATCGTCACCACGTCGTCATGCTGCCGAAACTCATCTACTACTTAGACCGCCTTGCTGGATCAAGAAGGCAAGTATGTCACCGAGTTGAACGTGTGTTGAATGCGGAGGTGTCGTATGTTCGGTACTTAATTGGTTGGATCGCGAAGAAGTTTGACTACATCAACCGCATTAGTAAACGCTTCTGCTTATGGTCTACGAGGGTACGTAGACACACTCTCCCCTCTCGTTGGTATGCATCTCAATGGATAGATCTTGTGTGTGCGTAGAATATTTTTGTTTTCCATGCAACGTTTCCCAACACTTCATGCGATGTTGGTGCTCTCCTGCAGGGGGGACAAGGGTGGATTTTTTTTGAAAAGGAGGTAAAAGATTTGTCATATCCATTAATTAAGAAGAGAATCACCTAGTTAATTAACGAAAAATCAGATGAAAACCGATACATATAGACTACTTGCGGACTACTGGCTAAGAAACAAACTTGAGGATACCATGGTCAACCCAACAAACATACATAACATGCAACAACCATGAACCCTCACGGTTCTAGATCGCAAAGAAACCCTCAACGAAACCAAGGTTGGATACACTAGACGACACCAAATCCACATAGACGAGCCAATCGGAGATGAAGGACGAAAAGACTGAGTATCCTTCATTAAGTAGCCACGGACGCCTTACCAATGGGTGGATTCCTAGTTGCATCTAATGATCGGCTAGACATGTGGTGGATGCAGCAATGTCTGAGGCATATGCACTATGATATGGACTTCTACTAGAAAGATCGTATTAGAAGAATATATGATGGAAGAAATAAAAGGAACATTTGTCTAGTAGACAGAACATTTTGTGTGCGTACCCCTTCGCTCGCTCGTACCCAAGGCACCCAGCTGCCTAGGTTTTCTCGTGCCTCCCGCTGGCGCTGGCGCCGCTTTACCTCATCTCATGTGGTCTTAGGGCCATGAAGGCGTGGTAGATCTCGGTCCTTACTAGCGGGAGGGCTTCATTTTTAGGTGTTTTTTTGAGTTTTGTTAGGGCTTATGTCCTATTTCGAGAGGTGAGGCAGTGATGACTCTCTTAAGATGGAATAAGGTTCTCCCCGCCTAGCCCCTATCTGGGCGGTGCTTCTAGCGTCATTAGAGCGCGTGTGGAGGTTTGTCTTCAGTGTATCTCATCGGATTCGGTCGGCGGCTGTCTTCGGTGGATCCACACGGATCCGGTCTTCGTTCGTTTTTGCTCATGTGTCTACAAGTTTGACACTTCCGATGTACACGTCTCTTCATCGGCGTTGGTTGCAGTTCTGGTGTGTTGGTCCTATGGAGTCTAGCACGACGACTTCCCGGCTGTCTACTACAACAAGGTTTGCCTGGCTCCAATGAGGGAGGGGCGATGACGGCGGCGCGCCTTTGGCTCGCTCCAGTGCTTGTAGTCGTTGCTAGGTGGTCTACTTACCTAGATATAATTTTTACTTCTGTTGTTCTTTGTATTACCTTGACAGTGGATGAATAGATCCAAAGTTTTCCTCACAAAACTAGAAGATTATAGGCAGATGGTGATAATTTGTTCATTAGAGTATACTGTTGCATCATATGTTAAATAAAAACAGAAAGCCAGTAACATATGATGCAGCAGTATTACCTTGACAGTGGATGAATAGATCGAAAGTTTCCCAGGTAGATGGTATCGGCAGTGACAGAGGAGGGAAAGGCCTTGGCTGATACGGTAATAGCGCACCACTTGCCCACGAACACGGCGCGCCCATCAAATCCCTTGGCTGGGAGCAGAAGCCCAGATTTCAAATCGACTCTGTACACCTCGTAATTCTTGTTATACTCACTATCCCGGCATGCCCTTCGGTGCACCAGCATCAACTCCCCGCCATTGTCCACCAGGTGAAGGCCGAGCATATTGAAAAGAAATGACTTGCTCCAGTCAGCGACCGCCTGGAGCCGTGGCGGCTGCTGATCCGAGCTGGTCGTCAGCACCATGATCCGTGGAGGAGATAATCTGGATCGGGAAGAGGGGGTCGGAAGGTAGGAGAAGGCAGCAAGGGGATAATGTTCAGAATTTCATTTCAATTTGTCGGGGGTTGGGTGCGACATATGCCAAAGGATGGATTATCATGGTGGGAGCGAGTAGAACGTCACCGGTGCCAGGAAATGGGATTAAGCGAAGGCATGCACGCTGACGAATCTTACCCAGCTTCGGGGCTCTTCGGGGAGATAACACCCCTACTGCTTCTCTGCGGGGTCTCCACATGATCACTAAGGCGTAGTGACTACAAGGTTGCTCCTAGAGCTGTATTCTGGAGGTGGAAGGAGGCAAGGCTAGCCTTCTTCTCCCTATATGATCTGGTCTAAGGCTAATGGATGCGAACCCTTTGCATGGGTGCCTCGGGGGGTTTATATAGGCCTACCCCCCGGGGGTACAATGGTAATCCGGCTGGGCGTGGGTCCCAGCCGTCTGTCTCACAGGCCGCCTTCTTCTCCGCCGACTTGCGGGCCCCACCGGCGAGTCCGGCACTGTAGCCGTGCTTCTGATGACGCAGGCTTGGTCCTTGGGTCATGGCAACAGTGCCGCCGTCTATCGGGCGATCACTGTCGTTACTCCCCATCTTGTCTGGTTAATGGCGCGTGGGACCCGTGGGAGAGGCTGGCCGACTCTGGGGAGCCGACTCCCACGGGGCCGCCTTCGGGGCGTATCCGCCGTCTTCTATGCTCTGACTGGCGGGTCCGCCATCTCTGTGCCGTATAGGTAGGCCATCGTGGCCACAGTGCGCCATGCACTATGGCTGAGGCCAGGTCTAGCATGGCTACAGTGTCGGGCCACGCCGGAGATCTCCGGCGGTACGGCACACTGTAGCCACGCCGGCTCCTCGCAAGCAGGAGGTGACGGCCACGCTGTGGTCGTACCCGCCCCGCCTATCGCAATGAGCATAGAGTCGTGGGCCGACTCTTCATAGCCGGCTCCTCCGGAAGTCGCCGGCCATGAGTCGGCCCATCTGGGAGTCATCATGTGAGACTCGGCTCATCTGGGAGTCAGCATCTGAGACTCGGCTCATCAGGGAGTCGGCATCTGAGACTCGGCTCATCTAGGAGTCGTCATCTGAGACTCGGCTCATCTGGGAGTCGGCATCTGAGATTCGGCTCATCTGGGAGTCGGTATCTGAGACTCGGCTCATCTAGGAGTTGTCATCTGAGACTCGGCTCTGAGGGGTGCGGCCTGCCCCGATGTCTTGAAAGGTTCTGGGGCTCGGGTCAGCCTACCTGTGTCCCATTACTCCGACAGTTGTCCCCGAAGCTGGTGAGGCTCCGAGAGTGACTCGCTGGGGGGCCTCAACAGTTTCATTCTTCCGGTAGTGGAATCTGGGCTTCGTTTACTGTCTTCCTCTGGGCCGACTATCCCTAGTCGGATTCGTAGAGGGCCGTCCTGCTCTGTGGAGAGCTCGAAAGTCGTGACGGGAGACCAGGCGGCGTGCCTGATACGCTTCCCTGCGGCCGCCCATCGCGGCCCTATCGCGTGGCGCCACGCGGCAGGGACAGTCTGCCGGCCCAAGCGCGACGGTATGGGCTGTCAGGCGGGGCCCGCCACTACCGCGCCTCGGCAAGCGAACGGATCCGGTGCGGCCGCGCAAACGGTTAGGCTTCTCACGCCGTTACTGCGCAGTAACTTCGTGGGGTAAATCGTGGGGCGGCGTGGGGCTCTGGGCACAGTTAATCCCACGCCCGCCCCCTCGGCTTCTCAGCCTTTAAGGCTATAAGTAGGGGGGAGTGGAGCGGCATAGCACGCGCGCCATCTCCCCCGACCCCTGCTTCCTCTTGCTTCCTCTCTCCTTCTTGCCGCCGGCGAGCAGAACCACACCGCACCGGCCAACGATGAGCTCCTCCTCCGCCGCCGCGGCTCCGGCCGTGCATTCCGGTGCGTGGGACGGCTCGGAGGTCGACGACGACCTCATTGAATTCCTCCGCAAGACGCGCCGCCTCCCCGGCGCACACCTCGTGCGAGCCCGTACCGCGCTGGCGAAGGAGATATCGCCGGCGCGGGAGGAGGGCGAGCGGGTCATCTTCCGCTCGCACCTCATGCGCGGCCTAGGGCTGCCGGCGAGCGGCTTCTTCCGCTCCTTCTTGGAGTTTCACAGCCTCCAACCGCACCACCTCACCCCGAATACGGTGGTGCTGCTCTCCGCCTTCGCCACTCTGTGCGAAGGTTTCCTCGGTGTTCTCCCCACCATCGAGCTGTGGGGAGAATTCTTCTCTTCTAAGCTCGGCACGCACGTCGCCAGTGTGCCGGCTCAGTGCGGTGCCTTCATCGCGATGCGGCGCTCGACGGCCGACAACCCCTTCCCTTCCATCTCGCTGATCAAGTCGGTGAGGATGTGGCAGCGCTCATACTTCTACGTGAAGAACCTCGCCTCCGACGGCGACTGGGTTAATCTGCCGCCTTACGAAGCCGGCCCCCCAGCTGGGAGGCTCCCCAGCTGGTCTCATTGAGTCAAGACGCTGACTCCCGCCGGAGCCGCCGCCGTAGCGCGACTCCGAGTCTTGACACAGTCGGAGGGCCTCGTCGGGGCCGACTTGCTGGCCACCTTCATGGCGCGCCGAGTTCTCCCGCTCCAAGGCCGGCCTCACCTGATCTGTCAGATGAGCGGCCTCCGAGACCCAAGTCGGATGAGCACCAAGGAGATGCCCCGCACGGAGGTGGCAAACATGGTGAACCATATCGCGCACTGCGAGTTCGGGGAGGACTGGCAGTTCGGCAAGCAGCCGTACTCGCGCGACAACCCCCCACCATTGGTAAGTCACATCTCCTTATTGCTTTGTCTTCTTTGCGGCTGAATCCGCTTTCTGATTCTTGTTGGTTTCTTTTGAGCTAGAACTCCCTCATGCAGCCTGCAGCCGGCGCCACGAGACAACCCCGCGAGTTTGTCCCCAATCGTGCGGAGAGCGACGTCGATGACCCCGACTTGGGGGCGGCGGCGATGGAAGCCGAAGCCAAAGGCGGGGGAGGAGGAGCGGTAGGCGGCTTCAGGCCCTCGGCCACTTTCGCCGACTGGCCTGACGCCGCCGCTGAAGGGGAAGTCGCCCCGCGCCACCAGCCGAGGGTCGGCTCATCGGGTGCCGGTTCCTCCGCCGGCCAAGGCGGCTTGAAGAGGCGTCACGCCGGGCCAAGTGCGCCCGGTGGCAAGTTGAAGAAGTTCAAGGGGGCGGCCGCCGCGACCAAACGGGAGGAGGCGGCCGCGAAGGCCAACCGCTTCCGTAGGAAAGTGAGAAGGCCGCCGCTAGTCTCTGCGTAAGTTTTTACGCTTTTTTATTTTCCTTCGGTGAATCTTGTCCGAGTCTTATTTTATACTCCTTCCATTCTTCTTCAGGGCCCCTCTTTCCCTTGAGAGAGTCGCCGTCCCCTCCGTCATGGGGTCGGCAGAGACGTCCGCCAATACTCGGCGGGTCGACCCCGCCGCCGACCTCCGGGAGGCGACGGAGCGAAACGCGCGGGAGAAGCGCAACGAGGAGGAGGCCGACCGTCTGGAGAAGGCGGAGGCCGAGAAGGCGGCCGCCTCCGCCCAGAAGAAGCTGGAGGATGCCGAAGCCGCCCTTGCGGCGAGACGGTGAGCCGAGGAGGCCGCGCGTCGCCGATCGGTGATGCTCGTCCCCCCACTGTCCTCAGCACCGCCGCCTCCAGAGTTCACGGGGCAGACCGGAGAGGCCGGCACCGAGAACCCCGTCGTGGAGAAGGAGAGCGGCGAGGCTTCCATGTCGGACACTCTCGTGCCGCCACCGTCGCCTCCACCGCCGTCTGGGAGGCCGCACGGCAAACAGCCGGCAGGTCTGCCGGAGCCGCCAACCGCGGACGAGTCCGAAGCGAGGCTGCTTCTCCATGTCGCCTCGCCGGTGCGCCGCCGTCTTGAGAGGGCGACCTCGGCGCCGCGACCTCGGGAGACCGGCGCCGCCAGCTCGGCAACCTTAGACGTCGAGGCAACAAGCGCCGCGCCCATCGGGTGGTTGCGCGGAGGCGGCACTGGGCCGCTAAATCAAGCGCTTCTGGATGTTCAGGCGAAGCTGCACGCTGAAGGCAACACCCTTCAAACTTGCACCAGGGCGCATCTGGCAGCGCGGACGGCCGTCCGAGTATGTTTCCTTCTTTTTTTTGATTCTTGTTTTTCTCTGTGGGGCCGTGCTAGCGCACCCACTGGGTGTAGTCCCCGAGTTCCGGGCCAGCTGCTGAGCAGGCGGTTCGGAACTCCCTCTGGCGAGTTCCAAGTACTTATTTTGTCTGAAATCTTTGTTTTGCAGGAGTATCACAACCTCCGAGCCACTGCCTTCAACCGCAATGTTGAGGAGTTGAGCAAGCGGACTACCGACTTGTCGGAAAGCCGGAGTAAGTTTTTTCCCTCTTCTTCAGCGGGGCGCGCTCGCGCACCCGTGGGCTGTAGTCCTCGAGATTCGGGCCGACTGCTGAGCAGTCGGGCCGGATCTTCCTGGCGATCTTCTTTGCTGACGACTTCGACGTTTTCTTTCTTGTTCTTCTTTCTTCGCGGGGGCGCGCTGGCGCACCCGCGGGCTGTAGTCCCCGAGATTCGGGCCGACTGCTGAGCAGTCGGGCCGGATCTTCCTGGCGACCTTCTTTGCTGACGACTTATTTGTCTCTTTCTGCCGTTCTACAGGGGCCAACGCTACTCTTCAGGGGCAGCTGGGTGAAGTTAACACTGCCTTGCGCGTCAAGGGGGAGGAGTGCAACAAACTCGCTGCGGAGCGCAATCTGCTTACTGCGCAGCTGGCCGAGCAGAAGGAGCTGCTCAAGAAGACGCAGGACGAGGCCGAGAAGAGAGAGGCCGCTCTTCTGGCCGAGTTCGAGAGCGAGCGCTCCTCCTGGACCGACAAGGAGGCGATGCTGACCTCCGGCTTCCAGGAGATTGAGGATATCGTCGATGGTGAGCTTTCTTTTTTTTCGACTATGTGTCAGGCTGACTTCTGATTTTTCGACTTGCTTCTTTTTTGTCCTGGCAGACTTCTTCCCTGGCCACTCGCAGGCAGTCCCTCTGGCCATCGAGGCTGATCATGAGGCGCGAAGGGAAAACGGTGAGGAGATCGCCGCTAACGCCTCCCGAACCATCGATGAGCAGCTTCTGAGCATCGAAGCCCGTCTTTGTCCGGCCCACCGGCTGATGCGCCGGCTTTAGCGTGCCGGCACCCAGGCGGTTGCCGCCCTGTGGCTAGACATGCCGGCTTTGCGCACCGCCAGCCAAACAGCCGACTGGTTGGAGGTCGCAGCCGGCCGTCTTGAGGCTTGGAAGGGTTCTTCGGCCCGGGCCGGAGCGCGCCGGGCCTTGGAGTTTGTCAAGGCATGGTATCCGGGGCTGGACCTGGACCGTCTGGCTGCATTCCGGATAGAGGCCCAGGCCGAGCTGGAGGCTGTGGAGGGTGCCCTTGTCGAGCGTGCGGCGGCCATCGCCGAGTACACAGACACTAGTGTCTTCGTCCCCGAGCGGGCTGAAGGCGGCGAGGAGGTGCCGCTAGAGTGGTTCGGGATGAACCCGGAATATGGAGAGGACTCGGCGGAGGTGATTGACTCCAGCACCGAGGAAGAAGGCGAGGCGGAGGACGAAGGCGAGACGGAGGTGCCAGAGGGCGGAGCGGGCGACCAGCCTCAGCTCGACCGCGCTTCTAGCAACGAGCCGCGTCCGACCGGGCCGACTGCCGCTGGCGGCGATCAAGGCGAGACTGCCCAGCTGACTCCCCCGGCGCCTGACACCGCCGTCTCCTCCGACCCTCCGAACCCGTCTGCTGCTCCTTAGGCTGCCTCGGGGTGTTCTAGAAAGTCTTTGATGAACTTGTTAATTTGCACAATTCCACCCTCGGGGTGTATTTTAAACTTCTGTCTGAAGATTCGGCCAATGGGCCTATGCTTGTCTAAATATTAATCTGAGTTCTATCTTTCCTTGCTCATTGCTCCTTTGGCTTTTTCCTTTGCCGCCTTCCCCTAGTTGCCACTCAGCCGGCAAGCCGCTCTACGGACTGCCGCTGGGCCAAATGCCTGGCTACTTTGGGGAAAGCAAGTACTTGCCTTTCTTTGGAGTTTATTTAACAAGTCAGATAGAAAGCAGTAAGCCAAATATTCGCGAGTCGGCTTGTAAAAAAGGGGGGCTGGAAACCGGCTTAAGCTATGTTGATGTTTTGGGTCCTTAGCCATTTTTCGTGTGGATGCCCATTCATCCTTACTCCTGCCTACCAAATAGTCGCTCTACGAGCTGCGGCCTCTGGCAGGAGACGGCTTAGGCGCCACACACTACTTGTCCGACTTTAGGAAACATTTCATAGCGCCAGACGGCGAGTCCCCGGGCCGACTAGTCGAAGCCGGCGCCAAGCGGCATAGCAAGAAGTAGCATACTTGAAGGCATAATTCTTATCATACAGATAATCAAAAGGGGCAGTCCCCGAGCTCGTCTCGGGGGGCCCGAAGTCTCGGTATTTTAATACAAAGGGGTAGCGTGATACATACTGAATCAACTGTAAAATCTTCGGAGGAGGTTTGCATTCCATGGTCGTTCCGACTCTTTGCCGGAGTCGTCTCTCTTGCGTGCTCGGGGCTTCTGGGCATCGATCAGGTAGTAGGAGTCATTGCCCAACACCTTGCTGACAATAAAGGGGCCTTCCCAAGGTGCCGACAGCTTGAGCTGGCCGGCCGTCCGCTGGATCAGTCGGAGCACAAGGTCGCCTTCTTGGAAAGATCTTGGCTTGACCTTCCTGTTGTAGTATCGGCACAGGCTCTGCTGGTAGATGCCGGACCGACTGAGTGCCAACAGCCGGCCCTCTTCCAGCAGATCGACGCCGTCTTGACGTGCTTCTTCTGCTTCCTCCTCGGTGTACATGGTGACTCGCGGGGAGTCAAATTCTATGTCTGTCGGGATGACGGCTTCAGCATCGTAGACGAGGAAGAAAGGCGTGAAGCCGGTTGACTTGTTTGGAGTCATGCGCAGACTCCAGAGGACGGCTGGCAGCTCCTCAAGCCAACAGCCGGCCGAGCGCTCCAGTGGTTCAACCAGGCGGGGCTTGATGCCGGATAGGATGAGGCCGTTTGCTCGCTCTACCTGGCCGTTTGACTGCGGATGGGCGACGGACGCTAATTCCAGTCAGATGCCCTGTGTTGCGCAGAAACGGGCCAAGGCTCCTTTGGAAAAATTTGTGCCATTGTCGGTGATGATGCTATGTGGTATGCCATACCGAGTCGTAATGTCGGCGATGAAGGTTACTGCAGTCGGACCATTCAATTTCTTGATGGGTTTTGCTTCTATCCACTTGGTGAATTTGTCCACTGCGACAAGTGGGTGAGTCAGGCCGCCTCGTGCCGTCTTGAATGGTCCCACCATGTCCAGGCCCCAAACCGCAAAGGGCCAGGCGATGGGAATGGTCTTGAGCGCTGAAGCCGGTTGGAGCGGCTTGGAACGGAACATCTGGCACCCTTTGCAGTTTTGGACTAACTCCTTGGCCTCTTCCAGGGCAGTCGGCCAGAAGAATCCGTGTCGGAAGGCTTTGGCGACAAGTGCCCTTGAAGCCGCATGATGGCCACACTCGCCTTCATGGATGTCTCTGAGAATTGCTTGGCCTTGTTCTGCCTCGACACAGCGTTGGTAGACACCAGTGACACTGCGCCTGACCAGCTCTCTGTTGACTATGGTATAGGCTGCCGCTCGGCGTTGCACTTGCCGAGCCAGGGTTTCATCAGCTGGCAGCTCTTTGTTTACTAGGAACTTGAGGATGGGCTCGGCCCATGAGGGTGCTGCTACTTCTTCGATTGCCACTATTGCGACTTAGACAAGGGTGGCTGGGCTGGGAGGCAGCGGGCTGGGATCCACGGCCGCTTGCTGGGTTGATGAAGTCCCCGGGCCGAGTTCTGAAGTCTTCAGGCTGACTGTCGCAGTCCCCGGGCCGGGTTCTGAAGTCCCCAGGCCGGCTTTGACCGCGACATTTTTGGAGCCGTCTGTGAGGATTCTTGCGCCGTCTGCTAGTGCTCTTGAGTCGGATCCGACTTCTTTGGGGGGAGCTGGCACAAAAATTGAGTCTGATTCTGGCAAAGGCTTGATAGACGGCTTGAGGAGGCGCTGAAGGGCGACGCCGGATGGTATTGCTTGACGGGTGGAGCCGACTCGCGCCAGGGCGTCCGCTTGGTCATTGTCATTTCTCAAAATATCCGCTGAGTTGCTGCACCAGGAAGCGGTAGCTCGCCATGTTTCGCCAGATGACTGCTGGACCACCAAATCGGAGTCGCCGTAGCACAGGATCCGGCGGATGCCGAGCTCTTTGGCAAGCCGGAGCCCGTGAACGAGCGCCTCGTATTCAGCAACGTTGTTGGAGGCGGCGAAGTGGATCTGCAGTGCGTACTTGAGCTTGTCGCCTTTGGGGGAGGTGAGGACGACGCCGGCTCCCAGGCCGGTGCGCATCTTGGAGCCATCGAAATGCATTCGGCAATGGGTGGAGTCAGGCGCTGGCGGCAGGTACTGGGTCTCGGCCCAGTCGACAAGGAAGTCGGCCAGTGCTTGTGACTTGATGGCGGTGCGGGGCTGGTAGTAGATGGTGTAGGGAGCCATATCTATGGCCCACTTGGCTACTCGGCCTGAAGCATCACGGCTTCCGATGATCTCGGCCAGTGGAGTGGTGCAAACCACAGTGATTGGATGTTCTTGAAAGTAAGGCTTTAGCTTCTTGGCGGCGAAATGCACGCCGTAGCACATCTTCTGGTAGTGGGGGTAGTTTTGCTTGGAGGTCGACAGTACCTCACTCAGGTAATATACCGGTCTCTGGACAGGGAGCGCCTTGCCTTCCTCCTTGCGCTCGACTACGACAACTATGCTGATTACCCGGCTGGTGGCGGCAATGTATAGGAGCATAGGCTCTTTGGGAGTCGGAGCCGCCAGCACAGGAGGAGTAGTAAACATCTTCTTCAGCTCGGGAAACGCTTCATCCGCCTTGTGGTTCCACTCAAAAAAGGTGGTCTTCTTCATTAATTGGTACAAAGGGAGAGCCTTCTCGCCCAGCCGACTGATGAATCGGCTGATGGACGCCAAGCAGCCGGTGAACTTCTGCACATCTAACAGTCGGTGGGGGACTGCCATCCTCTACATGGCTTTGATCTTTACAGGGTTGCACTCTATGTCGCGTTCAGAGACCAGGAAGCCAAGGAGCTGGCCAGCTGGTACTCCGAAGACGCACTTCTCTGGATTGAGCTTGATCTGGAATCGGCGCAGATTCTCAAAGGTTTCTTGGAGATCTTCCAACAATGTTCCCCACTTTTCCGTCTTCACTACCACATCATCCACATAGACGTGGGCATTTCTGCCGAGTTGCTTGAGGAGACACTTCTGCATGCAACGCTGAAAGGTGGCGCCGGCATTCCTCAAGCCAAACGTCATAGTCAGGTAGCAGAACGCTCTAAACGGCGTGATGAAGGCAGTCTTCAGTCTGTCTGTCGGGTTCAGCTTGATCTGGTAATATCCTGAATATGCATCTAAGAAGCTCAACAGCTCGCATCCGGCTATGGAGTCTATCACCTGGTCAATTCTTGGCAGAGCAAACGGATCTTTGGGGCAAGCTTTGTTGAGGCTGGTGTAGTCGATACACATTCGCCACTGCTTGTTCTTCTTCAACACTAGGACCGGGTTCGCCAGCCATTCTGGAAAGAACACCTCCATAATGAAGCCGGCCGCTAGGAGTCGGGCTATCTCTTCTCCAACAACTCTTCTTTTCTCTTCTGACAGGCGGCGCAAGGGCTTCCTGACGGGCTTCACATCAGATCGGACATGTAACTTGTTGAAAGGATCGATATGGTTGACTAGAGGGGGGGTGAATAGGCAACTAACAATTTTTAAGCTTTTCTTTACCAAATTAAACTTTGCAACAAAATAGGTTGTCTAGATGTGCAACTTGGTGAGCAACCTATATGATGCAATAATAGATAGCACACACGCAAGCAAGGATGTAACAACAAGTAGGCTTGCAAAAGTAAAGGCACGAAATAACCACGAGTGAAGCCGGTGGAGACGAGGATGTGTTACCGAAGTTCCTTCCTTTTAAGGGGAAGTACGTCTCCGTTAGAGCGGTGTGGAGGCACAATGCTCCCCAAGAAGCCACTAGGGCCACCGTAATCTCCTCACGCCCTCACACAATGCGAGATGCCGTGATTCCACTATTGGAGCCCTTAAAGGCGGCAACCGGACCTTTACAAACAAGGTTGGGTCAATCTCCACAACAATCGGAGGCTCCCAACGAAACCACGAAGCTTCACCACAATGGAATATGGCCTCGAGGTGACCTCAACCGTCTAGGGTGCTCAAGCACCAAGAGTAACGAAATCCACACACGAAAGTATGGGGGAAGTAAATATCCTTTGGTGGAAGTGTAGATCTAGGTCTCCTCCTTCAAACCCTAGCACATCAACAAGTTTGAGTGGCTAGAGAGAGAGATCGGGCAAGAGAGCTTGAGAGCATCAATGGTGGAGTGAGAGAGGTAAGAGGTGGGGCGTGGTAGGTGGAGGAACCACCTTATATAGCACCCCACTAAAATCCAACCGTTACTGTGTTTTCAGTACTGCAGCGGTACAACCGCTCCTTGTCCCGGTACAACCGGGACTCACGATGCAACTGCAGAACCCTACCAGGCGGTACAACCGGGCCATCGGGCGGTAGTACCGGTTATTAGCAAATAACCGGACCAACCGCCCAGCTACCGCACAACTACCGCACCTAAACAGAACGGAGTCACCCTTGAGGGCGGTAGTTGGGCGGTGCAGGGCCGGTGCAACCGCCTGGTCTTGATAGCTTCAGTGGCTAAGGAACGAGCGGAAGAACCGCTCGAACCTCCGGTTGTACCGGTTGAAAAGGATCAACCGGACCAACCGGGCCACCATCGCCCAGCCACCGCATCAGGACAGAACCCTGACCGGTACATGGGCGGTACATGGCCAGAACAACCGCTTCTGGACTGTGCAGAGTCAGATGGCGGTACCACCGCCCAGAGGCAGCGGTACCACCGCTCAACAGCAGCAGAGTAGCGTCAAGATCCAGTGGTACAACCGCTCGGACGAGTGGTACAACCACTGGGAACACACAACAAGGATTAGATGAGGAGGGAGGCACTCTCTCGACTAGAAAAGGAGGAAAGGATGTGAACGAGAATGGACTCCCATATTCTATCCACAGAGGATTCCCTCTAGAGTGTACGGGATCCCTACGACCAGAGAGATAAAAGCGTAGAGGATCCCGTCTTCAAATGATTCCTTCGAGAGAGAACCACTAACCGATGAAAGCCTAATCATTGAGAACCTGGAATAATTAGCACAGGATTAGACCAACAAATGGTTGTCATCATCATCCAAAACATAAGATAGGGAAATGCCCTTACACTTTTGCTCGGCGAATTCCGTCGGTACACCTGGCATGTCTTTAGGGGACCATGCAAAGATGTCTCGATTCTCACGGAGAAAATCGACGAGCTCGCCTTCCTATTTGCTGTCTAGGTTTGTACCTATGATAGCGTGCCTCTCCGGGTGCTCCGGGTCCAAAGGTCTCCTCTTTGTTTCTTTAGCCGGCTTGAACGAACCCTCAGCTTCCGACTCCTTGGGGTCGGGCGACATCTCTGGCTGCTTGCCGGCCATCTTCACAACCCGGTCAAGGAGCCGCCTCTCAGCTGCGATCACCAGGGACTCGGCCAGCCGACTGCTCTCGGCCGCGCAGGCGGACGACTTCCTGTAGCCGCCAGCTGCGGTCAGAATCCCCTTTGAACTCGGCATCTTCATCTTGAGGTAGGCGTAGTGGGGGACCGCCATGAACTTGGCCAAAGGAGGTCGGCCAAGCAACGCTTGGTATGGGCTTTCAAGGTCCACCACTTCAAACCAGACTGGCTCTCGGCGGAAATGATCTTTGTCTCCGAAGAGGACGTCTATCTGGATCTTGCCAATTGGGGAGCAGGAAAGGCCAGGTATAGTGTCGTGGAAAACAGTTCGGCTGCTTTGAAGCTGTTTCTGCTTGATTCCTAATTTCTCCATGGTATCCTTGTACAGGATGTTGATGCTGCTGCATCCGTCTATCAACACTCGCGAGAAGCGAGCGGCCCGCCTATCAGTGGCCAAGGTAGCACTCAGAACCAAGGCGTAGGAGCCCGGATTCGGCATCACCTTTGGGTGATCTGCTCTGCTCCAACTGATAGGCTTCTCGGACCAATGCATAAACTCCGGAGTATCTGATGCTACCGCATTTACTTCTTGCTGCTGCAACCGTTTGCTGCGTCGATCATCAGCCATACTGGTGAACACCACATAAGCTCCATGCTCTTCGGGGTATTCATCTTGTATGGCGCCGACTGGCCTGGCCGCCGGCTGCTGGGGCGGCGGCCCTTGGCGATTCTGGTGAGCCAGTGGCATTTCTGGGTGGTATGGTTTGATGGCTTCGCGTTGCTGTGAAATTTGCAAGGACCATCCAGAGTCTGCTCGTAAGAGAAGGCCGGCAACCAGTTGGACTTGCCGCCTTTCTGCCGCTTCACCGGAGGCTGCCCCTTAGGCTGTTGGTCTTCGACTGTCGCGACCTGCCGACTACTGGAAGTCGGCTGCGGGGCTTTGCGCTTGTGATCATTCTGCTGCTGTCGCCGACTAGTGTCTCCAGCCGGAGTTCTAGGAGCTTGAGGGGCCACTTTGCCAGTCGCACTAACTTGAATATCTGTCTTCATGGAGGAGTCGGCTGTGGCATATTTGTCTGCAATGACCAGCAACTCGTCGAGGGTCTCGGGTTCGTCGCAGAGGAGCCGGTGCTTGAGGAGGGTGCCTTCTCTGCACCCGGCGGTGAAGTACTCGATAGCCTGCACCTCGTGCACGCCCTCGCAGGAGTTCTGAAGCTCGCCCCATCGTATGAGGTAGTCGCATGTCGACTCATCTTGGCCTTGCACACACAAGGAGAGTTGTCGTGGCTTGGGGGGCCGCTTGTACGTGCTGGTGAAGTTGCGGATGAAAGCTTCGGTGAAGTCGACCCAACTGTTGATGCTGCGGGGCTTCAAACTGTTCAGCCAGGTCCGGGCCGTACCCTGGAGCATGAGCGGAACGTACTTCACGGCAACAGGCTTGTTGTCGTTTGCTATGTTTATGGTTGTGGAGTAGTCAACTAGCCAATCTTCCGGCTTCACGGAGTCGGTGTATTTGGGCGTGTCTCGGGGGAGCGTGAACCCTTTGGGGAAAGGCTCATCTCGGATGCGGGGCCCAAAGCAGGGTGGACCCAGCTCGTCTTCTTCTTCCAGTGCCAGGGATCGGTGGAGTCGGTCGATCCGGTGGCGAGCGTCGTTCTCTCCGACTCCCTCTCGACGGCCGAGGCGGTCGCCGAGAGTCGGATGCTCCATAGGCGGCGGGGAGACTCGTCTTTCCCTTCGTGGTAGGGGAGGCAGGTAGTCGTCCTACCGCTCCACTGCTCTTGGGCGGCCGTCTTGGTCACGCTCGATGGTGATGCGAGTCCGACTGTGGCTGACAGCCGGATCATTCTCTTTTCTTCCGCGGACTCCGCCAGTCGGCGTCCGAGACGTCGCGCCTCGATCTCGGCGGGGAGGTAAGTCGTCATTCTGTCGTTGTGGTGCCTCCGCACGACAGCCGGCTTCGTTCTGTGCGGCAGCCGCCTTGAGGAGTCGCTGGACTCGCTCAGTCATTAGGCAGCGCTCCTCGCCTTCGAAGTTGTCTAGCTCATCTTCTGCCGCCTGCGCGGCACAGATGTTCTCCGCAGGCGTGGCATATACGGGGTGATCGGCCCCGAATAGGTTGGCGACGGTCGTGCCGCGTTGTCGGACAGCGCCTAGGCGGCTAGGCACAGTCGGCGCTAGGGAGCCGCCCACAGCGCGATCCATCTCACGTTGGTAGGCCTCCGACAAGCGTCTCATGCTTGCCAGCTTCTTCGCGCCTTCGACAAGCTGAAGGCGGCGTGCCTCCAGCGTCTCGGCGTCAGCGTCCTCCAGAATGGGCGCCGTCAGGTCTCGCAGAGCCGCGTCGAGCGGGTATGAGCTCCTTCACTGGAGTGCTCGCCGTGACTGATGACGAGCACTTCCGTGATGGTGCTTCCGCCGCTCGCCTCGCAAGGGAGCGGCTCGTCGTGGATCACCACGTTGGAGGGGAATGTGTCAATCGACACGCCATCGGAGTCGACCAGCATCGGGTCGGTGGAGCCAAGTCCACGGCAGGCTCGCCGGCGACGTGGAGATGGTCGAGGAGGCCCGTGAGGAGGCTTTCGGGGCCGTCCGTGCCCGCATCGGATGCAGGCTCGTCGGAGATGCTAACCTCGCCGAGAAGGTCAGCGAGGCAGCTCGCCGCGCAGGCGTCGTCGAGGCTTTGCAGCGCGTTAGGGCAAGCGCCATCGGGCATGCCGGGCTGGCTACACTCGCGAGGGAGGAAAAGGGTTCCCGTCCATAGCAGGTCTCTGAACGACGGGGCACCTCGCCCCACGGTGGGCGCAAAATGTCGGGGGTTGGGTGCGACATATGCCAAAGGATGGCTTATCATGGTGGGAGCGAGTAGAATGTCGCCGGTGCCAGGAAACGGGATTAGGCGAAGGCATGCATGCCGGCGAATCTTACCCAGCTTCGGGGCTCTCCGGGGAGATAACACCCCTATTGCTGCTCTGCGGGGTCTCTGCATGATCACTAAGGCGTAGTGACTACAAGGTTGCTCCTAGAGCTGTATTCTGGAGGTGGAAGGAGGCAAGGCTAGCCTTCTTCTCCCTATATGATTTGGTCTAAGGCTAATGGATGCGAACCCTTTTGCATGGGTGCCCCGGGGGGTTTATATAGGCCTATCTCCGGGGGTACAATGGTAATCCGGCTGGGCGCGGGTCCCAGCCGTCTGTCTCACAGGCCGCCTTCTTCTCTGCCGACTGCTGGGGCCCGCCGACTTGCGGGCCCCACCGACGAGTCCGGCACTGTAGCTGTGCTTCTGATGACGCAGGCTTGGTCATTGGGTCGTGGCAACAGTGCCACCATCTATCGGGCGATCACTGTCGTTACTCGCCATCTTGTCTGGTTAATGGCGCGTGGGACCCGTGAGAGAGGCTGGCCGACTCTGGGGAGCCGACTCCCACGGGGCCGCCTTCGGGGCGTATCCGCCGTCTTCTATGCTCTCACTGACTAGCGGGTCCGCTGTCTCTGTGCCGTATAGGTAGGCCATCGTGGCCACAGTGCGCCACGCACTGTGGCTGAGGCCAGGTCTGGCATGGCTACAGTGCCGGGCCACGCCGGAGATCTCCAGCGGTACGGCACACTGTAGCCACGCCAGCTCCTCGCAAGTAGGAGGTGACGGCAACACCGTGGTCGTACCCGCCCCGCCTATCGCAATGAGCGTAGAGTCGTGGGCCGACTCTTCATAGCCGGCTCCTCCGGAAGTCGCCGGCCATGATTCGGCCCATCTGGGAGTCGTCATCTGAGACTCGGCTCATCTGGGAGTCGGCATCTGAGACTCGGCTCATCAGGGAGTCGGCATCTGAGACTCGGCTCATCTGGGAGTCGTCATCTGAGACTCGGCTCATTTGGGACTCAGCATCTGAGATTCGGCTCATCTCGGAGTCGGCATCTGAGACTCGGCTCATCTGGGAGTCGTCATCCGAGACTCGGCTCTAAGGGGCGCGGCCTGCCCTGATGTCTTGAAAGGTTCTGGGGCTCGGGTCATCCTACCCGTGGCCCATTACTCCGACACAATTCATCAATGCCTTCGTACAGAAATCGTCCGTTTCTTATATACGCACGGTTCGATTACAAGTCGAGCCGGCCCATGACTCAACGCCTACACACACTTGAGGCCCACTCGCCACTTTGAATTACCAGCTCTCTTCTCCTGTCTTCTGCTAGCCGTCGTTCGTGACTGTCGTCAGTGCCTTGGTACTGACAGTACCCTCCCCTGGAGAGCCAGCGTGTCCCCATGCTGGTGCATTCGGATACCTGGAACGGATCACTTGGTAATCCTCCCATGTAGCATCTGCTGCTGGAAACTTGGTCCACTTGACCTCAGGCTGTAACTCCGGATCAGACAAATCGAGCGGTGCTGGCAGGGTAGTGAACACCAGTGTGTGATCAGGAATATGTTCTTTTAGCTGAGAGACGTGGAAAACCGGATGCACGAGGCTCCCACGCGGCAGCTCCAGTCTGTATGCTGCTTGACCAATCTTGGAGACAATTTTGAAGGGGCCAAATACTTCATGGCCAGTTTCGGGCAGGGGTGATTGACCACTGAAGACTGTGCATAGGGATTAAGTTTCAGATAGACCATCTCACCCTCGATGAACTGTCTGTCAGTTCGTTTGCGATCTGCAAACTCTTTGTATTTGCTTTGAGCTCTAGCTAGTTGTTCTTTGATTGTTGTTGTGTGTTCAGTATGTATGGACAACCACTGCTGTACTTCAGTGTTGTGAGACTGAGTTTGACTGTACACTTGTCCCACATGTGGCTCATACCCATATAAGGTGAGGGAGTCCCGGACTAGGGTTTGTCCGGATAGCCGAACTATCATCATCGGCCGGACTCCAAGACTATGGAGATACAAGATTGAAGACTTCGTCCCGTGTCCGGATGGGACTTTCCTTGGCGTGGAAGGCAAGCTTGGCGATGCGGATATGTAGATCTGCTACCATTGTAACCGACTATGTGTAACCCTAGCCCTCTCCGGTGTCTATATAAACCGGATGGCTTTAGTCCATAGAAAAAACAACAATCATACCATAGGCTAGCTTCTAGGGTTTAGCCTCCTTGATCTCGTGGTAGATCTACTCTTGTAACACACATCATCAATATTAATCAAGCAGGACGTAGGGTTTAACCTCCATCAAGAGGGCCCGAACCTGGGTAAAACATCGTGTCCCTTGTCTCCTGTTACCATCCGCCTAGACGCACAGTTCGGGACCCCCTACCCGAGATCCGCTGGTTTTGACACCGACATTGGTGCTTTCATTGAGAGTTCCTCTGTGTCGTCACCATCAGGAAGGATGCCTTTTCCCGTCTTTAAAGACGGCACCGTCGTCAAGGGAGCTTTGGCCGCCGGCCAGACTATCCGGCTAGGTGGTTTTCTTATGACCGCCTGTTCGGCCACCGCTCCGACAATGACCTCTAAGGTCATTAAAAGCGATCTTCACGTCAGCTCGGAATTCGCCGAGCAGCTAGATCCGATTGAGCTCTCCTCCGTAAACGAGCTCTTGGATCGCATCGCCGCCCTGGGAGTCGCTACTGACTACGATCAGATTGGGCTTAAAACCGATCTAAGAGAAATTAACTCTCCCCAGGTTACCCACCACGTTGTTGTGGTAGAGGAACAATGCGGCGACTCTTCTTCTATGTTAAAAACCAACTATGACCGGATTCCCGATCCCTCCATGCCGGATTCCCGTGGAGGGACAGACGCTAATCAAATACTGAACCTAAAGTCAGGCATCGGACTAGATTTGTTGGAAAGCGTCCAGCAAACCAAGCTTCCGAATCCGGAAGCTTCTTGGCCTTTGAGCCTCAGATCGGGCGGGGGTCCGAACTTGATTCCACCCGCCCACCCAAACATAAGCGATCTATCTCAAATACGGCAAGAGCCCGATGAAATAGTACATCATTACTGGGCCAGATTTCTCCTGGTTATGAACAGGATAAAGGACTACCGTGAAGAAAGCGCGATTTCAATCTTCTGCAACAATTGCACGGACAAGGGAATCATAAACGCCATCAGTCATTGCGAAGTTACATGCTTCGCCGACCTAGCGACCATTGTACAAAAATACTGCGCGATGGAGAGTGCCTGGAAAATCCAAACTAGGTTTTGGGATAATCCGGCCCTGAATACAACCCCAGTCCGAAATAAAAGGGTGCGTCATACTCAAGCACCTGGGTTAAAAACCAAAAAGCAAAAACCCCCAAAAGGGTACGGAACCGTACTGGAGGGATGGCTCAATGGACCCTGCAAAATCCACAGTACAGAGGGCGCCACTCCAACACATAGCCTTCGAGCATGTTGGATATTACGGCAGGTGGCCAAAAGTGGCGAAGGCTTTTTAGCCCCGGGCAATCAGCCCAGCAGCACCAGTACGGTATTAACAGTTTTCGAGACTTTTGCATCAAATAACATGCGGAAATGAACAATCCGCAGCCTCGCCGAAGTCTACCAAGTAGCAACAACAAATCCATGGAGTGACACGGCTATCACCTTCAATGCCAGCGATGAACCTAAATTCCGAATAGCTAGAGCACCAGCCGCATTGGTCCTCGGTCCGATAGTGGACGGCTTTCGTCTTACCAAGGTACTCATGGATGGCGGCAGCGGATTAAACCTCATCTACGAAGAAACCCTTCAAAAAATGGAAATTTATTGGAGCCACATCGAGCGGAGCAGCACAACCTTCATGGGAATAATCCCTAGTCGAGAAGTACGCTGCACAGGAAAAATCACACTAGATGTAGTGTTTGGCTCACCGGACAATTACAGGTCCGAAGAGGTCACGTTCCAAGTGGCCCCATTCGGCAGCGGATATCATGCCTTGTTAGGGCGAGAGACATTCACAATCTTCCAAGCTATACCCCATTACGGGTACATGAAGCTCAAAATGCCCGGACCCAATGGAATAATCACTCTCTCCAGTGATCCAGATACCGCACTCCGCGCTGAAAATAAGACAGCCGCACTGGCCCTAGAGGCATTATCCGAAGCCCTAGAGTCAGAGGAATTAACTGCGCTACGCTCCACGGTGGATAGGGACGATGTGATACTCGATAAGAGGTCCAAGTCCACCTCTGTTAAACCAGCAGACAAAATATTCAAATTTTAGGTCCATCCAACGGACCCCACAAGGACGACACCCATTGGGGCACAATTAAACCCTGATGTAGAAGCCGCACTACGAGAATTCCTTCGGGAAAATTGGGACATTTTTGCCTGGCACCCTTCAGACAGGCCAGGAATCCCACGCAGGCTGGCAGAGCACAGCCTAAATATCCTTAAAGGATTCAAGCCAGTCAAACAAGCTCTTCGGCGATTTTCCGAACCCAAAAGACAGGCAATGGGAGAGGAGCTAGCCAAACTCTTAGAAGCCGGATTCATCAGAGATATCAAACATCCGGACTGGCTAGCCAACCTGGTAATGGTACCAAAAAAGGACAAATCCTGGCGCCTCTGCGTCGATTTCAAAGACCTTAACAAGGCCTGTCCAAAGGACCCTTTCCCTCACCCTCGAATCGACCAAATCATCGATGCTACCGCAGGGCATGATTCATGGTGCTTCCTCGATGCATACTCCGAATACCATCAAATCAAGATGGCGGAAAAAGACCAGGCCGCAACGGCATTCATTACTCCATATGGGCCATTCTGCTTCAACACAATGCCCTTCGGACTCAAAAACGTCGGCGCAACATATCAGCGCATGGTTCAGACATGTCTGGCTACCCAGATAGGCAAAACAGTAGAGGCATACGTAGACGATGTGGTCGTCAAGACCAAATAGGTCGAAACTCTAGTAGAAGACTTGAGGCTAACATTTGACAACCTCCAAGCATATGACATTAAGCTCAACCCGGAAAAATGTGTCTTCGAAGTACCAGCCGGAAAGCTTTTGGGCTTCATTGTATCCGGTAGAGGAATTGAAGCAAACCCAGCCAAGATCCGAGCTCTGTCACAATTGGATATCCCAAAAGACCTCAAGCAAATACAAAAACTAACTGGGTGCGTAGCGGCTCTAAGCCGCTTCATCTCCCGTTTGGGAGAAAAGGCTCTGCCCCTCTATCGCCTCCTCCGGCGCACCGAACACTTCGAATGGACGGATGCCAAGGCCATACTGGCAACAAATCCGGTCCTGGCCGCGCCCAACTTGGGCGAACCTATGTTATTATATATCGCAGCAACACATCAAGTTGTCAGCGCAGTACTCGTCGTCGAACGAGAAACAGAAGGGCACAGATTCCCTCTTCAAAAACCAGTGTACTACGTATCCACTGTCTTAACTCCATGCAAGTCCCAGTACCCACATTATCAAAAGATAGCGTATGCGGTGTTCATGGCATCCCGGAAGCTGCGACACTACTTTCAAGAGTGTTCCATAACGGTGGCCTCCGAAGTACCTCTCAACGATAGTATAAACAATCGCGACGCAATGGGCAGGATTGCAAAATGGGCCATTGAGCTCTTACCATTTGACATAACCTACAAACCACGGCGAGCTATAAAGTCGCAAGTCCTGGCTGATTTCGTCGCCGAATGGACTGAAGCCGAACTCCCTAAAGAGTACGGCGCGTACTCCAATTGGATCATGCATTTCGACGGATCCAAAATGTTGGCTGGCTTGGGGGCTGGTGTCATCTTGACGTCCCCAACTGGAGACACAGTCCAATACGTACTTCAAATAATGTACATGGACTCCAACAACGCAGCCGAATACGAGGCCCTTCTACACGGCCTCCGGATGGCAATCTCCATGGGCATTCAACGCCTAGAGGTGCGCGAGGATTCAAACCTCGCAACACCCCAAGTAAATGGAGACTTTGACGCCAAAGATCCGAAAATGGCAGCTTACCGCAATGCCGTCCTAAAAATGTCAGCTCGGTTTGAAGGACTCGAATTCCATCATGTAGCCCGGATAATAACCAGGCAGCAGACGTGTTAGCACGCATCGGCGCAAAACGTGACGCCGTCCCTCCAAACATCTTCCTGGAACGGATCTTTAAGCCATCCGTATTATGGGAAGAGGAGTCCGGAAATAACAATCCGGAGCCAGCTGCATCACCTAACTCAGACAATTCTGACACAATCGGCGGCTCAGCCAATGAAATAACACCTTCAGCCCACGAAATAATGGTAGTAATTTCCCCGTGGACGGAACCATTTCTAGCCTACTTAATTAGGCAGGAACTTCCCGAAGACCAAAACGAGGCCCGATGCATAGTTCAGCGATCTAAAGCCTACAAGGTCCATGAGGGAGAACTTTATAAGAAAAGCACAACCGGAGTCCTTCAAAGGTGTATGTCCGAAGAGGAGGGGCGAAATCTCCTGGCTGAAATTCACGCCGGACTCGGCGGGCACCACGCCGCAGCCCGGACCCTTGTAGGCAAGGCCTTCCGTACAGGATTTTATTGGCCAACAGCCCGGGCAGATGCTCAAGACTTAGTCCAACGATGCGTCGGTTGCCAGCTCTTTGCTAATCAGAGCCACATGCCACCCACCGCCCTCAAAACTATACCCATCACCTGGCCGTTCGCGGTCTGGGGGCTTGACATGGTCGGAACCCTTAAAGGGGGAACCCACAAGCACAAATACTTATTGGTCATGCTGGACAAATTCACCAAATGGATTGAAGCCAAGCCGGTTAAAACGGCAGAATCCGGACCTGTGATAGACTTCATATCCGGGGTAGTACACCGTTTTGGCATCCCCCACAGCATCATCACTGATAACGGCACGAATTTCACGGCCGACGAGGTTAAACTCTGCTGCAAAAACATGGGCATCAAGCTCGACTACGCTTCAGTCTATCACTCCCAAACTAACGATCAAGTCGAGCGAGCAAATGGTCTAATCATGAGCGGCATCAAAC
This sequence comes from Triticum aestivum, assembly GCF_018294505.1. Taxonomy (NCBI): domain Eukaryota; kingdom Viridiplantae; phylum Streptophyta; class Magnoliopsida; order Poales; family Poaceae; genus Triticum; species Triticum aestivum. The sequence goes on along the minus strand of NC_057807.1, from coordinate 612,499,224 downwards.
CCAGACTAGTGCGGTCCCTCAAGGAATCTAACACGCACTGGGTAGAGGAGCTCGACTCCGTACTCTGGGGGCTGCGGACCACGCCAAACCGAACTACCGGATTCACACCATTTTTATGGTGTACGGCGCAGAGGCCGTTCTGCCCTGCGATATAATTCATGACTCACCTCGCATGCGCATGTATGAAGAAAGAGAAGCCGAGCTGGATCGGCAGGACAGTTTGGACGCCTTAGAGGAGGAGCGGGACGTGGCAAAAGGTCGTTCCGCATTTTATCAACAGCAGGCTCGAAGATATCAAAGCAGAGAAGTACGGGCCAAAGCTTACAATGTTGGCGAACTTGTTCTACGCCTGCCGGACAAGAAAAAGGACAAACTTAAGCCCAAGTGGGAAGGTCCCTTCATCATCGACCAAGTCCTGACCGGCGGAGCATACCGTCTACGTAACGCATCTGACAACCGACTCGAGCCGAACCCATGGAATGCAGCCCGTCTCCGAAGATTCTACGCCTAACGCCGGACTCAGAGTTTGTCTCCCTCCTCCATCCACCTTTTTACATTTTCACTTTCTCTTGTCCCCCTCCTTCTTCCCACTTTTTTCAATACCTTTGATAGGCTGATTTGCGCATTGTTCGCACACACTTGATGTGCTCCTAGCACTCATTATACCTGGGGGCTTCTTTAACAGAAGCTTATTTATACGGGCTTCATGCCCAACACATGTGTCATACTTCCGCATGTACCTTTTATTCACCATTATATGCATCGATATGACTTAAGTTTTGGCCAAGCTGGGTTGCCTGGCTCCTCTGCTTACCCCTACGTTCCCGATTGTTCGGCTAGGAGGTAAAGGGAGCACCTCTACGATTGTTACTGCCGGGTCAGCCGGATGTGTACCTCAGACTGGGTGAAGCCGAAAGCTAGCGTTCTTAAGAGAATATTAGGTCGGTGACTTGAAAGATGATTTATTACTTACTTATTTATTTGCCCCCAGATGCTTTTTCTGCTATTTTCGCAGTCCGAACATGCACTTTAGGGCATGCTCCCAGGGAAAGGAACCCCTAACGGAACTATTCTCCTTGGAAGATGTTTCTTACTAACCATGTAATATAACATAGCTAGTTGGGCACTTGTCTGATAAAGAAATTATGACCCCGACGCCTTGTCTCCATGCATGCCCCGGTTCTTCTATAACCATAAGGGTATTCGGACACACTCTGGACTGTTGGGTCCCGAGGTTGAAGCGAAAAGGTCCGCAAAGACAAACGATCTACAATCCGGCTAGAAGGCATTTTACATGTCATTTCAAATTACATCGTCAAACTACTGATTGTACTCCTCTTCAATCCCATCTAACAGGTTGTCTAATTTGCAGTCCTATTGGGAATACTTCGCGGCCAGTTCTACTTGGTCGTACATCGAGCTCATAGGGATCTCCTTCCCATCAGGCCCCGCAGGTCCGACCTCGGCCATGTGGTTTGGGTCAGCCTTCGGGTACCGCGTCTTCACCATGGCCCAGGCCTCCCTGGCGCCTTGACAGCAGGCCGATATCTTCCACAGACGGAGGCATCGCCGTGCTCCCTAAGGCTTCTCAGCAAGCCCTCCAAGGCCCTCGGGTAGGGAGACAGAAGGCCATAAAGCCTGAACGACGCCACTCATCGCCTGCCGAACATGTTCGAGCAGTTGCACCAGCTCGGGAAGTTGGTCACCCGTTGAACCAGGCATTTCCTCCGTAGGGCGACCTGTGAGCACACCTAAAGACACATTTCTGTCAATCGACTTCCTCGCCGAATTCTTCTTTTCAAAGGAATTTGCTCAAGAACTTACTATAAATGCCGTGACAAAGCCGATGATTCTCCTTCACGGAGCCAGACAGCTGGGCCCGAACACCTTTCAGCTCTTCTCCTAGCTGGGTGTGGGCATCTTGGAGCTTTTTTCTCTCCTGCTGCACCTTCATAAGCACCCTCTCACCGGCCTTTAGCTGACGCAGTAGCTGTTGCTTGTCCGGATCCAGTCCGGCACCCTCTGCAATATTATTGTCAGATTTACGCACACGCTGCACTTTGTTAACTACTTATCTTTTCAAAGTACGTATTACCAGCGGGGGTCTCTGTGGCTCCCGCTGTGGTGGCTAGTGCAGCCTCAAGTTGGGCCTTGCACTCTTGGAGCTCCTGGGACAGGTGGGTATTCTTCTCCGTAAGATCCTGCATAATAAATGATCCTTAAATCAGTTATTTTAACTATTTTAAGTCTCGGGTGCTACTAGCATATATATAACTATTAAAATTACTTACCCGTATATCCTTCACATACTGCTCCGTGGCTCTGGTTAAACCATCTTGAGCAGCACGGAGGTGCACGTTTCCCGCATCAAAGGCATTCAATGCCTCCGGGGAGAAACACGCGTCACGAAGAACTGTCCGGCGACGCCTGTGATTCATGGCGCTCTCCACCTCAGACCGGGTGGCGGACAGCCTGTCGGCATCCTCCGTCGGAGGAGCATCCGGCTCTTGCCTTGTGTTCGCCTCGACTTTCGGACCACGCGATGGAGCATGGCTGGCGGAGGCTTGATTGGCAACCTCTCCGGACACTGTCCGGCGAGCGCTCTTTCTCCTGGAAAAAGTTATGAGCATTAATATACCTCCTAGGGATCCTTCCCATAAAAACAATGTGCGCTGTACCGTTGCGGCGACGTTTCGATTCGCGTCGCACTCCTCTTTCGCCTGCTAGGCCGCACTGACCTCGTTTGGTTGGTCGCCGCGAGCTCAGCTTCCCGCCGTAAAGGCACCTCCTGTGAAGCACCATTGGTACACAGTGGTCGGAAATAAGCATTAAAAAAGTAACGGTGTCAGGACTTCGGTCGTACTCACCTGGGAAGCCGGACATAAACCGGGGTAGTCAGCCGTAATGGCGACTAAAGCATTGTCTATGCTGAGCTGGTGGAACACCCCGTCAATCAAATCCACCTTTACGTCCGGATCCTCTTCGGAGGCCGGATCAAGGGATCGTCCGGATCCTCGGGCTGTGGAGTTAGGCTTCTTATGCCCTCCACGTCCCGGCGCAGTTCCTGCGTCGAAATCACAAAGTAAGATACTTCACTTTGGAAGTATGGATCGGGTAGATAAACGTCCGCTTACCCAGCTCCGAGGGTTGTTCATGGAAAATCCGTTCAATGGATTTGTGCGGAGAAAGTCCTCCTCCTCCCCCTTGTACAAGCCGGACAGGATCTTTGCCAGATCGGTTGCCGAGCCCGGCCCTCTACGACCATGACGGGTGGCGTCGTCTTCCCCGTTGAAATCCCACATAGGGTGGCCCCTATATTGGAGTGGCTGCACCCCTCGGATAATGCACGTGGCCATGATTCCAATCATGGTCAATCCGGAGTGGGCCAGTAACCTAATCCGGCCCATCAGATAATGGACGCTCCCATCATCCTCCCGTTGAGGGCTCCGCGGGCGCCAACTCAGGCGTTTCTTCAAGGGAGCATTGCTGAACTCCGGGAGGCCGATCCGAACTGGATCCGGCAGAGGGGCGTCCTCCATGTAGAACCATTCCGAAGGCCAGTCTTCGGACGCCTTCTTCGGGGTGCTGGATAGATATCCGGTCCCGGCAATGCGCCATATTTCGGCTCCGCCCACTTGGTATATCGACCCCTCATAAGAATGGGGTACAAGGCAAAACAATCTCTTCCACAGCGCAAAATGGGGCTCGATGCCCAGGAACAGCTCGCAAAGAGCTACAAAGCCCGCGATGTGCAAAATGGAGGCAGGTGTGAGGTGGTGAAGCTGGAGTTCGTAGAACTCCAGGAGCCCCCGGAGAAACGGATGTATGGGAAATCCGAGTCCCCTTATTAGATAAGGGACGAAGCATACCCACTCTCCTTTGGAAGGGTTGGGGACGCTCTCCGCCTGCTTTCCGCCCTTGAAGGTGGCTAGTCCAGCTCGAACCAGAACCATAAAAGCTGGGGGAAGATATCCCTCGGTTTGGAGCGCCACTAGCTCGCTGTGTGGAACTGAGCGTCTCCCCCAATCTCCTGGCTTAGGGCTAGGAGCGCGAGAGGAGGAGCCGCGTCGACTATCCATGATGGAATGGATTTTTGTCAGAGGCGCTTCAATGAGAACTTGCGGATGGAGGATGGTGTGAGCTGGATCTAGATCCTCGCCTCTCTTATAGGCGGCTTGTTCGCACGGCTAGGGGGTACAATGTAAAAATACCCTAGCTTTTCACATTCATACGACACGTGGAAGAAGGCCATTATTGGGCGTAGAAGCCAAGGAGCGCAACATTTATAAGGAAGCCGGACACTATTCGACAAGAACATGAAGTTTGAAGGAGAACCCGCCTTGCAACGCCGAAGACAATATACGCGCCGGACTCGTCGTCGCTGAAGCCCGGTTCGGGGGCTACTGAGGGAGTCCCGGACTAGGGGTTGTCCGGATAGCCGAACTATCATCATCAGCCGGACTCCAAGACTATGAAGATACAAGATTGAAGACTTCGTCCCGTGTCCGGATGGGACTTTCCTTGGCGTGGAAGGCAAGCTTGGCGATGCGGATATGTAGATCTCCTACCATTGTAACCGACTCTGTGTAACCCTAGCCCTCTCCGGTGTCTATATAAACCGGATGGCTTTAGTCCATAGAAAAAACAACAATCATACCATAGGCTAGCTTCTAGGGTTTAGCCTCCTTGATCTCGTGGTAGATCTACTCTTGTAACATACATCATCAATATTAATCAAGCAGGACGTAGGGTTTTACCTCCATCAAGAGAGCCTGAACCTGGGTAAAACATCGTGTCCCTTGTCTCATGTTACCATCCGCCTAGACGCACAGTTCGGGACCCCCTACCCGAGATCCACCAGTTTTGACACCGACATAAGGCCTTATAAGGAGTGCATCCCAGAGCAGAATGGTAAGTGGTATTGTACCAGAATTCTGCTTGAGGTAGACAAGAAACCCACTTAGCTGGAGAGGCATGAACAGCACACGGTAGATACATTTCTAGGCACTGGTTTACCCTTTCTGTTTGCCCGTCTGTTTGAGGATGGTATGCTGTGCTCATTTGCAACTCAGTGCCCCAAACTCTAAATAGTTCCTTCCAAAATGAGCTGGTGAATATCTTGTCCCTATCTGAAACTATGAACAGAGGCAGTCCATGCAACTTGACCACAGTTTTGAGGAACACTTTTGCTACTGATGCTGCTGTGAAAGGATGTTTCAGAGGAAGGAAGTGGCTCACCTTGGTGAAACGGTCCACAACCACCAGAATAGCATTGTAGCCTTCTGATTTGGGTAAACCTTCAATGAAATCCATGTTGATTGCTTGCCAAGGACCATCTAGAACAGGTAGTTGTTGCAGCAGGCCTGGTACTTTGCAGTGTTCATGCTTTGCTTGCTGACACACATTGCATTGTTTCACAAAGTTCTCCACATCTTTCTTGAGACCAGTCCAGTTGAATAACTGCTTCACTTTGTGATAAGTGGCTAACATACCCGAGTGTCCTCCTATGGGAGAGGAGTGGAAGGCCTGTATCAGTTTGGTTTGCAACCCAGAGTTGGCTCCCACCCACACTTTCCCCTCCTGTTTAATGAGGCCATCCTGAAGCTGAAACCCTGGACAAGCCTGACTGTCCAGAGCTAATTTGGTGAGCATTGTCCGAGCAACAGGGTCTACAGTATAAGAATTTAACACTTCCTGTATCCACACAGGTTTACTGGTAGACAGTGCTTGAACTGGAAATAAATGTGCCACTCTGGACAAAGCATCTGCAGCCGTATTTTCAACTCCTCTTTTGTATTGGATAAAGAAATCCAGTCCCACCAGCTTTGTCATAGCCTTTCTTTGTACATCAGAACTTAAGTTTTGATCTCCCAGGTGGCATAAGCTCTGGTGGTCAGTCTTGATCACAAATGGAGCTCTGGACAAGTAGGATCTCCACCTGTCAATGCCCATCATTATAACCAGAAATTCTTTTTCATATATGGACACTTTTTGACTGTTCACTCCAAGAGGCTTACTGTAGTAAGCTATAGGATGGCCTGACTGTGTGAGCACTGCACCAACGCCAATATTGCAAGCATCTGTCTCAATGGTGAAAGTCTTGTTGAAATCTGGTAGTGCTAATACATGTGTTGTGGCCATAGCTTGTTTGAGTCACTGAAATGCAGTGCCAGCAGCTGTTGTCCACTGAAAGGACTGTTTCTTCAGTAATGTTGTGAGAGGCTTAGCCAATAGACCATAATTTTGAAAAAAAAATCTGTAGTAGCCAGTGAGACCTAGGAAACCCCTCAGTTCAGTGACATTGGTGGGAGTTGGCCAATCTAACATTGCAGCAGTTTTTGCAGGATTAGTACTTACTCCTTTGTCAGAAATAATGTGACCAAGATACTCCATAGACTGTTGTGCAAAAGAGCACTTGCTTTCCTTCACAACTAAATTGTTTGCTTTCAATGTATCAAATACTGATTGTAAATGAACTATGTGTTCCTCCAAAGTGCCACTGAAAACCAATATGTCATCCATGAAAATTAACACAAACTTTCTGTTAGATCCTTTGAATATGTAGTTCATAAAGCACTGAAATGTGGCTGGCGCTGTGGAGAGGCCAAAGGGCACCACCTTGAATTGGTACTGTCCATTGTGAGTTTTAAATGATGTTTTGAACTCATCTGCTTCTGCCATACAAATTTGGTGATATCCTGACTTGAGATCTAGCTTAGAAAACCATTTAGCTCCTCCTAACTCATCCAACAGCTCATCAATTACAGGCAGTGGAAATTTGTTCTTAATTGTGACCTTATTGAATCTTCAATAGTCCACACAAAACCTCCAGGTGCCATACTTCTTCCTGACCAGTAGGACAGGAGAAGCAAAAGGACTTAAATTGGGTGTAATAAGCCCTGACTGTAGCATTTCAGACACTTGTCATTCACATTCATCCTTTTGCTGTGGTGAGTACCTGTAAGGCCTGCAGTTAACAGGAACTGCTCCAGGTACCAGATGTATCTCATGATCAAATTCTCTCTGCGGAGGTAGGGTTTTAGGATAATTGAAAACATCTTTGTTTGCTTGGAGCACTTGCTAAACTTCTTCAGGTATTTCAGAACGAGGACTCACAACAATATGATGCAAAATAGTTGTTGCCCATATGTCATTTCCTTTTTCCCACTTCTTAAGTTGTTCCATAGAAACTTCCTTAATTGGTTCTGTTTTAGCAGGCAGAACTCCTCGTAATCTGACAGTTTTCTGTTGATATTCAAACTGAATCGACTTCTCAGCCCAGTGGCACTGCATCAGACCCCATTTCTCCAGCCAGTCCATTCCTAGGATAATATCATACCCTCCTAGTGGAATAACTTGCATGGCACTGGAGAAACTATGCCCCTGAATCCAACAGGTCAGTTCAGGTACAAATTTGGTGCAATCCACCAGTCCTCCATTTGCTACTTTCACTTGCATGGGTTTCTTCATTGTCTGGGCAGGTACTGAAACTCTGTCCAGCAGTGCTTGGTCCACAAATGTATGAGTGCTCCCTGAATCCAGAAGTATTAACACAACCTGATTTCCAATTAGAGCTCTTAGCTGAATGGTTTTGGGATGGGATGCTCTAGACAGAGCTGTGTTGGAGATGGTGGCACACTCTTCCTGGTAGTTGTCCACCAAAGCATCCAGCACAGCATCTGAAATAATTTCATGAGGATCTACTAACTCTGCTGCTTTCAACTGAGCTGCAGGTGCAGCTGTGGGTTTAATGGCATGTCCTGGAACATACTTATCTCCACACCCATAAGATAACCCATTTGCTCTGCGATACTCTTTAAGTTGTTTTGCCTTCCACAACTCCCCAGGAGCAAAATTTTGCTTATTCTCATTCCCATTGACTGTATTTTTTGGATATGTCGTTTTGAAGGATTTCTATTGATGTGTCAATCCCTCCTGTACCACTGCATACATAGCGGCCAACTACACTGTTGCTAGTAGCTATATTTCCACGGCTGTACGTAGCTCTTCCTTCAGCCCCATGACAAATCGAGTGACCAGGAAGGTGTTGCTTATGGTTGGCTCTAGAGTCTAATGTGATACACCAGTTGCTGGAACTGCTGCTTATATTCCTCCACTGTACCACTTTGCTTGAGCAGCATTAGCTCTCTCATCCTTTCCCTATGTATATTAACATCAAATTCCTGTAACATCGCAACACAAAACTGTTCCCATGTATGAAAGGCACTCTGTTGCTTGAACGCCTGATACTAGTGTGCTGCATTGTCAGTTAGGTACAGCGAAGCAGACGTGAATATGAAATTGTCAGGAATATGATACAGACGAAAAAATGCCTCGCACTTATCCAACCAGATCCGAACATCCGTGCCATCAAACTTAGGGAAATCCATCTTAGGCATCCACTATCGTCTGCTAGATTGATCCTCCGTCACCGGAACTGCTGCGAGATCTATTGGTGCTGGGGGATGTACCTGGGAGAAACGCAGAGGCGGGCGTGGTGGTGGCCCTGGCATGGCACCCAATATGTCGTTCAACACTCCCGAGGCGGTTGGGGATGAACTCTCACCAAATTCGTGCGGCATGGGCTGCTTCCCCAGGTGCACGGCGTGCGATTGCTCTTGCTGAACCTTACCCAGGGCGTCGCACGAGAGGTTCACATTCATCTGGACCTGGTCGATGCGTGCTGACTACTCGGTGAGTTTGGCGTCGAGGGCTTCGAGCTGTGCGCTGATGCCGTCGACGACCGTCAGCTTGCTCTGCACCGCGCGCAGCTCAGCGAATTCCTGCAGCATCCGCTCCTGCAGCGCCTCCATCTCGTCCGCGAGGAAGCGCGTCTGTGGGTTCGGCTTGAATGTCATCGTCGTCGTGGCTCGTTTCCCAAATCAACCCACCTCAGGTCGGGAATTACGCAGATCAACCCAAAGGGGATGAGCGACCGTCGCCTTGGAGTTGTCGGGTACAATTCGGGAAAAAACTTGGGCGCGGCGGAGCGGCGGCTCTGATACCAGTTTGTCACACCCTAGAGGCGGTCAGACTCGCCAGAGTAGCGATCGACGGCGGAGGAGAGAATCTGGATCGGGAAGAGGGGGTCAGAAGGTAGGAGAAGGCAGCAAGGGGATAAGGTTCAGAATTTCATTTCAATTCATCGATGCCTTCGTACAGAAGTCGACCATTGCTTATATACGCACGGTTCGACTACAAGCCGGGCCGGCCCATGACTCAACGCCTACACACACTCGAGGCCCACTCGCCACTTTGAATTACCCGCTCTCTTCTCCTGTCTTCTACTAGCCGCCGTTCGTGACAGTCGTCAGTGCCTTGGTACTGACAGTCGTCAGCACTATGAGGCCCCTATCGTCGGTGCAGTAGAAGAGTCCCGCAAAAGGCAAAGTCGGATAGAAAATTTCATTGTCGACCACGGTCCAACTCTCATCACCGGGCTTAGCGACGGCCAGCTTCATGGGATCTAGGAATTTGACTGCCACCATGGAGGCGTCGACAACAAGGCCCACGCCTGACACCTTGATTAATTTTTCCATCTCGGAGCCACAACTCCTAGATTGATGCTGCTCTTGCGTCAGGAGCGCGGTCATCGGGGGGAGATCGGTGAGCCAGTGTGTGAGAGGGTTAAGCAGGCGGATGACCAGGGTGGGATCGTGAAGCAGCAGCAGGAGGCCCTCCGGGGTGAGCGCGAGCAGCTTGTGCCCAGCGAGCTCCGGGAGGTCCGTCCGGATGCACTCGCCGGTAGACACGTTGAGGAAGCGACGGCGGTGTGGCCCGGCATATGCCTTGTCGAGCATGATCCACTGGCGGGGGAAGAAGCGACCATCCAGGCCGCCGGCGAGCGGGTCTGGCAAGCACCGCCGCCACGGTCGGCACATGGCACGGAAGCGGACATAGCCCGCCACGACACTAGCAAGGGCAAGCTCGGCAATCACGCTGGTCGGCCCGTCCCCGAGGTCCGCCCAGTCTCGTGTGCAGCTTCGTGGAAGATGGTCGCCGATGGGACGCGGTCGCTTTGTGGGGCTCGGGCAGGGGAACTCGGCTCGACAGGCCGCCATCCGACCGGCTGCCGCTGTTTGTTCCCGTGGAACTAGGGCCGATGGGATTGCTTTTCTAGGTAGCTCCGGGCTATGTCCAAGGTATACGTATTCGTATTCATGTCTGGGCTGATGGGCCGGCACATATGGATGGGGAGTCGTATTCGTATACGGTATGGTTTGGTCTCGTTCTCATCTGCCTATAAATACTGCTGGATCAGATCGCTTTTCTTTCTTCCGCTTGAAGAAATAAAAGGCGACCTTGTCGCCAGGAGTCTTCCACGCCGCCGCCCTCTGGCAGCTCCCCTCCGCCGGCGGCCTCGGTCGTCGATGGTGAGAGGCGTCACCGGATCCACGCGTGTGGATGGTTTTTTTACTCTAGTAGTTTAGATTTTTTAGGTTGCTCATCCTCTTTGCTTCGGCGGTGGCGATGGCGGCGCTGAATAAAGTTTCTTCGGATCCTACTTCGACGAAGCGATCGGTCCTATGGTTGGGGATGGATTTGGAAGCCAGTCTATTCAAGCAAGGATGGCGGCGCGGCGGCGACATCTTCGTGGTGGACCTGTGTCCTCGGGCTCCACCGTTGCGACGATGTTTGCTCCAGCGTTGGCGTGGAGTTTGGGATGTAGTCCAGGAGCGGATGCAGATTGTGGTCTGCATCGGCGGCATCTGGGAGATGGTGGATCGTCTGCTGGGTTCATGGTTCGGGGATGGCAGGTGTGGTTTTCTCCTCCGGCATCTTAGTCGTGTGAAGGTGCTAGATCTAGAGTTCGATGGTGTGTCCGGGGTGTTGCCCCGGTCTGATTCGTTTAACGGTAATAGTTTCGCTTTTGGTGAGCCACCTTGGAGGTCCGTAAAGCTGCATATCAGCGATGGAGCTGCTTCGAGCTCGGGTATGAAGGTGATTCGTCATCTTTTCCTTTGGTGGCTGCTATGGTGGTTCCAGTGGCAGGTGACGGGCGTTGATGTCAAGTTCAGAGGTTTCTTCGGTCTTGATTGTAATTTTACTTCTTGGCTGTTGTTCTTTGTGCGAAGGCTAACAATTTGTTGTCTTTTCAGTTTTGCCAGGTCGGTTTGTACTTGCCTTGTACTATGATCGTTATGATATAATGAGACACGTATTACCATGCAAAATAAATATTGCTAGATCGGAGGCGGTGATGTTTTTGCATCCTGCCAGCATACACATTTGCTGAGAGATCGAAACAACACACATTTTGGCAAATGAGAGATTAGGTTACGAGCAAGGTTTAACATCTGATAGGAAAACCTGTTGAATATCGTGTTGTATGTACGTGATGTTACGTCGGCAGACTCCTCTTGTATATGTACTCCCTTGAGTCTTGTTTTGTCTGGCTATATATTTTGTGAGATTTCCAAATACCTCTACTTTGACAAAAATTATAGAAAAATATCAATATTCACAAAGCCAAAACAATAGTTTTAGATTCATTATGAATTGTAGTTTCATAGTATACATATTTGGTATTATAAGTGTTGAGATTTCTTAATATATATTTGGTGAAACTTTTTAAAGTTTGACTTGACATAAATCTAATACGCGGAGTAAAAAGGATAGGAGGGAGTACATGATAATCAGATCAATACAATGCGTGGGAATTCAGTAATCTTCATGGTAATCAGACCCTGACTCATGTCTACCGCTCCTGCCAGCATCGTTGACAACCACTCCTGCTGCTTTCAGTGGCACCAACTGCTTCAGCCGCCGGTGGCTCCTGTCCTTCTCTTCCCTCCGACACCCTCCCACAAATCCCTATGCCTCGCGCCAACGTCAGCCCTTTCCAGCATGATCCCCTCGATGACACCGCTACCCTCCTCATTGCTCACCCCCTCCCCAAATCTCTCGGCGATTTTAACATCACCCGGTTCACCCCATACAAGATTGATTCCACTACGAACAACTACTCTCGCTGGCGCAGCTGCATGCTGTTTTTCCTCAACCGTTTTCGTGCACACGATCACGTCAAGGAGGAGATTGATCTGGACATTGCCAATGGCGCCTGGTGGAGAGCAGACATTGACATCATCCTCTAGATACACGCCACCGTCTGTGACGACCTCGTCAACATCATCATGGACAACAACGAGTCCGCTTGCGCCGGCTGACACACTATCTCTCTGTTCTTCCTCAACAACCAAATGGCGTGGGTCATGCACCATGATGAAGCTTGCCAGAAAGCGCCGGAAACCTACTTCTGTCGCACCGCAGATTCGCTCGAGGTATCCTGTGGGCTGCTGCCACTGGGATCAAGGCCGACAGAGAGAAGTCGACTCTAGTAACGCCCCGCGGCCGCAGTCCTCGGACCCATGCAGGAGAAGGCCTCAGGAGGCAGTGAGAGGAGGAAGATGGTCAACACCTTCGGAGGCGTGACTGGATTGCCCCGCGTCTCCTGAGCGGGGGCGACCCGAGGGGCGGAGGGGGTGTTTCCAACCTCCTCTTCTTTGGCAGGCTCAAGATTAAAGCAGCTTGCTCCGATGTGCCTACACAACTTTGTGGGTAGTCCTCCCACGCCGATGGACTCTTCTTTTTTTGGAACATAGACGCTAGAACCGTCCGGCTTTAAATTAATAAATCCCAAAGGCACCAGGTTCAAACGGTTACAACTTAGTGAAATCAAAAGAGAACGTTCTGGCCACGACCGGCATGAAACGGATCAAAAGGTTCATCGTGAAGGAAATAATACAACCGGCCAAATCATCCAGCGCTGAAGACCTAGCTAACATAAGCTCCCACAAAAGACTCCAAAAGTTTCACCAACTCAGCGGATCTTGTCTTGCCAGCGCCTGGATAGTCTTGATGCACGTCATGACCTTTGACATACGCTCAGCATCACGCTCCTTCCCCAGTGGAATCCACATCTGCAGAAATAGATGGCATTTGAAGATCACATCTGCAGGATGACTAGGGAATTTTTTCTCAAACGTAATTTTATTGCGCATCGTCCAAATAGCCCAGAGCAGCGCCCCTACGCAACGCCAAGTGATTCTACTACTAGTCCCTTTCGTGGACTTGAGTATGGTAATTAAGTTATTCCCCAAGGCTGGGTTCCAGTTCGTGTGAAAGGCTTCACGAACAGCGCTCCACGCGAACCTGGCCAAGTGACATCTAAAAAAGACGTGGTTTGCATCTTCACCTAGGCCGCATATCATGCAGGTACCATCAGGGGTCGTTACGTTTGGCCACGTTATCCGAAGTGGGCATCCTATTCCTAAACATTTGCCACATGAAGATTTTAATCTTCAGCGGCAGGCCTTCCTTCCACAGCCCCTTAGCTATATCAAACGCTGACCCTTCAGTTAGCTTCTAATATAGGGACTTCACCATAAATTTCCTTGAAGCTGTCAAGCTCCACTCAACTGAGTCAACCCCCGTCCCTAGGCGGTTGGCACCTATTTGCTGAACCAGCCCGGCCCAAGACTCACGCTCATCGCTTGTTAGGACCCGCAAAAAGTGAATCGCCGGGGGATCAGTACGGAGTGCCTCCCCTACTAATACGTTGGTGTTCGTGGCGATCCGATACAAGTTGGGGTGACTATGCCAAAGGGGAGAGGCACCCAGCCAATGATCAAGCCAAAACCGAGTTGATTGGCCATTGTTAATCTGGAATTTGGCCCCCAAATCAAAAGCGGGCCGCACCGCTTGGATCCCCCTCCAAAACACGGAGCCGTTGCCGAGGCTATGAAGGGGTTCCCATTCAGGAAATACTTGGCTTTTAACAGCTGAGCCCAGAGCCCCGACTCATTTTTGGCCACCCGCCACCACCATTTGGAAAGGAGGGCAACATTCATTAGTTTGGAGTTAAGGATTCCCAATCGTCCAAACTTTTTTGGCCTACAGACCGCCGCCCACTTTACTAGGTTGTATTTCTGCTTGATGCCAGTTCCTTCCCAAAAGAACCGGGACCTCGTTGTGTCTAGCTTAGCGTGCACGCCATCAGCTAGTAAGAACTGTTGGAAATATGCCCTAGAGGCAATAATAAATTAGTTATTATTATATTTCCTTGTTCATGATAATCGTTTATTATCCATGCTATAATTGTATTGATAGGAAACTCAGATACATGTGTGGGTACAGAGACAACAACACCATGTCCCTAGTAAGCCTCTAGTTGACTAGCTCGTTGATCAATAGATGGTTACGGTTTCCTGACCATGGACATTGAATGTCGTTGATAACGGGATCACATCATTAGGAGAATGATGTGATGGACAAGACCCAATCCTAAGCCTAGCACAAAAGATCGTGTAGTTCGTATGCTAAAGCTTTTCTAATGTCAAGTATCATTTCCTTAGACCATGAGATTGTGCAACTCCCGGATACCGTAGGAGTGCTTTGGGTGTACCAAACGTCACAACGTAACTGGGTGGCTATAAAGGTGCACTACGGGTATCTCCGAAAGTGTCTGTTGGGTTGGCACGAATCGAGACTGGGATTTGTCACTCCGTGTAACGGAGAGGTATCTCTGGGCCCACTCGGTAGGACATCATCATAATGTGCACAATGTGACCAAGGGGTTGATCATGGGATGATGTGTTACGGAACGAGTAAAGAGACTTGCCGGTAACAACATTGAACAAGGTATCGGCATACCGACGATCGAATCTCGGGCAAGTACAATACCGCTAGACAAAGGGAATTGTATACGGGATTGATTGAGTCCTTGACATCGTGGTTCATCCAATGAGATCATCGTGGAACATGTGGGAGTCAACATGGGTATCCAGATCCCGCTGTTGGTTACTAACCGGAGAACGTCTCGGTCATGTCTGCATGGTTCCCGAACCCGTAGGGTCTACACACTTAAGGTTCGATGACGCTAGGGTTATAGGGAATAGATATACGTGGTTACCGAATGTTGTTCGGAGTCCCGGATGAGATCCCGGACGTCATGAGGAGTTCCGGAATGGTCCGGAGGTAAAGATTAATATATGGGAAGTCCTGTTTTGGTCACCGGAAAAGTTTCGGGTGCTATCGGTAACGTACCGGGACCACCGGAAGGGTCCCGGGGGTCCACCAGGTGGGGCCACTGACCCCAGAGGGCTGCGTGGGCCAAGTGTGGGAGGGGACCAGCCCCAGGTGGGCTGGTGTGCCCCCCACCAGGGCCCAAGGCGCCTAGGGTTGAAAACCCTAGGGGAAGGGGGCGCCTCCCCCTTGCCTTGGGGGGCAAGGCAACCCCCCTGGCCGCCGCCCCCTCCTCAGATTGGATCTGAGGGGGCCGGCCCCCCTCTCCCTTGCCCCTATATATATGTGGGGGGTGGGAGGGAAGTCGCACCCCAAGTTCTGGCGCAGCCCTCCCCCTCTCCCAAGTCTTCCGCCTCTCCCGCGGTGCTTGGTGAAGCCCTGCAGGATTGCCACGCTCCTCCATCACCACCACGCCGTTGTGCTGCTGCTGGACGGAGTCTTCCCCAACCTCTCCCTCTCTCTTTGCTGGATCAAGGCATGGGAGACGTCACCGGGCTGTACGTGTGTTGAACGCGGAGGTGCCGTCCATTCGGCACTAGGATCTCCGGTGATTTGGATCACGACGAGTACGACTCCTTCAACCCCGTTCTCTTGAACGCTTCCACTTAGCGATCTACAAGGGTATGTAGATGCACTCTCCTCTCTCTAGTTGCTAGTCTCTCCATAGATAGATCTTGGTGATTCGTAGGAAAATTTTGAATTTCTGCTACGTTCCCCAACAGTGGCATCATGAGCTAGGTCTATTGCGTAGTTTCTATGCACGAGTAGAACACAAGTTGTTGTGGGCGTTGATTTTGTTCAATATGCTTACCGTTACTAGTCCAATCTTATTTCGACGGTATTGTGGGATGAAGCGGCCTGAACCGACCTTACACGTGCACTTACGTGAGACAGGTTCCACCGACTGACATGCACTTGTTGCATAAGGTGGCTAGAGGGTGCCAGTCTCTCCCACTTTAGTTGGAACGGATTCGATGAAAAGTGTCCTTATGAAGGGTAAATAGCAATTAGCATATCACGTTGTGGTTTTGCGTAGGTAAGAAACGTTACTTGCTAGAAACCCATAGCAGCCACGTAAAACATGCAAACAACAATTAGAGGGCGTCTAACTTGTTTTTGCAGGGTATGGTATGTGATGTGATATGTCCAAAAGAATGTGATGAATGATATGTGATGTATGAGATTGATCATGTTCTTGTAATAGGAATCATGACTTGCATGTCGATGAGTATGACAACCGGCAGGAGCCATAGGAGTTGTCTTAATTTATTGTATGACCTGCGTGTCATTGAACAAATGCCATGTAATTACTTTACTTTATTGCTAACCGGTAGCCATAGTAGTAGAAGTAATAAGTTGGCGAGACAACTTCATGGAGACACGATGATGGAGATCATGATGATGGAGATCATGGTGTCATGCCGGTGACGATGATCATCATGGAGCCCCGAAGATGGAGATCAAAAGGAGCAAAATGATATTGGCCATATCATGTCACTATTTGATTGCATGTGATGCTTATCATGTTTATGCATCTTATTTGCTTAGAACGACGATAGTAAATAAGATGATCCCTCATTAAAATTTCAAGAAAGTGTTCCCCCTAACTGTGCATCATTGCGAAAGTTCGTCGTTTCGAAGCACCACGTGATGATCGGGTGTGATAGATTCTAACGTTCACATACAACGGGTGTAAGCCAGATTTACACACGCGAAACACTTAGGTTGACTTGACGAGCCTAGCATGTACAGACATGGCCTCGGAACACAAGAGGCCGAAAGGTCGAGCGTGAGTCGTATGGTAGATACGATCAACATGAAGATGTTCACCGATGATGACTAGTCCGTCTCACGTGATGATCGGACACGGCCTAGTTGACTCGGATCATGTAATCACTTTGATAAATATAAGGATGTCTATCTGAGTGGGAGTTCATTAGATGAACTTAATTATCCTGAACATAGTCAAAAGGTTTTTGCAAATTATGTCGTAGCTCGCGCTTTAGTTCTACTGTTTTAGATATGTTCCTAGAGAAAATTTAGTTGAAAGTTGATAGTAGCAATTATGCAGACTGGGTCCATAAACTGAGGATTATCCTCATTGCTGCGTAGAAGGCTTATGTCCTTAATGCACCGCTCGGTGTGCTAAACCTCGAACGTCGTCTGTGGATGTTGCGAACATCTGACATACACATTTTGATAACTATGTGATAGTTCAGTTAAACGGTTTAGAGTTGAGGCACCAAAGACGATTTTGAAACATCGCGGAACATATGAGATGTTTCGAGGGCTGAAATTGGGATATCAGGCTCGTGCCCACGTCAAGAGGTATAAGACCTCCAACGATTTTCTTAGCTTGTAAACTAAGGGAGAAAAGCTCAATCGTTGAGCTTGTGCTCAGATTGTCTGAGTACAACAATCAATTGAATCGAGTGGGAGTTAATCTTCCAGATGAGATAGTGATGTTTATCCAAAGTCATTTCCACCAAGCTGCTAGAGCTTCGTGATGAACTATAACATATCAGGGATAGATATGATGATCCTTGAAATATTCGCGATGTTTGACACCGCGAAACTAGAAATCAAGTAGGAGCATCAATTGTTGATGGTTAGTAAAACCGCTAGTTTCAAGAAGGGCAAGGGAAAGAAGGGATACTTCATGAAATGGAAAAACAGTTGCTGATCTAATGAAAAACCCAAGGTTGAACCCAAACCCGAGACTAAGTGCTTCTGTAATGAGAGGAACGGACACTGAAGCAGAACCACCCTATATACTTAGTAGATAAGAAGGCAGGCAAGGTTGACAGAAGTATATTGGATATACATTATATTAATGTGTACTTTACTAGTACTCCTAGTAGCACCAGGGTATTGAGATACCGGTTCGGTTGCTAAGTGTTAGTAACTCGAAATAAAAGCTACGGAATAAACGGAGACTAGCTAAAGGTGAGCTGACGATATGTGTTGGAAGTGTTTCCTGTTGGAAATATGCCCTAGAGGCAATAATAAAAGCATTATTATTATATTTCCTTGTTCATGATAATTGTCTTTATTCATGCTATAATTGTGTTATCCGGAAATCGTAATACATGTGTGAATAACAGACACCAACATGTCCCTAGTGAGCCTCTAGTTGACTAGCTCGTTGATCAACAGATAGTCATGGTTTCCTGACTATGGACACTGGATGTCATTGATAACGAGATCACATCATTGGGAGAATGATGTGATGGACAAGACCCAATCCTAAACATAGCACAAGATCGTATAGTTCGTTTGCTAGAGTTTTCCAATGTCAAAGTATCTTTTCCTTAGACCATGAGATCGTGTAACTCCCGGATACCGTAGGAGTGCTTTGGCTATGCCAAACGTCACAACGTAACTGGGTGACTATAAAGGTAGACTACGGGTATCTCCGAAAGTGTCTGTTGGGTGACATGGATCAAGACTGGGATTTGTCACTCCGTATGACGGAGAGGTATCACTGGGCCCACTCGGTAATGCATCATCATAATGAGCTCAGAGTGACCAAGTGTCTGGTCACGGGATCATGCATTACGGTACGAGTAAAGTGACTTGCCGGTAACGAGATTGAACGAGGTATTGGGATACCGACGATCGAATCTCGGGCAAGTAACATATCGATAGACAAAGGGAATAGCGTACGGGATTGATTGAATCCTCGACATCGTGGTTCATCCGATGAGATCATCGTGGAGCATGTGGGAGCCAACATGGGTATCCAGATCCCGCTGTTGCTTATTGACCGGAGAGTCGTCTCGGTCATGTGTGCTTGTCTCCCGAACCCGTAGGGTCTACACACTTAAGGTTCGGTGACGCTAGGGTTATGAAGATATGTATATGCAGAAACCCGAATGTTGTTCGGAGTCCCGGATGAGATCCCGGACGTCACGAGGAGTTCCGGAATGGTCCGGAGGTAAAGAATTATATATAGGAAGTGCTATTTCGGGCATCGGGACAAGTTTCGAGGTTATCGGTATTGTACCGGGACCACCGGAAGGGTCCCGGGGGTCCACCGGGTGGGGCCACCTGTCCCGGGGGGCGCATGGGCTGTAGGGGGTGCGCCTTGGCCTAGATGGGCCAAGGGCACCAGCCCCTATAGGCCCATGCGCCTAGGGTTTTCACCATGGAAGAGTCCATGTGGTGGAAGGCACCCCTAGGTGCCTTGGGGGGGAGGGAAACCTCCCCTTGGCCGTCGCCCCCCCTAGTAGATCTCATCTACTAGGGCCGGCGCCCCCCCTGGCACCCCTATATATAGTGGGGGGAAGAGGAGGGATTTCACACCAGCCCCTGGCGCCTCCATCTCCCCCCGTTACGTCTCTCCCTCGTAGTCTCGGCGAAGCCCTGCTGCTGTGACGCCCTGCATCCACCACCACGCCGTCGTGCTGCTGGATCTTCATCAACCTCTCCTCCCCCCTTGCTGGATCAAGAAGGAGGAGACGTCTCCCGTCCCGTACGTGTGTTGAACGCGGAGGTGCCGTCCGTTCGGCGCTGGTCATCGGTGATTTGGATCACGTCGAGTACGACTACATCATCACCGTTCTTTTGAATGCTTCCGTACGCGATCTACAAAGGTGTGTAGATGCATCTAATCACTCGTTGCTAGATGAACTCCTAGATGATCTTGGTGAAACGAGTAGGAAAATTTTTGTTTTCTGCAACGTTCCCCAACATTTCCAAGGTTGATGTGATCAAGCATCGCACGCTCCCTCTACCATCGAGATTGGTGTTAAACCTAAATAATTGTTCATGCTATTGTAATAGGATTCACGACTTGCATGTCGATGAGTATGACAACCGGCAGGAGCCATAGGAGTTGTCTTTATTCTTTTTATGACCTGCGTGTCATCGAGAAACGCCATGTAAATTACTTTACTTTATTGCTAAACGCGTTAGCCATAGTAGTAGAAGTAATAGTTGGCGAGCAACTTCATGGAGACACGATGATGGAGATCATGGTGTCAAGCCGGTGACAAGATGATCATGGAGCCCCAAGATGGAGATCAAAGGAGCTATGTGATATTGGCCATATCATGTCACGTTTATTATTTGATTGCGTGTGATGTTTATCATGTTTTGCATCTTGTTTACTTAGAACGACGGTAGTAAATAAGATGATCCCTCACAATAAATTCAAGAAGTGTTCCCCCTAACTGTGCACCGTTGCGACAGTTCGCTGTTTCAAAACACCACGTGATCATCGGGTGTTTTATTCAGACGTTCACATACAACGGGTGTAAGACAGATTTACACATGCAAACACTTAGGTTAACTTGACGAGCCTAGCATGTACAGACATGGCCTCGGAACACAGAAGACCGAAAGGTCGAGCATGAGTCGTATAGAAGATACGATCAACATGAAGATGTTCACCGACGTTGACTAGTCCGTCTCACGTGATGATCGGACACGGTCTAGTTAAACTCGGATCATGTAATACTTAGATGACTGGAGGGATGTCTAATCTAAGTGGGAGTTCATTAATAATTTGATTAGTTGAACTTAATTATCATGAACTTAGTCTAAATATTTTACAATATGTCTTGTAGATTAAATGGCCAACATAGTCCTCAACTTCAACGCGTTCCTAGAGAAAACCAAGCTGAAAGATGATGGCAGCAACTATACGGACTGGGTCCGGAACCTGAGGATCATCCTCATAGCTGCGAAGAAAGATTATGTCCTACAAGCACCGCTTGGTGACGCACCCGTTCTCCCTGCAGAACAAGATGTTATGAACGCTTGGCAGGCACGTTCCGATGACTACTCCCTCGTTCAGTGCGGCATGCTTTACAGCCTAGAGCCGGGGCTCCAAAAGCGTTTTGAGAGACATGGAGCATATGAGATGTTCGAAGAGCTGAAAATGGTTTTCCAAGCTCATGCCCGGGTCGAGAGATATGAAGTCTCCGACAAATTCTTCAGCTGTAAGATGGAGGTAAACAGTTTTGTCAGTGAGCACATACTCACTATGTCTGGGTTGCATAACCGCTTGACTCTGCTGGGAGTTAATCTCCCGGATGATGCGGTCATTGACAAAATCCTCCAGTCGCTTCCACCAAGCTACAAGAGCTTTGTGATGAACTTCAATATGCAGGGGATGGAAAAGACCATTCCTGAAGTATTTTCTATGCTGAAATCAGCAGATGTAGAAGTCAGGAAGGAACATCAAGTGTTGATGGTCAATAAAACCACTAAGTTCAAGAAAGGCAAGGGTAAAAAGAACTTCAAGAAGGACGGCAAGGAGATTGCTGCGCCCGGCAAGCAAGCTGCCGGGAAGAAGCCAAAGAATGGACCCAAGCCCGAGACTGAGTGCTTTTATTGCAAGGGAAGCGGTCACTGGAAGCGGAACTGCCCTAAGTACTTAGCGGATAAGAAGGCCGGCAAAACAAAAGGTATATGTGATATACATGTAATTGATGTGTACCTTACTAGTGCCCGTAGTAGCTCATGGGTATTTGATACCGGTGCAGTTGCTCACATTTGTAACTCAAAGCAGGGGCTGCGGATTAAGCGGAAACTGGCAAAGGACGAGGTGACGATGCGCGTCGGGAATGGTTCCAAGGTCAATGTGGTCGCCGTCGGCACGCTACCTCTGCATCTTCCTTCGGGATTAGTTTTAAACCTTAATAATTGTTATTTAGTGCCAGCTTTGAGCATGAACATTGTATCGGGATCTCGTTTAATTCGAGATGGCTACTCTTTTAAATCTGAGAATAATGGTTGTTCCATTTTATGAGAGATATGTTTTATGGTCATGCTCCTATGGTGAATGGTTTATTCTTTATGAATCTCGAACGTGATGCTACACATGTTCATAATGTGAGTACCAAAAGAAGTAAGGTTGATAATGATAGTCCCACATACCTGTGGCACTGCCGCCTTGGTCACATAGGTGTCAAACGCATGAAGAAGCTCCATGCTGATGGACTTTTAGAGTCTCTTGATTATGAATCATTTGACACATGCGAACCATGCCTTATGGGTAAAATGACCAAGACTCCGTTCTCAGGAACAATGGAGCGAGCAACCGACTTATTGGAAATCATTCATACTGATGTGTGCGGTCCAATGAGTGTTGAGGCTCGCGGTGGCTATCGTTATGTTCTCACCCTCACTGATGATTTAAGTAGGTATGGGTATATCTACTTAATGAAACACAAGTCTGAAACCTTTGAAAAGTTCAAGGAATTTCAGAGTGAGGTTGAAAATCAACATGACAGGAAAATCAAGTTTCTACGATCAGATCGTGGAGGAGAATACTTGAGTCACGAGTTTGGCACACACTTAAGAAAATGTGGAATAGTTTCACAACTCACGCCGCCTGGAACACCTCAGCGTAATGGTGTGTTCGAACGTCGTAATCGCACTCTATTAGATATGGTGCGATCTATGATGTCTCTTACCGATTTACCGCTATCCTTTTGGGGCTATGCTTTAGAGACTGCCGCGTTCACTTTAAATAGGGCTCCGTCGAAATCCATTGAGACGACACCGTATGAATTATGGTTTGGGAAGAAACCTAAGCTGTCGTTTCTAAAAGTTTGGGGATGCGATGCTTATGTCAAGAAACTTCAACCTGAAAAGCTCGAACCCAAGTCGGAAAAATGCGTCTTCATAGGATACCCAAAAGAAACTATTGGGTACACCTTCTACCTCAGATCTGAAGGCAAGATCTTTGTTGCCAAGAATGGGTCCTTTCTGGAGAAAGAGTTTCTCTCGAAAGAAGTAAGTGGGAGGAAAGTAGAGCTTGATGAAGTATTACCTCTTGAACCGGAAAATGGCGCAACTCAAGAAAATGTTCCTGAGGTGCCTGCACCGACTAGAGAGGAAGTTAATGACAATGATCAAGATACTTCTGATCAAGCCCCTACTGAAATTCGAAGGTCCACAAGGACACGTTCCGCACCAGAGTGGTACGGCAACCCTGTCTTGGAAATCATGCTGTTAGACAACGGTGAACCTTCGAACTATGAAGAAGCGATGGCGGGCCCGGATTCCGACAAATGGCTAGAAGCCATGAAATCCCAGATAGGATCCATGTATGAAAACAAAGTATGGACTTTGACTGACTTGCCCGTTGAGCGGTGAGCCATAGAAAATAAATGGATCTTTAAGAGGAAGACAGACGCGGATGGTAATGTGACCATCTATAAAGCTCGGCTTGTCGCTAAGGGTTATCGACAAGTTCAAGGGGTTGACTACGATGAGACTTTCTCACCGGTAGCGAAGCTGAAGTCCGTCCGAATCATGTTAGCAATTGCCGCATTCTATGATTACGAAATATGGCAAATGGACGTCAAAACGGCATTCCTTGATGGTTTCCTTAAGGAAGAATTGTATATGATGCAGCCGGAAGGTTTTGTCGATCCTAAGAATGCTGACAAAGTGTGCAAGCTTCAACGCTCGATTTATGGGCTGGTGCAAGCATCTCGAAGTTGGAACATTCGCTTTGATGAGATGATCAAAGCGTTTGGGTTTACACAGACTTATGGAGAAGCCTGCGTTTACAAGAAAGTGAGTGGGAGCTCTGTAGCATTTCTCATATTATATGTAGATGACATACTTTTGATGGGAAATGATATAGAACTCTTGGACAGCATCAAGGCCTACTTGAATAAAAGTTTTTCAATGAAGGACCTTGGAGAAGCTGCTTATATATTAGGCATCAAAATCTATAGAGATAGATCGAGACGCCTCATAGGTCTTTCACAAAGCACATACCTTGATAAGATATTGAAGAAGTTCAATATGGATCAATCCAAGAAGGGGTTCTTGCCTGTGTTACAAGGGATGAAATTGAGCTCAGCTCAATGTCCGACCACGGCAGAAGATATAGAAGAGATGAGCGTCATCCCCTATGCCTCAGCCATAGGTTCTATTATGTATGCCATGCTGTGTACCAGACCTGATGTTAACCTTGCCGTCAGTTTGGTAGGAAGGCACCAAAGTAATCCCGGCAAGGAACACTGGACAGTGGTCAAGAATATCCTGAAGTACCTGAAAAGGACTAAGGAAATGTTTCTCGTTTATGGAGGTGATGAAGAGCTCGTCGTAAAGGGTTACGTCGACGCTAGCTTCGACCCAGATCTGGATGACTCTAAGTCACAAACCGGATACGTGTATATTTTGAATGGTGGGGCAGTAAGCTGGTGCAGTTGCAAGCAAAGCGTCGTGGCGGGATCTACATGTGAAGCAGAGTACATGGCAGCCTCGGAGGCAGCACATGAAGCAATATGGGCGAAGGAGTTCATCACCGACCTAGGAGTCATACCCAATGCGTCGGGGCCGATCAAGCTCTTCTGTGACAACACTGGAGCTATTGCACTTGCCAAGGAGCCCAGGTTTCACAAGAAGACAAGGCACATCAAGCGTCGCTTCAACTTCATTCGTGAAAATGTTCAAGATGGAGACATAGAGATTTGTAAAGTACATACGGACCTGAATATAGCAGATCCGTTGACTAAACCTCTCCCTAGAGCAAAACATGATCAACACCAGAATTCCATGGGTGTTCGATTCATCACAATGTACCTAGATTATTGACTCTAGTGCAAGTGGGAGACTGTTGGAAATATGCCCTAGAGGCAATAATAAAAGCATTATTATTATATTTCCTTGTTCATGATAATTGTCTTTATTCATGCTATAATTGTGTTATCCGGAAATCGTAATACATGTGTGAATAACAGACACCAACATGTCCCTAGTGAGCCTCTAGTTGACTAGCTCGTTGATCAACAGATAGTCATGGTTTCCTGACTATGGACACTGGATGTCATTGATAACGAGATCACATCATTGGGAGAATGATGTGATGGACAAGACCCAATCCTAAACATAGCACAAGATCGTATAGTTTGTTTGCTAGAGTTTTCCAATGTCAAAGTATCTTTTCCTTAGACCATGAGATCGTCTAACTCCTGGATACCGTAGGAGTGCTTTGGGTATGCCAAAGGTCACAATGTAACTGGGTGACTATAAAGGTAGACTACGGGTATCTCCAAAAGTGTCTGTTGGGTGACATGGATCAAGACTGGGATTTGTCACTCCGTATGACGGAGAGGTATCACTGGGCCCACTCGGTAATGCATCATCATAATGAGCTCAGAGTGACCAAGTGTCTGGTCACGGGATCATGCATTACGGTACGAGTAAAGTGACTTGCCGGTAACGAGATTGAATGAGGTATTGGGATACCGACGATCGAATCTCGGGCAAGTAACATATCGATAGACAAAGGGAATAGCGTACGGGATTGATTGAATCCTCGACATCGTGGTTCATCCGATGAGATCATCGTGGAGCATGTGGGAGCCAACATGGGTATCCAGATCCCGCTGTTGGTTATTGACCGGAGAGTCGTCTCGGTCATGTCTGCTTGTCTCCCGAACCCGTAGGGTCTACACACTTAAGGTTCGGTGACGCTAGGGTTATGAAGATATGTATATGCAGAAACCCGAATGTTGTTCGGAGTCCCGGATGAGATCCCGGACGTCACGAGGAGTTCCGGAATGGTCCGGAGGTAAAGAATTATATATAGGAAGTGCTATTTCGGGCATCGGGACAAGTTTCGGGGTTATCGGTATTGTACCGGGACCACCGGAAGGGTCCCGTGGGTCCACCGGGTGGGGCCACCTGTCCCGGGGGGCCACATGGGCTGTAGGGGGTGCGCCTTGGCCTAGATGGGCCAAGGGCACCAGCCCCTATAGGCCCATGCGCCTAGGGTTTTCACCATGGAAGAGTCCATGTGGTGGAAGGCACCCCTAGGTGCCTTGGGGGGGAGGGAAACCTCCCCTTGGCCGCCGCCCCCCCTAGTAGATCTCATCTACTAGGGTCGGCGCCCCCCTGGCACCCCTATATATAGTGGGGGGAAGAGGAGGGATTTCACACCAGCCCCTGGCGCCTCCATCTCCCCCCGTTACGTCTCTCCCTCGTAGTCTCGGCGAAGCCCTGCTGCTGTGACGCCCTGCATCCACCACCACGCCGTCGTGCTGCTGGATCTTCATCAACCTCTCCTCCCCCTTGCTGGATCAAGAAGGAGGAGACGTCTCCCGTCCCGTACGTGTGTTGAACGCGGAGGTGCCGTCCGTTCGGCGCTGGTCATCGGTGATTTGGATCACGTCGAGTACGACTACATCATCACCGTTCTTTTGAACGCTTCCGTACGCGATCTACAAAGGTATGTAGATGCATCTAATCACTCGTTGCTAGATGAACTCCTAGATGATCTTGGTGAAACGAGTAGGAAAATTTTTGTTTTCTGGAACGTTCCCCAACATTTCCAAGGTTGATGTGATCAAGCATCGCACACTCCCTCTACCATCGAGATTGGTGTTAAACCTAAATAATTGTTATTTGGTGTTTGCGTTGAGCATAGACATAATTGGATTATGTCTATCACAATACGTTTATTCATTTAAGGAGAATAATGGTTACTCTGTTTATTTGAATAATACCTTCAATGGTCTTGCACCTAAAAAGAATGGTTTATTGAATCTCGATCGTAGTGATACACATCTTCATGCCAAAAGATATAAGATAGTAATGATAGTACCACTTACTTGTGGCACTGCCATGTAAGTCATATTGGTGTAAAACACATGAAGAAGCTCCATGTTGATGGATCTTTGGACTCACTCGTTTTTGAAAATTTTGAGACATGTGAACCATGTCTATTGGTCTATACGCATGAAGAAACTCCATGCAGATGGATCGTTTGGACTCGCTTGATTTCGAATCACTTGAGATATGCAAATCATATCACATGGGCAAGATGACTGAAAAGCCTCATTTTCAGTAAGATGGAACAAGATAGCAACTTGTTGGAAGTAACACATTTTGATGTGTGCAGTCCAAAGAGTGCTAAGGCATGCAGTGAATATCGTTATGTTCTTACTTCATAGATGATTCGAGTAGATGTTGAGTATATTTACTTGATGAAACACAAGTCTGAATTATAGAATGGTTCAAGTAATTTCAGAGTGAAGTTGAAGATCATTGTGACAAGAGGATAAAATGTCTATGATATGATCATAGAGATGAGTATCTGAGTTACGAGCTTTGGCACGCAATTAAGACATTGTGGAGATTGTTTCAAAATTAATACCGCCTGGAACGCCATAGTGTGATGGTGTGTCCGAACATCATAGTTGCACCCTATTGGATATGGTGCACACCATGATGTCTCTTATCGAATTACCACTATCGATCATGGGTTAGGCATTAGAGACAACCGGATTCACTTTAAATAGGGCACCACGTATCTCCGTTGAGATGACACCGTATGAACTATGGTTTAGAGAAACCTAAGCTGTCGTTTCTTGAAAGTTTGGGGCTGCGACGCTTATGTGAAAAAGTTTCATCGTGATAAGCTCGAACCCAAAGCGGATAAAATGCATCTTCATAGGACACCCAAAAACAGTTGGTATACCTCCTATTTCAGATCCGTAAGCAAAAGGATTGTTTCTAGAAACGGGTCCTTTCTCGAGGAAAAGTTTCTCTCCAAAGAATTGAGTGGGAGGATGGTGGAGACTTGATGAGGTTATTGAACCGTCACGTCAACCAGTGTGTAGCAGGGCACAGGAAGTTGTTCCTGTGGCACCTACACCAATTGAAGTGGAAGCTTATGATAGTGATCATGAAACTTCGGATCAAGTCACTGCCGAACCTTGTAGGTCGACAAGGACGCGTACTACTTCAGAGTGGTACGCAATCCTGTCTTAGAGGTCATGTTGCTAGACGACAATGAACCTATGAGCTATGGAGAAGCGATGGTGGGCCCGGATTCCGAGAAATGGCTCGAGGCCATTAAATCCGAGAGAGGATCCATGACTTTGGAAGAAACACTTGATGGTCGTAAGGCCGTTGGGTACAGATGGATTTTAAAAGGAAGACAGACAATGATGGTAAGTATCACCATTAAGAAAGCTCGACTTGTCGTTAAGATGTTTTCCGACAAGTTCAAGGAGTTGACTACGATGAGATTTACTCACTCGTAGCGATTCTAAGAGTCTGTTGGAATTATATTAGCAATTACTGCATGATTTATGAAATCTTGCAGATAGGATGTCAAAACATTGTTTCCTCGACGGTATCCTTGAGGAAAGGTTGTATGTGATACAACCAGAAGGTTTTGTCAATCCTGAAAGACGCTAACAAGTAGGCAAAGCTCCAGCAATCCTTCTAAGGACTGGAGTAAGCATCTCGGAGTTGGAATGTACGCTTTGATGAGATGATCAAAGATTTTGGGTTTATACAAAGTTTATGAGAAACTTGTATTTCCAAAGAAGTGAGTGGGAGCACTATAGAATTTCTGATGAGTATATGTTGTTGACATATTGTCGATCAGAAATGATGGAAAGCATATAGGGTTATTTGAAAAGTGTTTTTCAATAGAAAACCTGGATTAAGCTGCTTGAACATTGAGCATCAAGATCTATGAGGATAGATGAAAAACTCTAAATGGTACTTTCAAATGAGCACATACCTTGACATGATCTTGAATGTGTTCAAGATGGATCAGTCAAAGAAGGAGTTCTTTCCTGAGTTGTAAGGTATGAAGTTAAGACTTAAAGCTCGACCAGGCAGAAGAGAGAGAAAGGACGAAGGTCATCCCCTATGCTTCATACGTAGGCTCTATAGTATGCTATGTTGTGTACCGCACCGGAAGTGTGCCTTGCCATGAGTCAGTCAAGGGGTACAAGAATGATCCAGGAATGGATCATTGGACAGCGGTCAAAATTGTCCTTGGAGTAAATAAGGACATGTTTCTCGATTATGGAGGTGATAAAGAGTTCGGTGTAAAGGGTTACGTCGATGCAAGCTTTGACACCTATCCGAATGACTCTGAGTAGCAAACCGGATACGTATAGTGGAGCAACCATTTGGAATAGCTCCAAGTGGAGTGTGGAAGCAACATTTACAATATGACCTAGAGATTTGCGAAGTACATACGGATCTGAATGTTGCAGACCCGTTGACTAAAACCTCTCTCACAAGCAAAACATGATCAAACCCCAGAACTCATTGAGTCTTAATCACATGATGATGTGAACTAGTTTAATGACACTAGTAAACTCTTTGGATGTTGGTCACATGGCGATGTGACCTGTGAGTGTTAATCACATGGCAATGTGAACTAGATTATTGACTCTAGTGCAAGTGGGAGACTATTGGAAATATGCCCTAGAGGACATAATAAATTAGTTATTATTATATTTCCTTGTTCATGATAATCGTTTATTATCCATGCTATAATTGTATTGATAGGAAACTCAGATACATGTGTGGGTACATAGACAACACCATGTCCCTAGTAAGCCTCTAGTTGACTAGCTCGTTGATCAATAGATGGTTACGGTTTGCTGACCATGGACACTAGATGTCGTTGATAACGGGATCACATCATTAGGAGAATGATGTGATGGACAAGACCTGATCCTAAGCCTAGCACAAAAGATCGTGTAGTTCATATGCTAAAGTTTTCTAATGTCAAGTATCATTTCCTTAGACTATGAGATTGTGCAACTCCCGGATACCGTAGGAGTGCTTTGGGTGTACCAAACGTCACAACGTAACTGGGTGGCTATAAAGGTGCACTACGGGTATCTCCGAAAGTATCTGTTGGGTTGGCACAAATCAAGACTGGGATTTGTCACTCCGTGTAACGGAGAGGTATCTCTGGGCCCACTCGGTAGGACATCATCATAATGTGCACAATGTGACCAAGGGGTTGATCATGGGATGATGTGTTACGGAACGAGTAAAGAGACTTGCCGGTAACGAGATTGAACAAGGTATCGGCATACCGACGATTGAATCTCGGGCAAGTACAATACCGCTAGACAAACGGAATTGTATACGGGATTGATTGAGTCCTTGACATCGTGGTTCATCCGATGAGATCATCGTGGAACATGTGGGAGCCAACATGGGTATCCAGATCCCGCTGTTGGTTATTGACCGGAGAATGTCTCAGTCATGTCTGCATGGTTCCCGAACCCGTAGGGTCTACACACTTAAGGTTCGATGACGCTAGGGTTATAGGGAATAGATATACGTGGTTACCGAATGTTGTTCGGAGTCCCGGATGAGATCTAGGACGTCACGAGGAGTTCCGGAATGGTCCGAAGGTAAAGATTAATATATGGGAAGTCCTGTTTTTGTCACCGGAAAAGTTTCGGGTGCTATCGGTAACGTACCGGGACCACCGGGAGGGTCCCGGGGGTCCACCAGGTGGGGCCACTGGCCCCAGAGGGCTGCGTGGGCCAAGTGTGGGAGGGGACCAGCCCCAGGTGAGCTGGTGCGCCCCCACCAGGGCCCAAGGCACCTAGGGTTGAAAACCCTAGGGGAAGGGGGCGCCTCCCCCTTGCCTTGGGGGGCAAGGCAACCCCCCTGGCCGCCGCCCCCTCCTCAGATTGGATCTGAGGGGGCCGTCCCCCCTCTCCCTTGCCCCTATATATATGTGGGGGGAGGGAGGGCAGCCACACCCCAAGTTCTGGCGCAGCCCTTCCCTTCTCCCAAGAACTCCTCCTCTCCCGCGGTGCTTGGCGAAGCCCTGCAGGATTGCCACGCTCTTCCATCACCACCACGCCATTGTGATGCTGCTGGACAGAGTCTTCCCCAACCTCTCCCTCTCTCCTTGCTGGATCAAGGCATGGGATACTTCACCGGGCTGTACATGTGTTGAACGCAGAGGTGTCGTCAGTTCGGCACTAGGATCTCCGGTGATTTGGATCACGATGAGTACGACTCCTTCAACCCCGTTCTCTTGAACGCTTCCACTTAGCGATCAACAAGGGTATGTAGATGCACTCTCCTCTATCTCGCTGCTAGTCTCTTCATAGATAGATCTTGGTGATTCGTAGGAAAATTTTGAATTTCTGCTACGTTCCCCAACAAGAACATCCCCATAGTGAAGAGGGGAAGGGAAAAGAGGCTCGAGTTAGTCAGAATAAGCCTCGCGGCGGAGGACATAAAACGCCCTCGCCACGGGCTTACCCTGTTGGCCACTTTCCCGTACGGAGGCTCCCACTCTAAGATCGAGAGTTTGCGGTGAGAGATAGGAAGCCCTAGGTACTTAATTGGAAAGCCCCCAAGCTTGCAATTAAGTAGATTTGCGACACACATGCTTTGTTGGTCGTCCATCCCCATGGTAATGACCTCGCTTTTAAGAAAGTTTATTTTGAGTCCGGAGAGGAGCTCAAAGGCTAGTAACAGGAGCTTAATGGAAGCAATACTATGGTCGTCAGGCTTGAACAAAAGCAATGTGTCGTCTGCGTATTGGAGATGTGTCACACCACCCGGGATGAGGTGTGAGACAAGCCCCATAACGTGTCCGGCCTCCCTGGCCTTGGATAACATGGCTGCCATTGCATCAGCCACAAAGTTAAAGACGAGTAGGGAGATGGGATCGCCCTGTCTAAGCCCTTTCCTATTACGGAAAAACTTCCCCATTTCACCGTTGACAATAACCGAGGTGTTGCCACTCGAGATCAAGTGCATGATCCGGTGAACGAACCCTGCCTCAAAACCCTTTTTGAGGAGGACCTCACGCACAAACTCCCAGTTTACACGGTCGTATGCTTTTTCGAAATCTAGTTTGAGGATAACACCCTGACCACGCGTACGTTTTAACTCATGAATTATCTCCATGAGAGCAATAGGCCCTTCAAGAATGTTTCTGCCTTTAAGGAAAGCGGTTTGGCTCTTATTAATAACTCGTTGAGCGACCGGCGCTAACCTAGAGGCGTAAGCTTTGGCACATATCTTGAAAGGGATGTTAATGAGCGTGATCAGCCGGAACAGCTTAATAGAGTCCGCCCCTTTGACCTTGGGAATCAAGAAAATCGCACCATAATTGAGACGCGCCAGGTCCATCGTACCGAGGGCAAAGCCGTTGACAATTGCTTGGAAAAGGTCCCTAAGGGTCGGCCAGAACCTTTTGAAGAACTCTACCGGCCAGCCATCCGGGCCTGGAGTCGTGTCGTTCTTCATTCCAGCCAGCGCGAGGTCAACCTCTTGAGGAGAAAAGGACACCATCAAGGCGTCATTTTCCTAATGCGAGACACACTCATCCGGTCCCCATAAATCTTCCCTTATACTTAAGCTCTTCGCTTCGGCTGTACCCAACATCTCAACGAAGAAGTCGAAAATGTGCTTACGATTTCATTTTGGGTGACCAGCGTCGCATTCTTCGACTGGAGTCTTAGGATTGTGCTCTTGCATTTATGACCGTTAGCGTACGCGTGGAAGTATCCCGTGTTGGCGTCGCCTTTCACGACCCACTTGACGCCGCCCCTATGGCGCCAGTACTCCTCCTGCGCCCTGAGGATAGCCAGGACCTGGTTTTCCAGGGAGTATCGGAGCTCCCATTCGTCTCCAGAGAAGGTTCTAACATCAGCCTGCGCATCGAGGCGAGCAATTTCTTCCACAATGCGCGCCCTTTCCCTTTTAGACTCGCTAGCATGATTGGGCCCCCAACCCCTGAGGAAAGCCCGCAAGGCCGCAGCCGCAGCGGACCAGAACTCTACTGGTCCTCGTTGGCACCCCACTTGGTTACCGATCAAGGTCCAGCGGTTCGTGACAAGTTGGCAGAAACCCTCGTGTTCGAACCAAGCTGTCTCGAAGAAGAATCTCCGGCTGCGGCGAACATTGTCCTCCCCTGAGGACAGGATCAGAGGCATGTGATCTGATCCTATGCGCGTCTCGGCCACTAAGGTGCAAAGGGGGGAACAACACCTCCCAATCGCTTGAATAGAAAACACGGTCGAGAACACAACGGACTGGCTCCCGCTGTTTGTTAGTCCAAGTGAATCTCGCACCTGTACTCTTCCTTCACATGGATACCAAAATTCCAGCTCATCATGGCAGAAAGGGCTATTACACATAGGGCTTTGGAGAGCGATCGATGAATCAATAACATAAGTCTAACCGCAGGCCTCTCAGTTGAACACATCATGAAGTTCTTCAAGCTTTTGACCAACCCACAAGAAGTGAACCTTATTGAAGAGACCGATGACGAAATCATTTGGAAATTGGAAGCTCACTTCTTCTTTGGAATAATCGGCATCCCCGATCTACTTCACTCAACCTTTGTGTGGTTGATCTTTAAAGATGGTGTCTGAACGGCCGACTGGCAACAAAATAGAGGTTGTCCAAATTATGGTTTATGCCAATTGTGCAAAAGGCAGCTGGAGTCAGAGGCACATCTTCTTTTCAAGTGTAGATGTACAACACACATTCGGAATGAGGTGAAGACCTGGCTCGCGCCTATGTCGACATTCATGCTTGGAGAAACCTCACTGTAGTCAAAGAATTGTGGCTATCCGCGATCATCGTCAATGGCAATGCAAGGAAGGGCTTGGCATCTGTTTTTATGCTAGTCTTGTGGAAAAATTGAAATGAGAGCGGGCTCAAATTTATTTTGAAATGAGAGATATACTGGAGTTTTTAGGATCGCTTCATCTATGCTAACCGTAAAATAAAGGCCGATGCCAAACTTTCGGGCTCGAGGGTTCTAAGAATTTGAGATATTTGATGTCGCGAGGTATAAATGTTACATGAAAACCTTTGTTCTACTTTTTATGAACCCACTTATACGGGAAAGATTCATCGATGCACTTTGTATAGCTGTTGTGTGTGCAAAGTTCCCGTAATGGTACCGAAGATCAGATTAGAAGTACATATCATAGAAAGAGAGTAGAAAGACCAGACCAGAAGTATGTACGATGGACGGAAAAGGAACATTTGTCTATACAAGACATCAAAGATTGTAGACAAATGGTGCTAATTTGTTCACTAGTAATACTGCCACATCTTATATGTGCGGCTCCGGAGGCGCTAACCCTAGCCCCGCGAGCGCCCCCCTCCTCGAGCTCCCCTGGCCGTCGCCGCCGCCGCCGCCGGCGGCGGTGGCGGCACCCGGCCATCAAGGGCGGCGGGCGAAGTCTGGCGCGCCTCGACGGGCCTCCCACGCGCGGGGGAGTGGCGTCAAGCGGGCGGCTCGGTGGTCGCTCCGGTGATGAGGTGGGTGGCGTGGCAGGCGGCGAGGAGGCGGAGCATGGCCGGCTTGTGGAGGAGGTGTTGGTGCGCGGCGGCCCTCCCGGTCATGGAGGCGGCGGATCTCGGAGGCGACGGCGCGCCCGGTCATGGAAGCACCAAATCTCGGCCAGGTGGGTTGCGCTAGCGGCGGTCGGGAGCTGCTGCGGTGGACGGGGTGCGTTGTGCCTCCTGGTGAAGCCGGTGTGGGGGTTGCTGCTAGCGAGTGGAAGGAGGAGGAGATGGAGCGGTGCTGGATCTGAGATTGAGCTCGGAACAGCGGCTCTCGGCAGGGAGCTCCATCCTCTATTCTTGGGTTCCACGTGTCAAGATTGCTCTCTGTGCGTGGCTGTCCGGCAGGAGTGGCGCGTTCAGCCATTGCTTGAGGCGCCGACGGCCCTGGCCGTGTTGGTTTTGGGTCGGGTAGGTGGTCTGGAGTTGCTTTCCCCGGCCGTGCGGGAGGTGGATGATGGTCTGAGTGCCCTCGGCCGTGCTGAGCGTCGGTGTTCTGCGATGTTACATCCATGATGGCAAGGTGCTGCGGCGGCGGCGGTGTGATCCTTTACAGATGAGTGGCCCAATTCGTTGCGAGGGATTGGAGGTGGGCAACATTACGGATGAAAATCCTGTCCGTCTTTGGTCGGTGCTGGCGACGACGACGCCTGTGGGTATCGTTCACCTCCTTGGAGGCGTTGCTACGGTGTGTCGCCATCTTTCCCCTCTTGTTCGGATTGTTGTCTCCGGGTGAAAGCCTAGGTCTTGGACCGGCGATGGCGGCGTTGTTGCGTCGTTTCTCTGTTGGGAGCATCGGGTGTGGAGACATGGCTTGGTGATTCTGTAATGGGGTCCTCCGGTGCTTGTCGTTGGTCCGGCTGGAGGTTCTGGGCGCAATGTACGCCATTGTCGGTGAGCTCAAGACGGTGGCTTTCGTGGGACCAGCCGAGTCCCGCCAACTACTCGCCATCTCCTCTTCGGCATTCAAGGGTGGTTGGTGCATCGACTAGGGTAGTCCAATTGGAGTTGTTGCTCTTCGAGATGATCGGTGTGGGTCGCGGCGCGGCTATGTTGCTCTGGTTAGGTCAGGCGCCTTTGCAATGTGTATGTAATGTGTGCGGAGGCATTTCTTCGGATTATCTTGGATGTGGTGTTTGACTACACTTGTTGTTCGCAACGAGTTGTAGCTTCTTGTAATTGTCTTCTGCCTTCTATAAAAATATGATACGCCTTTGGCGTACTCTCGAAAAAAAAAACTAAAACGGAAAGCCAGTAACAACGTTTACTCAACACTAACAAATATAAAAACTTATATTTAAAACGGAGGAAGTAATTAACTATTGGATATAAATAAGTAAACTTATGAGCGTTTACCTTATTTGAGATGCATATGTTTAACATGGTCTGATACACAGTGCATAGTAACTACTGATATACTCACAAAGCATGCAACTCCCGAACCAGAATCACAGCAGTAGACGTGAGGCTCAAGCAAGCCATCTGCCGACTCCCTGGATGCAGAAGCGAAGACAATCCATAACACCAGGCGGACATACCAACTCATCTAGTCCGACACTGTATGTGCTTCCATCCGCAATATTGTACCCCTGAATCTGACCTTCACAATCGTGCCCCGGGTAGATTGTATCAGCAGCAATAGATGAAAAGGGGGTCTCGGCTGATACGGAAATCGTGCGACCAATGCCCATGAACACGGCCCGTCCGTTGAAGCCCTTGATCGGGACCAGGGCCCCAGCTTCCAAATCCACTCTATAAACATCATAGCTCCGCTCATAGCCGCTGTACCGGTATAGGGTGGTCCGGTGCACCAGCATCAACTCCCCACCATTGTCCACCAGGTGGTGGTGGTTGTCCATCATTTGGAAAAGATCACACGACTTGTTCCGGTCAACGAGCATATGAAGCCGTGGCGGCTGCTGATCCGAGCTGGTCGTCAGCACCATGACGCCCCTGTAGTTGGCGCAGTAGAAGCGTCCGGCAAAAGGCATACACGAACTCATGGATTGATTGGCGACCACGGTCCAACTCACATCGCCAGGCTTAGCGACGACAAGCCCCTGATTAAAAAAACTGACTGCCACCGTGGAGGCTTCGACAACAAGGCCCACGCCAGACACCCTGATTAATTTTCCCATCTCAAAGCCACAGCTCCAAGATCGATGCTGCTCTGGTGTCAGGAGCGCGGTCATCGGGGGGAGATCGGTGAGCTGGTGTGTGAGAGGGTTAAGCAGGCGGACGACCAGGCTGGGCTCGTGGAGCAGCAGCAGGAGGCCCTCCGGGGTGAGCGCAAGCAACGTGTGGCCGCCGACGCCGAGCTCCTGGATGTCCATCCGGATGCACTCGCCTGTAGATACGTTGAGGAAACGATGGCGGCGTGGCCCGGCAAAGGCTTTGTCGAGCATGATCCACTGGTGGGGGAGGAAGAGACTGTCCAGGCCGCCGGCGCACGGGTCTGGCGAGCACCGCCGCCATGGTTGGCACACGGCGCGGAAGCGAACATAGTCGGCCACATCGCTGGCGAGGGCAAGCTCGGGGATCATGCCGGCCGGCCCGTCCCCGAGGTTCGCCCAGTCCATACTGCAGGTTCGTGGGAGATAACCAGGGGCCGCGGTCCGGCGGCTGCGGTCCGACCGACTGCCGCCGCTTATTTGCCTGGAACTCGGGCCGATGGCGTTGCTTTTCTAGCTTTTCCGGGCCTGGTACATATACTAGGAAGAGTTGTATTCGTATACGGCATTGTTTAAACTCTAGGTGGCGCACTCCGGTCCTGCGCCATATCGCTGATGGATTTCTTCACTTGGATTGGATACACAAAATCTAACTCAACAACCTCAGGATGCACCACAGATTCAGTTTCCCATGATCACATGGCCATTGACCTAATATATATAATATCGAAAAATCACACCTCACACAACTCTAAACAATTACTGATATTTTGGTAAAAGGAGAGGAAGAAGTGATGTACAGGTTCTTCCGACATACAAATGTAGAAATTACTTCGCAACATTTAAATGTAGAAATTACTCGCAACATTTGTTGGTTGCTGCTTAAGGGCTTTTCTAACTGATTCCCTATCCAGCGTTCTTTAAGGATAAATTCGGTTTTACTCCTCGAACCGGCACCTAGCCGATCCCCTAAACCGAATAGAGAAGAATATTTTATCCTCCGCCGCTTATCCCGCTCCTAAATTTACTCCGCCGCTACTGCTCGGAGGAAAAGCTAACACTAGTAGAAAAGGGGCCAATGGTCCAGGCCGGTCCAGCCCATTAGTCCCGATTCAATCCAGAACCGGGACCAATGGAGGCATTGGACCCGGTCCGTGAGCCCCAGGTGCCGGCCGGGCCACGTGGGCCATTGGTCCCGGTTCGTCTGGACCTATTGGCCCCGGTTGGTGGGACGAACCGGGACCAATGTCCCTCGCTCCTGGCCCACCACCATTGGTCCCGGTTGGTGGCATGAACCGGGACCAAAGGCTGCTCTTTAGTCCCGGTTCATGCCACCAACCAGGACTAAAGGGTTGATCCTCGTTGCGACCAAAGTTTAGTCCCACCTCGCCAACCGAAGGGGAATCAGACCAGTTTATAAGCCCCTCCCTCTCGGCCTTATTGAGCTCCTCTGGAAATGAAAATAGATGCCCTTATATAGGGAATTTAGGGTAAATTCATACGAATTTCTCTTGAAATTTGTTATGAATTTAATTTGAATTTCCTCTATAAGCGCATCTATGCTCATTTCTGAGTAGCTTTTTATATAGTTTTTTTCTTTTCTGCTATATTTATTTTTCTTTTTATTTCTGAGTTGTAATAAGTCATTAAAAATAAGCATCTATGCTCATTTTTTAGTAAAGTTAATCATAACTATTTTTTCTTCTATTTATTTTTGAATTGTAATAAGTCATTAAAAATAAGCATCTATGCTCATATTTTAGTAAAGTTAATCACAACTATTTTTTCTTCTTTTTATTTCTGAGTTGTAATAAGTCATTAAAAATAAGCATCTATGCTCATTTTTTTGTACAGTTAATGACAACTATTTTTTGCTTCAATTCATTTCTGAGTAGTTTTCTATATGGTTTTTTTTTCTTTTCTGCTATATTAATTTTTTTCTTTTTATTTCTGAGTTGTAATAAGTCATTAAAAATAAGCATCTATGCTCATTTTTTAGTACAGTTAATGACAACTATTTTTTGCTTCAATTCATTTCTGAGTAGTTTTCTATATAGTTTTTTTTCTTTTCTGCTATATTAATTTTTTTCTTTTTATTTCTAAGTTGTAATAAGTCATTAAAAATAAAAAAGAGGTGCAATGCTTGTTAATTTGCTTCAAGCCTTTCGGAATAGTGTCAACTGCACTGCACATAGCTCTGTGCAGTCTACCGTATTCCTCAAGGCTTGAAGCTAACCAACGTGCAGGAGCATTGAGCCTCTTCGTCATCGTCTCTGCACTCAGGGCTTATAAACAGCTGCGAGTGCCTCTCGCTTGGCGAGGTGGGACTAAAAAAATAGCTGCAGGAAGATTCAAAATAAAATAAATAAAATAAAAAAAGTGCCACCTAAAGGGCTACCACAGCCTGAATACGACTAGAAACCCAACAATGGGCCAGGATTCAGGCCCGCAATAGGCCCAATAGGCCCACAGGCACATATAGTGCGTTTAGGCCCGTAAGCCTGCATTTGAGAGGAGCTCGAGAGGGCAGCGGGACTGGGGCTTATAAACCACTCTCAAGCTCTCTCAGCTAGCGAGGTGGGACTAAACTTTCATGTCGTGATGCGGGCAGCACAAGGCCTTTAGTCCCGGTTAGTGGCACAAACCGGGACTAAAGTGGTGCATTGGTACCGGTTCGTGGCACCAACCGGTATCAGTGCCCCCCCTTTAGTCCCGGTTGGAGAAAAGAGGCCTTTGGTCCCGGTTGGTGGCTCCAACTGGGACTAAAGGGGGGCATTGGTCCCGGTTTGTGCCACGAACCGGGACCAAAGGCTTTGCTATATATACAGCACTTAG
This sequence comes from Triticum aestivum, assembly GCF_018294505.1. NCBI lineage: Eukaryota > Viridiplantae > Streptophyta > Magnoliopsida > Poales > Poaceae > Triticum > Triticum aestivum. The sequence continues at coordinate 612,460,123 of NC_057807.1, read as the reverse complement.
CGCGACTTCGATCTCTCCTGCTCCACTCCCGTCGCCACACGTCTCCTTGCCGCCACCTCACCGTCGCCGCCCCGCCACGCCCCGACGCCGTCGCCGCCCCGCGCCGCCCCACCCAGCCCCGCCCCGCGCCGTCGCCGCCCGCGAGCCCCGATCGACGTCGCCGCCCCGGCCCGCGCCGCCTCGACGCCGTCGCCGCCCCGCTCCGCACCTCGCCATCGCCGTCGCCGGCCGTACGTGAGCACCTCGCCGTCGCCTTCGCCGGCCGTACGCCGGCCACCGTCATTTTTTTGTTAGATTACTTAGATTTTTTTTGTTAGGTTAGATGTGTAGGAATTTAGATATGTAGTTCATATTTTTTTTGTTAGATTAGATTTTTTGTTAGATTAGATGTGTAGTAATTAATTTGTTTATATTATGTTAGATTTTTTGTTAGATTAATTAGATTTTTTTTGTTAGGTTAGATGTGTAGTAATTTAGATATATGTAGTTCATAGATTTTTTTCTTAGATTAGATTTTTTTGTTAGATTAGATGTGTAATAATTAATTTGTTTATATTATGTTAGATTTTTTTATTAGATTAATTAGATTTTTTTTTGTTAGGTTAGATGTGTAGTAATTTAGATACATGTAGTTCATAGATTTTTTTTGTCAGATTAGATGTGTACTAATTAATTTTGTTCATGGAATTTTAATGATTTTTTTGTTCATAGTATTTAGAAAGAGGAAAAAAATAAGAAGTAGTTTATATATAGTTGATCTAGCTAGTTGATTTAATAAACTAATTTACTTTACTATATATAGAAGTAGATTGTTTTTAGTAAGTACTACTTATTTATTTATAGTAAGTGCTTAGTAGTTGAACTAGATAGTTGATTTAATTAATAAAACTACTTTTATTTAACTATATATAGAAGTAGTTCCCGCATCGACATCGACGATGCCTATCCCGCATCCTCGTCGTCGTCGACTCGGCGGTGGAGGCCTGCTTGATCAGGGCCATGTTCGGGACTGGGCTCCACCGGGCTGGTATTGGGAGGTGCTACCTATCGGGGGACGTAGGTTGGTGAGGAGGCAGCCCATTGTTGATCCGATCCTTGTTTGGTGGCGGTCGCGTGGACCAGTGACGGTGGTGAGGCATCCAGACACCGCGGAGGTGGTACGTCACCGTGTCAGCGAGGAGGACGAGCACGTCCGTCGCTACATGGTTGCATTGGAGGGCAGGTTTGACAATACCTGACAGGTTCTTCAGGGATCTCACTGGAGCTATGATCCTGTGATGGTTCCTTATCTTTGGGTGTCCACCGCCCGCGTCGATATCCGTCGGGCGCTACGGTTCTAGTTGTATTAGTGATAATATTCGACGATGTATGGACACCAAGAGATGATGTACTTTTGCTTATAATTATTGAATGCATGCTAATTTGAATACTATATACTTTATTTTATGATTTGGTTTTGCTTATTTTATGATTTGGTTTTGCTTATTGAATGCTCATATTGGATAAGTTCTCCTTCATTCCCGTGTGCTAGACAATTTGATATAATAATGCATTCGGGAATGAAAGGAGGAGCTACGTACATCGATCATCGATAGTCAACCCGTGATTAATAATAATGATCTAGTTTAATATTTGAATTATGAACGTAGGCCGGAAATGTCGTACTCATCGGACGACGAAAACCGCCCGGGGGAGTGCGACTGGTGCCACGACGACCGAGGTATCTGCGACAGGTTCATTGAGCTGGACGAAGATCGTCGCTTCAGCATTAAGCTCGAGGAGACCTTCGATGTTCATACGGTACGCGACCAACGATAATAGTTTTTTTTTCGTAATTACTCATGACTTCAACTATTTTAATCATGATAATATTTTTCATCTTTTCCAATTCGACTAGCTTATCCCATGCTTTGCAAGACGCTATGTCTTGGAGAGGATGGGTTTTGAAGACCATGAAAGTTTCGAAACCAAAAAAAATATCCTAAGTACCCATCATGGTGTGGATTTTCAAGTAAAGCTGTACAATGCTCAGAGTGTAACCCATTTTGGTTGCAAAAATTGGGAAGCACTTTGCAAGATGTATGGTTTTGATAAGGGTATGCTTGTTACCATGGATCTTGATGATCCTACAATCGAGCAAGAGAGATCTACGATTTACGTTCTTGTGGATACACCTCCAATTCTTCCCCCATGTGAGCTTAACATAGTTATTAAGTAATTTATATTGTTTATTTCAAAATAGTTGATAACTTATTCTCCATTGACAGCTTATTTTCATTCTTCAAAGAATGTGTGGAAGATGGTAGACAGAACCTACTATACCGAAGGCTCCGAACTAACTTATCAGGAGAAAAATCATCTGGTCGCATTTTGTACTGATCTTTAGAATTACAATGTCTACAATCGAACTCCTCAACATTATGGTCAATACGTGTCACTAGTGCACGTGTTAAACTACGGTAACTACCATGGAGATACCCTGGTAAGATTTTTTTACTAGTACGACATCCGTGCATCTTTTTGCACACTTCTAAAACTAGTACATCATATCATTGCTAACTACGAAATTATTACTATGTTTTTCAACAGATAGTCCCGAATGATTGTGTGCCTCATCTGATGTATACACACGGCAGCCTTCATGTTTTGAACATACAACCAGGTCGTCCTACGAATCTCAACTGTCCATACCGGGTTTCTAAAATAAGTGGAGACATGACAATCAAAGAATGAAAAAAAATGTATGGACAGTCGTAAGGAGCTTCTTGGAAGCAACATTCAGCGAAGGGCAAAAATTGGAGACAGGATGATCGCCATTCTTCATAATGGAGAGTCAGGATCTATATTGTTTTATGCTATTTTACCTTAAGGGTGTTTAGGTCATACCTGATACTGATGATCATGTGTTAAGAACAATTATGTAGGGTTGAGTTCGATGACTATGAGGATGATGATCGTATGACTTATTATTAATAACGAGTAGAAGTTGTATGATGATGCATGATTAGTAGGACGAGTACTTATTATATATGCTGATGTATGCGAGCATGCATGAGTTATTATATCAGCGGATAAAATGAACATATATAGCAGCGGCGTTGGTAAACCAATGACGAAGATATAAGAGAGGACACTTCTCTCTATTAGCTAGCTAATATAACAACCTAAAAATAACCCCCAAAACCCCTAAAGCAGCCACTTTCCAAAAAAACATGGACTTTTGGTCCCGGTTGGTGCCACCAACCGGGACCAAAGGCCCCCTGACTGGGCTCGGCGCACAGAGCCACGTGGAGGCACATTAGTCCAGGTTCTTATTTGAACCGGGACTAATGAGTGGAGGTATTAGTAACGGCCCATTAGTCCCGGTTCATGAACCGGGACTAAAGGCCTTCACGAACCGAGACTATTAGGTGTTTTTCTACTAGCGTAAGACTCTCTCTCGCCTCTCCCACCGGTACTACCTCTTCGCCGGTGAACCTCCCGACAACCGCCCGCCGGCCCCGCCGCTACCTCGTTGTCTCTGTTGGCCCTCTCCGCCCTTCGCCCGATGCCGAGCCTGTTCGGTCCCTGTCGTCGTTGCCGTCGTCGTCATTGCCAATTCGTCGGATTGCTTCCAATCTTCTTCCACTTTGGTGGCCGACGCATCTGGCTTTGCTTGCGCACCACTGCAGGTCACACCCACGCTTTGTGGCCCGCCTGTTTGGCCAAAGCAATGACGGATGGCCGGTGCACCACCACCACATCGCAAGTGTTGGACGATTTGCCTAGGTGCATTTTTTCGTTCGTTTCTTTTCGAACCGAGCCGTTTGGATTGAACCAAGCTGATTGAATTGTAGATGAAGGGGTTGAGAGAGATGGTCTTTGAGGACTCATCATCACCCGAAGAGGAAGAAGATGACGAAGACGGTGAAACTGTTTTAGGCATGATTTTTAATGATGATATTTGGCGGCCAAGGAGGGGAGTGCAGTTTGTCCGCATACACATCGACCATGATAGATCGGAGGGCCATGCCAATGTCATGGGAGACTGCTTTGCTCGAAATCCAACCAATCCGGAGAAGTACTCTTGTCAGCGCTTTCGGATGCACACAGGTCTTTTTCTGGCCATTGTAAAAGCCGCCGAGAAGTATGATGGCTGGTTCAAACTCCAGAGAAATGCAAGTGGAGAGATAAGTGCAAGCCCTCTGATGAAGTGCATTTTGGTTGTTCGAGTCTTGTCACATGGGTGTCCGGCCGACGTAGTTGATGACTATGTCCACATTGGTGAAGACACAATCTTCGAGGTCGTTCGAAGGTTCAATAAAGTAGTGATCCTGTTTTGAGCACCCAACGAGGGAGACACCCAGAGACTGATGATAAAGAGTGAAGCAAAAGGATGTCTAGGGATGCTTGGATCACTTTCCTCTATGCACTGGACATGGAAGAATTGTCCTGCAAGGTGGAAGGGTCAGTACAAAGACCACTGAAACAATCCAACGATCATTCTTGAGGCAGTTGCAACAAAGGATCTTCGGATATGGCATTCTTTCTTTGGTTTGTCTGGCTCTCACAATGACTTGAATGTGCTATCGAGATCATCACCATTTTCTAGGCTTATTACAAGAGATGCTCCTGCTTGCAACTACTCGGTCAATGGAAACAACTACTCGATGGTTACTACCTTGCCGATGGCATCTATCCACCATGGACCACATTAGTCAAAACAATTCCGCGTCGAAAATGTAACAAAAATATTCACTTTGTCCAATGTCAAGAAGTTGCTAATAAAGATGTGGTGAGAGCCTTCGGTGTGCTACAAAAGCGCTTTGAATTGTTCGTGGCCCTGCCGAGTACTGGAGCTCCAAGGTTCTATAGATCATGACTTGTTGCATCATATTGCATAACGTGATCATTGAAAAGCCTGAGAACTTTTGGTACATCACCAACAGGACTTTGGTTGAGCTAGAGTATGATCCAAATAGGATCTTGGCATTCCTTGAAGAGCATCGCAGGATCGAGAACCGACAAGTTCATACTTAGCTCCACGATGATCTTATTGAGCATCACTGGCAACTTCACGGCACTTCCTAGTTGTTCTTTCGCATGTTATTTGCTACATTTGGACCATTTTGTGTGTGTAAATTTGAATAATTCGGTTTGTAAACTATATTCATGATTTGCTTGTACATTTATATTTATGTTTAGTTTCTATATGTGTGCTAATATGTAGTTGCAATGTATACTGGAATTGCGCAAGTCTAGAAAAAATATAAAATTTCACTCTATTATATTTAGGGGATCGGTTAGGTCCAGCCAAAAGTTAGTGAAGTAAATATACTCCACTAAGCCTTTCTCGGCTGGATCCTCCTCTGGGATCGTTTAGAGTTAGTATAAGGCAGAAGTTCCAACGCTTTCTTGGGGTTTAACAATTATTATTAGCCTTCTCTTTGGCATTCTAAAGATAAAAGCAACGTTTGTCAGGCGGCCTCTGATCACCGACAGAGTTCTTCACTTGGTGTCGTAAGCAATTCAAACTTGATGTAAAAGAAAAGGATATAAAAAATCCAACTCTACAACCTGCAGGTTGGGTGTGTTTGATCTGGTCAGAGCAGCCCGTGTTCCTCAACATGAAAATTCTCAGCAGTACCCGCACATAGATGTTAAATGAAATCCTTCATTCTACTTTTTATTGATCCACTTATAAGGAAAATATTTGCTAGTCGACTTTGTATGACTGTTCTGCACCCAGTAATGGTACCAAAGATCAGATTAGGACTTGTAGTATATATCATGGGATGAACATATTATACGGACAAAGGTCACATTAGAAGTATATATCCTTTTCCATTATTATTTTTGCATGAAAGGAGTATATATCATGGAAGATGGAAGTAGAAGGGCTAGCAGTCTATACAAAACATCAAGGATTCAGAAAGTAGAAACGGTAAATATTCCCTCTGTTTCAAAACAAGTGTCTCAGACTTAGTATAATTTTATACTAAAGTTAGTACAAAGTTGACACACTTATTTTGGGACGGAGGGGGTATATAAGAAATGGTAAAACTAAACATTTGCTTAATAAGCATTTACATTATTTGAGGCACATATGTTAACACGGTCCGATACATAGTAACTGATGCATAAGACCATGACCAAAACACAACAAACACCTTAGCAGTAGGCTTAAGCTCAGGCAAGTAGCTTGCCGAATCCCTGGATGCAGTAGCGGAGACAATCCACAACGCTACGTCGGCATACCGCTCCAATCAGATCGCATCTTCTTCCATCCGCAATATTGTATCCCTGAATCTTGCCATCACAATCCGGCCCCATGTAGATGGTATCAGAAGCAACACAAGGAAAGGGGTTCTGAGCTGATACGGAAATCGTGCGACCCATGCCCATGAACATGGCACGCCCGTTGAAGCCCTTGACCGGGACCAGGACCCCAGCTTCCAAATCCAGTCTATAAACATCATACCTCCTGCCATACTTGCTGTCGTGGCATCGGGTCCGGTGCACCAGCATCAACTCCCCACCATTGTCCGCCAGGTGGAGGCTGTGTGCCATGGGGTTCAAGTAAAACGACTTGCTCCGGTCAGCGACCACCTGGAGCCGTAGCGGCTGCCGATCTGAGCCCACGTCCAGCACCATGACACCCCTGTAGGTGGCACAGTAGAAGCGGCCGGCAAAAGGTAGAGTCGTACTCACTTCCTCATTGTGGGCCACTGTCCAACTATCGTCGCCGGGTTTAGCGACGGCAAGCACCATGGGATCAAAGAAACTGACTGCCACCGAGGAATCTACAACCAGGCCCACGCCAGACACCATAACTTTGATCTGCAAGCCGCGGCGCCTAGATGGACTCTGCTCGGGGCTCAGGAGCGCGGTCACCGGCGGGAGATCGGTGAGCTGGTGCGTGAGAGGGTTCAGCAGGCGGACGACCAGGGTGGACTCGTGGAGCAGCAGCAGGAGGCCTTCCGGGGTGAGCGCGAGCAGCGTGTGCCCGGCGAGCTCCGGGAGGTCCGTCCGGATGCACTCTCCAGTAGACACGTTGAGGAAACGATGGCGGCGTGGCCCGGCATATGCCTTGTCGATCATGATCCACTGGCGGGGGAGGAAGCGGCCGTCCAGGCCGCCGGCGCGCGGGTCTGGCGAGCACCGCCGCCACGGCCGGCACACGGCGCGGAAGCGGACATAGTCGGCCACGTCGCTGGCGAGGGTAAGCTCAGCGATCAGGCCGGCCGGCCCGTCCCCGAGGTCCGCCTGTAAGACAATAAATTTTTGGGAAACCAGCACAACCCTCTAGGGGTGGCTTATCTCATTATATATAATGGTTGTGTTACAATATGTACCATATACGTACATAGGTACAGAAGCTATACATAGTCTAACACCCTCCCTCAATCTTAGCCACTTTCTAAAGAACTGAGAAGGGTAAGATTGCGCCTACAAGCCTCAAACTGTGGCAGCGATAAAGGCTTAGTGAATATGTCTGCAAGTTGATCCTTAGATGAGATAAACTTGATCTGGAGTTGCTTCTGTGATACACGTTCCCGTACAAAGTGATAGTCAACTTCAATGTGTTTCATTCGGGCATGAAATACTGGATTTGCAGAAAGGTATGTAGCACCGATGTTATCACACCAAAGAATAGGAGGCTGTGGTTGAGACAAACCCAACTCCTGAAGCAAAGACTGCACCCAAATAATCTCTGCAGTAGCATTAGCCACAGCCTTGTACTCAGCTTCAGTACTGCTACGTGACACAGTAGCTTGTTTCCGAGCACTCCAGGCGATCAAATTAGAGCCAAAGAATACTGCATAACCCCCCGTGGATCGCCTGTCATCTGGGCTACCAGCCCAATCTGCATCAGAGAAGGCCGAAAGGACCCGAGAGGAAGTCGGCCGAATATGCATACCAAATGTCAGGGTGAACTGAACATAACGAAGAATGCGTTTAACAGCAGCCCAATGAGTATCTCTGGGAGCCTGAAGATACTGACAAACCCTGTTAACAGCATAAGAGATATCTGGTCTCGTGATCGTCAAGTACTGAAGTCCACCAACAATGCTCCTGTACTCTGTGGCATTCGCAGGAGACAAAAGCTCACCATCAACAGTTGTTATCTTGTCGGTAGACGACATGGGTGTGGTGGTCGGTTTGCACTTCAGCATGCCAGCTCTCTGTAACAACTCCAAGGAGTACTTCTTCTGCGTAAGGACAAGACCAGTAGCACGAGAAGTGACCTCAACTCCAAGAAAGTAGTGAAGCTTCCCAAGATCTTTGACCGCAAAATCAGCACCAAGAGAGCAGACAAGAGCATCAGCAGCATACTGAGAAGAGCTGACAAGGATAATATCATCGACATATACCAAAAGATACATAGTGACTTCTGGCTTCTGTAGAAGAAATAACGAAGTGTCAGCAGTAGACGGCACAAACCCATGAGCACGAAGGGCAGAGGCAAGGCGGGCATGCCAGGCACGAGGAGCTTGCTTCAAACCATATAGTGCTTTGGAAAGACGACAGATATAGTCAGGACGATCAGGATCAGAGAAACCAGGCGGCTGTTTCATATAAACCTCTTCCTCCAAAAATCCATGTAGAAAAGCATTCTGCACATCAAGTTGACGAAGTGACCAACCACGAGAAACAACAATGGAGAGAAGAAGCCGAATAGTGGTAGGCTTGACGACAGGACTGAAGGTGTCCTCATAGTCAAGACCATGACGCTGCCGAAAACCGCGAGCAACAAGTCGCGCTTTGTAACGCTCAATAGATCCATCCGAATGCTTCTTCACTTTGAATACCCATTTTGAGTCAATAACATTTACCCGTGGTGGTGGAGGAACGAGAGTCCATGTCTTGTTACGAAGAAGAGCATGAAACTCCTGCTCCATAGCCTCTCGCCAATGTGGAATGCGCAGGGCAGCCTAATATGAGCGAGGCTCAGAAGATGGATCCGCAACAGCAGCAGCCAAACAAGCAGCCAACCAAGCAACCGTACCATCCTTACGTTCCTTAGGTTTGAAAATTCCACTGCGACTGCGTGTATGTGGTCGGGACACAGGAACCACCGAGGTCGACGGAGCAGCCTGCAATGGGCTGGAGGACGGCGACGTTGACGAGTCAGCCGGTGACGAGGAGCCAGTCACGGTAGCCTCGGACTCGGTTGGCGAAGAAGGCCGACCCACCGGCGAAACCGATAGAGCAGACGAAGCAGCTGGCGACTCCGGCATCACAGACCGGGCCGATGGCGAGCTCGGCATAGTGGGCCGTGGCGCGGCCGGTGTCGCGGGCCGATCCGCTGATGAAGGTGACGTGAGGACCCGAGTCGCGGGCGAAGACGGCGTGACGGGCCGAGCCGCAGGCGAAGACGGCGTGACGGGCCGAGCCGCGGGCGACTCGGCGGCCATTGGCGAAACGGACCGAGCAGTGGAGATGCTCGGCGCGACGGGCTCGTCGGGTGACCATGCATGGGCACGCGAATCGATGCCATGCAACATAGGGCGATCGACGTGCCCACCAGAAGACGACGATGATGATGGTGAATCCTCCAACAGCTCCAAACGAGCTCCACGTCCGGTTCCTGCACCATGGTTAGGTAACAGCAAAGGAGAGTATGCAACATCATCAAATTGGTCAGAAGCAACAGAGGATGAATGCAGGGATGGTGGTTCGACAGTGGACACAGGAAGGTTGGCAAAGGGAAAAACATGCTCATCAAACACGACGTCCCGAGATATATAGACACGATTAGTGGGAACATGAAGACATTTGTAACCTTTATGAAGAGAGCTATAGCCAAGAAAAACACACTTCTTAGAATGAAACTCAAGCTTGCGCTTGTTATATGGACGAAGATGCGGCCAGCAAGCACACCCAAATACCTTGAGAAAGGTATAATCAGGTTGTTCATTAAGGAGAACCTCAATGGGAGTCTTCATGTTTAAAACACGAGTAGGAGTACGGTTGATGAGAAAGCATGCAGTGGTGAAAGCATCACTCCAAAACCGAAACGGAACAGATGCATGGGCCAAAAGAGTAAGACCAGCTTCAACAATATGACGATGCTTACGTTCGACTGAACCATTCTGCTGATGTGTATGTGGACATGCTAAACGATGAGTTATCCCAAGCGACTGAAAGAAAGAGTTGAGGTTGCGATACTCGCCCCCCCCCCCCCAGTCTGACTGGACATGAACAATTTTGTGCTTGAGAAGACGTTCAACATGTTTTTGAAACTGAACAAAAATATCAAACACATCAGATTTGCGTTTAATAAGGTAAAGCCAGGTAAAGCGACTATAAGCATCAACGAAACTGATATAGTAATTATGACCACTGACAGAAGTCTGAGCAGGACCCCATACATCTGAAAACACAAGTTCTAAAGGATGTTTCACCTCACGACTGGACTCCGAAAAAGGAAGTTGATGACTCTTCCCCTGCTGACAAGCATCACACACTGCTACATCTTTATGACTAGACAAACTAGGAAGCTCATGACGACGCAAAATATGACGGACAATAGGTGTGGCCGGGTGACCAAGACGAGCATGCCACTGTGACGGAGAGACCCGAACTCCACTGAAAACACGAGCGACACCAGGATGCTCCAGACGGTAGATGCCCTGGCACAACCGCCCACTAAGAAGAATGTCCCTCGTGCCCCGATCCTTAATAAAAAGATCAAAAGGGTGAAATTCACAAAGCACATTATTATCACGTGTGAGTTTAGGAACTGAAAGAAGATTACGGGTCACAGATGGAACTCGAAGAACATTGCGAAGCTGAAGACTCCTATTGGCACGTCTAGTGAGAAGAGATGCTTGACCAATATGAGAGATGTGCATACCTGCTCCATTGGCGGTGTGGATCTTGTCGGAGCCATGATAGGGTTCACGAGTGTGAAGCTTCCCCATCTCGCTGGTTAGATGCTCTGTCGCCCCAGAGTCCATGTACCAGTGTGGATCGATGGAGTAGGACTGAGTGTGTCCCTGTTGCTTCTGCGGCGCGGGACGATCAACCATGGCGACCTGACGGGCATTGTTGCGTGTATCTTTGCCGTCATTGCCAAGACCAAGGAAGCTTCGCTGGAAGCGCTTATGACACTTGGAGGCCCAGTGCCCATCGCGGCCACAAAGCTGACACACACGTGGACCGCCAGCCCCCGTTAAGGTCGCAGTAGGTGGGGGGGCCGAGGCGGGCGACAGTGGCAGCCCCAAGGGAGACCGGGGTGATGAAGAAGAGCGGCCACCCTTGGTGGCGGCGTTGGCCGAGAGGGAGCCAGTGCCCCTGGTGCGGCGAGTCTCGACCCGTTGCTCAGTGAGAAGGAGCCGAGAGAAAACCTCGTGTGCCAGCATGGGTGTCGAGTTGCCCCGCTCGTTGATGATCTCGACTAAGGCATCATACTCCTCATCAAGACCATTGACAATAAACGAGTTGAACTCGGAGTCGGTGAGGGGTTGTCCAATGGAGGCCAATGTGTCGGCGAGGCCCTTGACCTTGTTGTAGAACTCAGTGGCAGTGGAGTCAAGCTTCTGACACTCTCCAAGCTGACGACGGAGTGCAGAGACACGAGCCTGGGACTGTGCTGCAAAGGTGCGCTCAAGGATGGTCCAGGCCTCATGAGACGTCTTCGCGAAGACAACAAGGCCGACAACTGCCGACGAGAGCGACCCCTGGATGGAGGAGAGGTTCGCCTGGTCCTGCCCCGTCCAGACACGATGGGCCGGATTGTAGACCGGACCGTGCACGCTGTCTACCAGCGCGGGTGGGCAGGGAAGCGATCCGTCGACGTAGCCTAGCAGGTAGTGACTCCCCAAGAGCGGGAGAACCTGCGCACGCCAGAAGATGTAGTTGTCGGCGGAGAGCTTGATGGTGATGAGATGACCGAAGTGAAACGGCGGCGGCGAAGACAATCCCATCGAGGAGGCTGCCTGGGGTGCAAACACCATGGAGGCAGCCGGAGGCACCGAAGCCGATGCGGGAGGAGGCGGGACCGCAGCCAGGGCGGGCGCCGCAAAGCTCGCGGCCGGTGCGGACGCCGCAAGGCCCGCGGCCGGGGCGGACGCCGCCAACCCCGCCAGCGGGGCAGTGTGATCCGCTTGCGGCAGGAGCGGCGGGACGACGCCTGCGGAGTCCGCAGCGGACGGCGGCGCCGCGGTGTGGACCACGAGGTCACGCCCAAGCGAGGGCGCCGGCGGCGTGGAGAAGACGGAGCCGATGCTCCTTGTCCCGATCGGAGTTGGAACAGAGACGACATCGAGCGGGAGGTTGAGTAGAGCCGCAAGAGAGGCCGGGAGGAAGCCCGCAGCAGTGGAACCGGTGGTGGCGGCGCTCGACATGGCGGCGGCGCGATCGGTTGCGCGGCGGCGGCGGCTGCGGCGGCGGTGCGAGTATTAGGGTTTAGAAGCGGAAGCGATCGTAACCTAGCGTGATACCATGTAAGACAATAAGTTTTGGGGAACCAGCACAACCCTCTTGGGGTGGCTTATCTCATTATATATAATGGTTGTGTTACAATATGTACCATATACGTACATAGGTACAGAAGCTATACATAGTCTAACACCGCCCAGTCTCGTGTGCAGCTTCGTCGAAGATGGCCGCCGAGGGGACGCGCTCGTTTTGCGCGGCTTGGGCACGGGAACACGGCTCGGGAGGCCGCCATCCGACCGACCGTAGCCGTTTGTTTCCGTGGAATTACGGGTCGGTTGTCCGGTGCTTTCTACGTAGCTCTAGCTCTCCATACGGACGGGTGTATATGAAGAGTCGTACTCGGATACGGTATGCTTCCGTCCCGTTTTCATCGTCCGAAGCCGATACTATTACTGCTGGAAGATGGTGAAGTCTTTTCCTCCAGGCAACACACACATTTGCTCAGAAATCGAAACAATACACATTTTGGCAAACGAGACATTAGCTCACGGGCAAGGTTAAAGCCTGATAGGAAAAGATAACCAATTTCTCTTTACAATAAAAGCAGGATACTACTGCAAGAGGCCCAAAAAAATCCCACCAAGGCCAACGTTAGAACTCGAGTGTATTCGCCTTAGAGGCTCGACGCGGCGGTCAACACGCGGTTCGCCCGTGGCAGATCAAGGTGATGTATAGGCCCTTCGCCCATTGCTCCTGAAATATTTTGGTGTTGCGAGGTTAGGTTCACGCATGTAAACCAAGAGGGCATGCATAGCAATGAATGTGGCACTGGCACCGGATTGTGAAATGCATCCACCCAGCCAGCAAAACGTGCAGGTGTACCTTTGTAGCCTTGCTGGGGAAATCACAAGTCAGAAAAGTTTCGTCCACTGGTTTCGTCTTGGACTCCTTGGCTATGCTCATGATAAAAGCCGCTTGGTCAGGGGTGGCTGCGCATGAGGTTATTCTGTAACCGGCGCCATATCGTTGATGGATTCCTTCACTTGGATACACAAAATCTAACTCAACAGCCTGCAGGATATGGAACACAGATTCAGTTTCACATGACATGATCACATCAGGCCATTCACCTAATATGTACGAAAATACAGACTTCGCACCACCCTAAACAATTACTGATGTTTTGGTAAAAAAAAAAGGAAGCTGCGCAGAGCACCGGTTCTCGAAGGTTAACTCTTAACTGAAGCCATTCTTGCAGCAGCATATGTTTGAAAGTAAATATTTTACATGCAAAGCTCACACAGCTAGTTGTTCAAAAATACACAATTTAAAGCCATTTTAATGAATGCTCATCACCGATAAAATTATACTCCCTCTGTTCCTAAATATAAGTCTTTTTAGAGATTCCATTGTGGACTACATACGGAGCAAAATGAGTGAATCTACACTTCAAAATATGTTTATATACATCCGTATGCAGTCCTTATTGAAATCTCTAAAAAGACTTACATTTAGGAACGGAGGGAGTAACATATAAGGAACCATTAAAATAGTGAAAAGGATTATTTATCGCAAAGGAGTGCAGGCACATGTTATGACCTGGTAGGAGTAGTCCGTGTTCCTCGACGTGACAACACCCCAACGGTTCCCAGCAGTACCCATACATGTTACATGAAAACCTTCTTTCCACTTTTTAGTAATCCACTTATAAGGAAAAGATTCACTGACTTTGTATGACTGCTTTGTGTACGGGGTCCCTGTAATGGTATCAAAGATCAGATTCGAACTATACATGGAAAGAAAGGGACCAGCGAGACATCAAGGATGTAGACAGTAGACACAATTAGGATAATGTCATGTCACATGTAAATATTGAATATAGAAAACTGGCAACTGCTAAGTTTCATGCACCAACCACTAGAACCCAAAAGTTCAGATCCGTAAATATGAAATTCAGACGAATACGATAAGCCAAGGCTCCGTTGAAAAAACCAGTAAAGAAATACCATCCAGAAGAACATTTACTCCTCGATCCAATTGCAATCTAATGCAGTAATCTCTCTTGCTCTAACACCACAAAAGTTGTGTGATCAAACATTTATGTGATGCATCGTATGAAAGCATACTACTTTGCCTCATACATATAGCAGTATTCTCTTCAAACATTTAATCTTCATAAAAGGGAGCAGTTTGAACAAATGAATAGTTGCCGACAGAGAGCAGGTGATTCACAAACCTTTGGACATCACAACCAATGAGCTTCCATTGGTTGCTCCAGCTATTGCTGTTATGTAGAAGTTCTTCTCCCACTGCTCCATAATCCAATCCTACATACAAAGTTAGAAACAAGATAGTGTCAAGATTCTGGATTATCAAAAATCCAACAATAGGGGACATAGAAGGTACCGCACCTTCTGTAGGAAATTTTGTGAAAGATCGAAAACTTGAGAAGAAAAGCCGGTCCCGGCATCCATGATGAGAGCCCACACATTTTTTGAAGAAGCTATACAACTAATGAACACGCCATCTTCGTAACCTTTTTGTATGTGATGAGGCAGCCTTGAATCAGCTATATTATAGTGGTATCTATCAAAGGCAGAAGAAATATCTTTACAGTTACATTAGTTATTAGTATCATATTTGATTTAGGAAGGAAATAAGGCATTGATGAATAACTATTGAAATAGGCACTAGGCAGGCCTCAAATCTCTCGAGCTCAAGAACAAGAGAGTGTAGCCAGACAAATAGGAACTACCTAAGCTTAAAACATAATAAGCGAAAACCAAACCCTTTCATCACAAAAAACTAGCATGAATGACTTAGTTACAGAAAAGCATTATAATATAGTTTTGGACAGCTATTTTTACAGGGATACCAGGTACAATTAAGGTCATGAATGTGGATAGCATCTAAAAGTGGAGTTCACACCAAGAGATATCACAAGTTTGCAGCATCAATTACCTGAATTCACCACATTCACCACAAGACGTTAACTGGAATTCCATATATTTTAAATAAAAAAATTAGAGGTATAGAGTCATATGCTCATATAATCCAGCTATTTTGAGCTATCTAATGCTTGATGTCAGGTATGAAGAATACGCCTGAGCATGCAAACAAAAAAAGTGAATGCTGTTTCACTATTTTCATGTTTAAAAACAATTACCGCTGCTTCATGTTCCGCCTAGCACTATAAATCGAAATCCATTGAGTTGCTGGGCTCCCCAACCGAACTTTTTCCATAGGCCGTTCATCTTCTTCAAGATTTACAGCAATTCTTTCACGTTTATGTCCAACCTATAATTTGCAAAGCAGAGGCATGGCCACATATAATACAACCGAATTAAAATAGTGAGAACCTCCATTTTCTTCAAGATCTCCATTTGCACAGTAGAGGTAGAGCATAAATACATGTTGTGGATAAAGCAGTACAAACCTCTAGATCTCCAGCGATCCTGATGGGTCTTGAAGCAGGTCCGACAATCAAATCATCAAAGAGAGAAACAAGTTTTTGGTAGTTTGGCTCTTCATCAAATTTCATAGTAGTAACCAACTCAAGAAAATGTTTGAATGGGGCTGGACAGAAGCTACACAGCACCTCTGGTGAAATCTCCATTTTCTTCTTACAAACAAGAAAGCTCTTGTTATCTCCCTGCAGTAATAAGCCATCAACAAAAAGTAGGTTTCCTTAACAAAATAAACCTAAAGTAAGTTTAGGAGAGTGAGTAGAAAATATTAGTAAAGCCCTGTCGACTTGTCGAGAATACTGAAGGAGGGGTTTTACGGTGCAAATTACTAGTCACGGGAGAGACTAGTATTTGAACAGATCCACCGTTGATTTCAAGGGTAATCTAGGCACTTTATATTAGATTTTTTTTCTCTTAGCCCAAGGGCAGTTTAGTCCGATAAAAAGTTTACTAATCAATTGAAAGTCCCGACTGAATCGGCCCCTACACCTGCATTCACGTCACCCAAGCCCTAATTGCCGCTCTCTCGCCGCCGCCTGCCGCTGCCGCGCCGTCCGCCTCGGGATCCTTCCTGCCCGTCTGTTCCGGCCACCGCAGCCTGCCGCTGCCGCACCGTCCGCCTCGGGATCCTTCCTGCCTGTCTGTTCCGGCCACCGCAGCCCACTCGTCGCTCTCGCCGCCATTTGTCGCTGCCGCGCCATCCGCCTCCGATCCTTCCTGCCCGTCCGTTTCGTCCGCCGCAGCCGACCCATGGCTCTCGCCGCCGCTTGCGGCTGCCGTGCCTTCCACGTCCGGAACCTTCCTGCCCGTCCGTTCCGTCTGCCTCTAACAGGAGCTGTGGCCGCCACTTGCCGCTGCACTACCGCCGGCTAATCAGCTGTCACCGTTGGCTCCGCCTGTTCATCCGTCTCTACCACTGCTGGTCGGCCTGCAGAAAGGTAATGCTTGAACATGAACAACTCTCTATGTCAGGCCGTTTCATTACTTAGTAGCTTTATTTGTCCTCGTTGTTTGTTCTCATGCGAATCCTGCAAACTACTTGACAAGTAATGAAACGGCCTGACATAGATTAGTCCCAGATCATAGCAGGATGTATATTTCCATGTCAATTGTCCTATGAAACATGAAATCTCCAGGATCACGAAAGCACATTGATAGCAGAATGTTGTACAAATCCGTCATTCAGGAAACCATGTCAAAGAAGCACCACAACTTTTCAAACTACTAGAAAACTTAGCTGCACATAAAGATTACTATCTGAGGCTTTGCACTAAACTGATATTTTTCCTAATAATCAGCTCTTTCCTCAGAGGAATGTACAGTAGAGATTATATTCCTTTCCTAATAATAATCTTGTTCCTCAGAAGGATATACAGTACTACAACCAACTCATAGGATGATTTTTCTTCTTTGAGAAGCTGTAAGTTGCTATCAATGATTCTCTAGAGCAGGAATTGCTTGCCGGTGTATGTAGCAGAAGTACTTTGATTTACATTTTTTATGATGTAGTTTGGCACTGGAGATGCCTAAATAACATTATTCAGTTTCTTTGTGGATGGCAGTTACACAACATGGATGCTCACCACGTCAGCATAGAGGAAATTGAAGAATATTACACGGTGGTTAGTCAAACATTCACAAGCGAGGAACAAGGTTTCGAGTTCTATAATAGATATGCTAAAGCCAAAGGGTTCAGCGTGAGGAAGGCCAATGTGAAAAACAAGGGAGGCATAAGAATCCAAAGGTTGTACATGTGCAGCAAAGAAGGATATAGGTCCTTGAAAAACTTTGAAAGGTCCAACCGGAAAAGGAAACCAAGGGCACTCTCTCGTTGTGGATGTGACGCTCGACTGCAAATCGAGCTCAATATGGAAAGCCGTGAATGGTTTGTCAAGGACTTTGTGGACCAGCATAACCATGAATTCACTAAGCCTGACCAGACACCTTTCTTATGGTCTCATCGTGGACTTAATGATCCTCAAAAGGCTGATGCCATTGAGTATGGTATTGGTGGTCTACGCACACATCAGATAATGGACGTAATGGAGAAGCAGCATGGTGGGTATGACAAAGTCGGCTGTGTGTCTCGGGACCTATATAATTTTATTGCTGAGTACAAGAAGCAAAGGATTGAAGGTTTTGATGCCCAATACATGCTGAACTATATGGCTGCGCAGGAAGAGAGAGATTCTGAATTCTTTTACAGGTACAGCACAGACAGCGAAGGCCATCTGCAGAACCTATTTTGGTCAGACGCGCAGTGGCGGTTGGACTATGATGCCTTTGGTGGTGTTGTTGTGTTTGACAGCACGTACCGTGTAAACAAATATAACTTGCCATTTGTCCCATTCATTGGATTGAACCACCATCGCAGCACAGTTGTCTTTGGGGTCGGCATTGTATCAGACGAGACCGTGGCATCATATAAGTGGTTGCTCCATTCATTTTTGGAGGCGATGCACCAGAACCATCCCAGGTCCGTGATCACTGATGGGGACCATGCAATGGCGAGAGCAATATTGCAGGTATGGCCGAACACAGATCATCGGCTGTGTAGCTGGCACATCGAACAAAATATGGTACGCTACCTTCGGAACCCGAAGCTCAGCGACTTTAGAAAATTGATTTACCGTGCTTTCGAGGTTGATGAGTTTGAGAGAGGTTGGCTCCAGTTCAACAAACACTATGGGATAACGGAAAAAGACACGTGGATCTGCAGGATGTACGAGCTAAGAAAGAAGTGGTCTGCAGCCTATACCAAAGGGAGGTACTTCCTGGGCATGAGAAGTAATCAAAGGAGCGAAAGTCTAAATTCTACGCTTCATGTGCAGCTGGACAGGAGAATGAGACTTATTGATTTGCTGCAACACCATGAGCATTGCATCTCAGTTATGCGAAGGAATGAGGCTGCAATGGATGTCGTGGCCTCGCAGACGGTGCCCTTCACTGAATTAACGGCTGACCCACTGGAGAAAAATGCGTCATATATCTACACCCCTATAATGTTCGAGAAGGTTAAGGGGGAGATCGTGAGGTTATCAAAATGGCAAGTCGAGGAGGTGAACAAGGAAGATAGTTTGACGAGGTTTGCAGTTGTTCATAAAGAGCGCAGGCAAGCAAGATTTGATGTGAGGTGTGTTTATGTGGGCTCGGTGATAGCGAGTGTGCACTGCCAATGCCGGAAGATGGAGAGTGAGGATATTCCATGCACACATATATTTGCTATTCTGAAGTGCGTTGGGTTAGACACCATTCCTAGTTGTTGTGTTGCTAAAAGATGGACGATGAAAGCCAAGCCTGCCTTCGATTCAGACAGGAGTGCCAGTACGCAGCAATGGTCAGAACGGATGGATCGTTTCCATGAGCTCCGTAACGATGCAAGCGTTGCTTTTTTTAAGGCTTCGAAATCCGCAGCGCAATCAGAGAGGGTGATGGCATTTCTCAACAGTATTATTGATGAGGGTGAGAATGACGAGAATACTAACATAGCATCATTTGGTCCTTTGCCGGCATATTTTTCTGGGGCACGCCAAACCTTCACAACTAAAGTTCCTTGACTCCATGCTCGATCACGAAGACCGCCTAGTACTGCGCCAAACCGTGAGTTGCAATACGGATATTACTAAATTGTTATATGATTTAACTATTAGATAATGACAAAATATCATATTTGACACTCCGTTTTGCAGCTGCTAGGTATGGAAGCACATGTGAATCTATCTCTAAAAATGAAGGGGGCCCAAAATAGCAACTGGCCTGACTCACTACTGTCAAAATGGCCAGTTTCTGTGAAGAAGACCCCACAACAGTCAGATGGGTACATACACAATTGTCAAATTTTGTTTTCAAACTAAATTAGTAGGACTGCGCACTAACAATTATCTTTATTTATTGCAGTTGTTCATGTGGGCTATTTGTTCTTAAAAACATGGAATCCTGGACAGGAGACGAGCACACTGACGAGTTCAAGCAGGTAAAAGCACACAACATATTCATATGCACTAGCAGTTTGACCGGAACTAACTTTTCCTCTTGCATAGGTTCACATTGACAAATTCGGAAGGGAACTACCTGCTATGCTGGTCAGCTCGCCACTTAACAAGTTGAGGAAGCGCTACCTTGAAGCAACAGCCAAGATGGACGAAGACTCCAAGATGGACCAAGACTGAAGACATACACGCGTCCAGGAGTCCCTTTTGAGTCGTGCCATCTAGTTTCAGTCCTTTTCCGCGTTAGCAATTTTTAGGGAATAATATCGCATGAAGACAATTCGTGTTTTGTGGTTTCATTTTTGTGTGTTACCAAACTATTTTTACCATACTCTATTTCTTATGGAGTAATTCGACAGATTTCAATAAAGTGTTAGCAAACTATTTACTATGATGCAATTATGTGAGGAATCTATTTTCTTTGTGCATAGCTTCATGATGGAGCAGCGATGTTGTCTTTCTTCAATTCCGTTAATATTATCTGACAAGGATGATAAAAACATCCCAAAGATGCATAGTTTATACTAGTACATGCTTCTACACTGAGAACACACAGAAAGAGAAAGCTTTCACTGTACTTATCTAACAGAGACGCTGATTTCAGTACATGTCATTCACATGTTTGCTATCTAAGTGTTAGAAATCTATTTTCCAATATTTATGTTTTCTTTAGTGCGTGCCTATAAATCATCAACATCAATCTGACATTGAAGTTCTTCACTTTATTTAAGGCCTTGCAGCACGATGTGCTTCTCGGCAACAGATTGCCGCTGAATTCACGTCTGCCATGAGATGCCGGGCTAAAATGGAAGCAGGACTCTCTGGTTACCAGTGAACTGCATACTTTTCTCTTTTTCCATGCTGAATTTGATCAAGCGAATACAAACAATTTCTACCCTTTATTTGCTACATCCAAGTAAGAAAGCTTACTACCCCGCAAAAAAAAAGTAAGAAAGCTTACTATAGAGAAACTTTTACAACGACCAGCTGCAGCAAAGTTATTCCTTTTATAATCTGCATTTCCAAATTCATGCAAGGAACAGAGCTGAACAGCAGAAGGACTGTTAAGATAAACTAATATCATTGCAACAGCCTTTTGCTAAGCAATCAGTTATTCAATTGTATGAATTATTATTTCATACAAGAAGTATGGAAAAAATTTATTAACGGAAGGATTGGTTCTGTTATAGAAAAACTGAGAAGTGGTGATCTAGCAATAGTTTTCCTAATGTTCACTGCCACATCCCTAAGCCACCTTTTCTGTCTGTAACAAAGACTTGTTTGCAATTCCCCAGTTTCCACTTAGTATTTCCCTATTTCAAATCTTTTTTTTCTTTTGATTAGAAGAGAGTTAACAGAATTTAATTCAACAATTTCAAGTACGTATCTTGTTATAGAGTTGACAGAAACTTGAGATTCAAAATATCAAATTTCACTTCCAACTGCAATTTCTCATCATGCCGGTGGCTCCCCTTTCTATGAACAGAGGAGAGGAGAGAGACATACGTCTTCGGTGGGTGATGATCCTCGTCGACGGCCAGCAGCTGGAGTGCACGCACATGGGGGAACACCTTTTTTCATCCACTCTTGAAGCGACGCCAGGTGCTTGCCGTACCTGCCTTCCACCAGAGCCGACGCCGCAATTTCTCCCAGATGCTTCTCCTCTGCTGATACGGCAGGAGGCAACCAGGCGGCCGCACCTTGCTCCCCCCGCTACCGCTTGCCGCCGCCAACCGTACTAGTCCAACGAGCGCCACAGAAGGGCCGGGGTCCGCCCTCCATAGCCTCCATCTTGGCGCCCGGCCTCGCTGGC
The DNA here is from genome assembly GCF_018294505.1 of Triticum aestivum. Taxonomy (NCBI): domain Eukaryota; kingdom Viridiplantae; phylum Streptophyta; class Magnoliopsida; order Poales; family Poaceae; genus Triticum; species Triticum aestivum. The sequence goes on along the minus strand of NC_057807.1, from coordinate 612,438,488 downwards.
CGGCGGCGCCGCGGGTTTTACCGGCGATCTGGTCGTAGACGCCGCCATTTGGCGGTCTCCATTGTCGACGTACCGGCTTCCGGCGGCGGCCTGGAATAGCGCGCAGCCGAGGAGGAGCTCAGTTGGCTGCCGGCGGCGGCCTGGAATAGCGCGCAGCCGAGTGAGTGGATCTGGTGTGGAGATGCAATGGGTGGGTGCGCCGCCGAGCGACTGGTGGTGTGTGCGGGAGAGATTTTTTCTTTAGCGAATCTGCAGGAGAAAATTAGATGGATCGGGGATGGACCGGGGTGGGCAAATTTCCATCTCCCCAAAATACCCTTTCTGTGTGCGGGATTTTATTTTTATTTTAATCTCGTGCGGGAGGCGTTTTTTCCCTCTGCCCATTTTGCCCTTCGGAGAAAAAATACTACTCCTTCGCTGGACAAGTATTGATCACGTTGGACCATCAGATCTACTGATTGGATGGCTGATATTTCTTTGTCCTTACCGTAAAAGGCCTCTACTGAAGACTACCTGACAGCCTTGCCATGGCAAGCTTCCTCGTAATAAAAATATAAGGGTGTATGCTAGTGACTCCAAATCATCCCTCCTACTGCCTGTACGACCTAAATGGGCATGGACGCTAGCATATCTAATTGTTCCCCTGGGAAATGTCAAAAGAAAAAAGTTAAATTTGTACCACAATTTTGGACGCTAGCAAATCTAATTGTTCCCCTGGGAAATGTGGAGTAGTAAGGACAAACCTAAATATGTCTGGCCTCTGATCATACTGAACATGCATACTGGATGATCCTCTTTTCCATTTCCAGTTAGATGCTGAGAAATTTTAGTATCAAAAGAACCATGTAAAAAAGGTTAGTGAGGCATCAAATGCATTAACATTCTATTAAGTAGCCAATTGCTCTGAGCAAAGTGCATAGTGCATTGAGAACATCAGCCTGAATATCTTCATATACAGATGAAACTACGGTGTGTAATTGCATACCTACACCAAAATTAATGAGAAAAAGCTTCTTTTCTTGAGCAGATCCAGGCTGACCAAGCAAAAAAATTTCAGGTTTTACATCACCATGTATAAAGCTGGCAATAATAAGAGGAACAGCAAGTGTTAACAACGAGGAATGAAAAAAATACGGGAAATGCATCTCAAAAACATCAAATGGCTTCAAATAACCCTTTGGAGTGAATCTTCTCAAGAATTGATATGGCGTCGATGGCAATACAAGCAACCTTTAGAACTGACATCCTGTTAGGGGTGTCAGACAGTTTCAGTAAGGAGTAAGGAGCATAGTTTTAAATAGCGCGCTAAGCATCTTAGCGGCGGACCTCTTCCAAATGCTATAGCGTGCTATAGCGGTGCTATAGCGCGCTATTTAAAATGTTTGTTCATTTGTTTGGACCATAGTCTCTTAGCGCAAGACCTTTTGTAAACGCTATAGCGTGCTATAGCGGAGCTATAGCGGGCTATTTAAAACATGGGTAAGGAGAGCAAAGAAGAGGGAGTGAAGATTGATAAGATATATACTTACTCGTGTCCTGGTGAATGCCAAACATCCCAGAGGCTAGGACCAAGCAGATCCATTACCTGAAATTACGGAATGATAATCCAGTGAAAAGATCATAATGAGTTAAGAGGCCTTTCTGAATGCATCCCCCCCCCCCCCCCCCCCCCCCCCTCGGAAAATCAAACTCACAAGAATGTAGTAGTCTCCTTGGCAACCCTTGTAGTGTACCGATGGTATGCCATTACAACCACTGAGAGCCCTGCTAACAAAAGGATAAAAATTCCATGCTCCACCAAGAACTATATGAATGAAAAAAATGGATGATTGTGTATAGTTCTTACTGATAGACTTGCCACTCATATGGGGGGTCACAGCTACCTTCTCTGCTTCTCCGATGCACAAATTTCAGGGCAACCTACACGGTATTGATGCAGGAAAGAGTTTTTTAGATGAAGGAGGATTTCGCCTCGCCTCTGCATCGACTGATGCACAAAGCAATGTATATTAAAGTGGAATGCAGATAAGATATTCATGAATCAAGAACAGATTTGGTGTCCATCTAAGGCAAGTAGATAAGAGATTGAACCTCGATTGCATTCCGACCCTTGTATCCTCCACTGGGCATACCTAATCGTCTGCCAACATAGACCTTGACACTCAACTTCTTACCGGTTATATATATTGGGGAGTTACCTACTTCAACCTGCATCGAGAATAGTTCAGTCACATTTAGGATTTAGGTGCTTAACTCGTGGAAGTAAACTCATGTATATAAACTGTTATTGGTAGCTCGGTTACATGTCTAAGAGCAGCAGCATAGAACCACAACAGATTTGGTGACAATTGAGAGAGTAGAAAGCTAATCGTATATTCGACTTCCAGTGAAATCTGAACACATCTAGCTAGGCCCACATGAAAATGAGGAAAGCATACCCTCTCTGGCACCAGCGCCATTTCTGTGGATTGATCTTCAACGTTAACTTGTGGGGGGTCATTTCCTCTAGGCGTTGGGGCTGGGCTTTCACTTAAGTCAGCACCACAACAAGTACAAGCCTAGGAATAGAAACAAATACTCTAGTTGATCAATCAGTGTGAAAAAAAGGAGATGCAGGAAAGAGAAGAAAGCGAAGCATACTGTCTCAGGCAGTGGCGTTATCGTGGCTTCATTCGCAAATCTATCGGCAGCTCTGTTATCTATTCTCAAGTTGGCAGGTTCCTTGTTCAGATCATGGTCGCCTGCACCGGCAGTCTGTCCAGCGACAGCTTCAGGGAGGTGCTCGCGAAGCTGCTCCTCATCGGTATGCACATCATCAGTAGCCCTGAACCTCTTTCGTCTTCCTTCGGCAGCGCCACTACCACGTCTTCCACCCCTCCCACGTGGAGCCGCATTGCCAATCTGATTGTCCAAAAGCTAAGAAACCCAAGTAAACAAATGAACAGCAATAGAAGCTTGCAAATGTCGCTGTCGGGAGAAAAAAATTTAGCAAAGGGGAAACCGCCCGTACCCTTCCAGGCAGCGGCGTCGTGGCGGCATCGCCATGTGCAGACTGTGCCGTTCCGTCGGCGGCGCTTTCACCGCCCCTTCTCGAGCGATCGGCAGCTCCGCCGCCGCCCTCTTCGTCGCCGGTTTGCTTGTTCAAATCAAGGTCGGGCCGGGCGGGAACCGATCCAGGCGGCGCGGGGCCGTCGCCGGGATCGCGCTTGGACCGAAGAATGGCGGCCGCCTCCGACATGGCAGCGTATCGGGTCGGCAGAGAGGGTTTGATGAGCGGGGAGGCGGAGGATGGTGCCTGTAGGGTGGGATATAGCAGCAGCTGCCGCCGGGTGGCGGGCGGTGGAGGGGCGGCATTGATGGAGGCGTGGAGGGAGCAGGAGCGGCAGCAGGCGGCGGCGAGGGGGCAAAAGAGGGGGATGACATGACCGGCGCGCCTTGGAAGTTGTGGAGAAGCAATGGCGTCGGGTGGAACGGAGACAACAGACAAGGCTTGGATCTGCTGCCGCGTGCGTGCGCAGACCCATCACGGGCCCACCTTTGCACTCCGGCTCCTCCTCCCTTTAATGCTGGAAATAAAGTACTACTCCCTTCGTCCGGAAATACTTGTCATCAAAATAAATAAAAGGGGATGTATTTAGTTCTAAATACATTTCCTTTTATTTATTTTGATGACAAATATTTTCGGACGGAGGGAGTACTACTCCAGTTACTTCTGAGTATACAAGTGTTTGCATTTGTTTTGCAAAAAGAAAAGGTAAAAAAAACAGTACAAGTGCTTAAAGGTGAAATATGCAGTATTTTTTTAGGGATATACGCATGCTCCATAATGACCAATGAGTTAGGATCTCAGAAAACTTAGTTTGGATGATGGAATATTCGTTGTTTTGATTGTTGAGCTACTGCAAATCCACTTATCCAATAATTTCAGTCCATTTTCCTACTTTTTCTGCAAGGGGTTCAAGGGGAAGGCATTATTATATTCTTAATATGACTCTCTGTCACACGGATGCTGCTGGGCTGCTACAAAACCCCTATAGTCAAAAAAAGATCGAAACAGGAAAAAAGAAACGTAAGATAACCCAGATCACTCGTACTAGCTGAACTCTCGAGCTTTTTGGATCTCCACCTCCATGGAGGGGCGCATTCGAAATTTTCGGTTTCAGAAAAACTGAAGAAATTGTACAATCAAAAAGAATGTGAGGTGTATGTGTGTAAAATTTCAGGATGAAATACGCTGAAATGTGACATGCATAGAAAAGACAAATTCATGGCCTGAAAGGATGAAGAGTATCATGTGTTAAACAATCCCAGATTTGTTTTTCTTTCACAGCCCTCATTCCAACTTATTTTGTCCTGAAAATTTACACAGTTATCCACTATGCCTTCATGTATATCAGTACTTCTTTAGAATTTTCTGAAATATAAAAATATGAATCCTCACAAATTTTGATTTTCGCATTTGGAGACCTCCATGGAGCTCGGCCTCCAAAAGCAATTTCTCATATACACAATATTTGTTGGATAGAAAAATAAAAATGAAAGATCAACAACCTGAAAATAGATTATTTCTGATCGGCATAAAAATAGACGCATTTTTTTCGACTGCTGGTGGAAAGTTGTCCTCATCCTTCAAGATTTATGCACTCTGACTCGGTTCTTCACACTACCACGACGCCGCGTCCACCATTGTGTCACAGTACATCACCCCAATGAGCGGTTGTCGGCCTCCTCCTTCCCCGATGCTACCATGGCAGCAACCACGTCAGATATCGGTGAAGAGGAAGAAAGAATAAATATCGCCGGCGAGCAGGAACAATATGAAGATAGATGAAAACTAAGAAATTAGAGAATGACATAAAGAAAGGTAACTGACATCGACATGGAAAAAATAAGTATTCCCTCAGTCCAAAAATACTTATCATTGAAATTGATGTATCTAGATGTATTTTAGTTCTAGATACATTCATTTTCATCCATTTTGATGACAAGTAATTCCGGACGGAGGGAGTAGTAGACCTATAAACTTTGTGTATCAACATGGAGTAGTACTAAAGCTGGAAAGCACCACCAGACAACCTGCTGAACTTCCATCTGCCGGCGCTGTTTCCGGCAGCAGCAGCGGTTACTTCTTCAGAGCTACAGTGCGTGAACAAAAGTCAAAAGCCTATCTTTGTAGAGCTATCATGGGCTCATGGCTACAGGCGGGCGTAGGCAGGTAAAGAAAATATCCTGCCTCAACATGGTAATACCCAGATCGACTCACTGACAAGTAACTACACATTATAAGTATACCAAGGATCTTTTTTCTTGTTACCCTTTTTCGATAGGGACAGAAATAACCGATTTTCAAAAAATCTCCGAAACTCAGATTATTTTTTCGCCTGAAATATTCAAACAAATTTTGAATTCAAAGTGTTAAAATATATTATCTTTAACACAATCTGCACACGAACAAGCCTCCATCAAGGTGGTCATTTTGCCGCACACCCTCCATCACAGAAAAGAGCCATGAAGGCCAACAAAAAAAAAGCTACCGAGGCTAACTTAAAAATGAGAGAAAACAAAGAGGGGGGAACACTACTATCTTTTTTGTATACATTAGTGTTTCAAAGTAGCACCTGACTTTAGTAGATAGTCATAAAGTGTTTTCCAAGTAAGCGCTATTGCATTTCGTATTGAGAGTTTTCACATGCTTCATGTTTATATATGACTTGACCGATAAGATTTCGGTTCTTGGTCGGTTTTGAAAAGAGAGTGCTCGTTGCGGGTGGCGACGTGGGGGGAGACGCCTCCCCTGCCCCTCTTGCGTTGGCGGTTGCCTTCCTCTCCTTCGGGCGTTGTCTCTACCACCTGTTGGGAAACGTTGCATGGAAAACAAAAAAAATTCTCGCACACGCAAGATCTATCCATGGAGATGCATAGCAACGAGAGGGGAGAGTGTGTCTACGTACCCTCGTAGATCATAAACGAAAGCGTTTAGTAACGTTATTGATGTAGTCGAACTTCTTTGCACTTCAACCGATCAAATACCGAACGTACGGCACCTCCGCGTTCAGACGTCCTCCGCCTTGTTGATCCAGCAAGAAGGCGAGGTAGTGTATGAGTTCCGGCAGCACGACAGCGTGATGACGGTGATGGTGAAACTAACTCCACAGGGCTTCGACTAAGCATTACGAAAATATAACTGGGGGTGTAAACGGTGGAGGGGGCACCGCACACAGCTAAGTAATTGTTGTGGTTGTGCTAGGCGCCCCCTCCCACATATATATAGGTGGGGGAGGAGGGAGCAGCCAGGAGGGCGCCACAAGTAGGCCGAATCCTACTTGGGGTCCCTTCCCAAGTGGCGCCCCCTTTACCATATTTATCGGAGGGGGAAAGGAAAGGGGGAGAGGGAAGGAATGGGGAGGCCGAATCCCCCTCTTTCCTTTACCCCACTTGGGCGGATGCCATAGGGGTTGCGCCAGCCCCTTGTGGGCTGGTGTGCCTGTTGGGGAACGTAGCAATAATTTTCAAAATTTTCCTATGAGTCACCAAGATCAATCTAGGAGATTCTAGCAACGAGAGAGAGAGAGGGAGTGCATCTTCATACCATTGAAGATTGCGCAAACGGAAGCGTTACAAGAACGTGGTTGGTGGAGTCGTACTCGCGGCGATTCAAATTGCGGAAGATCCGATCTAGCGCCGAACGGACGGCGCCTCCGCGTTCAACACACGTACAACCCGGGGACTTCTCCTCCTTCTTGATACAGCAAGGGGAGAGGAAAAGTTGAGGGAGAGCTCCGGCAGCACGACGGCGTGGTGGTGGAGCTTGCAGTTCTCCGGCAGGGCTTCGCCAAGCACTACTAAGGAGGAGATGGAGTTGGAGAGGAGGAGGGCTGCGCCAGGGGCAAGGGGTGAAGCTCCCATGCGCCTCACCACTATATATAGGGGTGGAGGGGGCTGGTTTCTTGCCCTCCAAGTCCATTGGGGCGTTGGCAAAGGTGGGAGGAAAGAAATCCCATCATTTTCCTTCCCCACCGATTGTTATCCCCCTTTTTTTAGGGATCTTGATCTTATCCCTTCGGGATATGATCTTATTCCTTCTAAGGGGGGATCTTGGTGTGCCTTGACCAGGGGTGTGGGGCCTTTCCCCCACTACCCACATTCATGTGGGTCCCCCCATGCAGGTGGGCCCCACTCCGGAACCTTCTAGAACCTTCCCGGTACGATACCGAAAAATCCTGAACATTTTCCGGTGGCCAAAATAGGATTTCCCATATATAAATCTTTACCTCCGGACCATTCCGGAACTCCTCGTGATGTCCGGGATCTCATCCGGGACTCCGAACAACATTCGGTAACTGCACACTAATTCCCATAACAACTCTAGCGTCACCGAACAAGTGTGTAGACCCTACGGGTTCGGGAATCATGCAGATATGACCGAGACATCTCTCTGGCCAATAACCAATATCGGGATCTTTATACCCATGTTGGCTCCCACATGTTCCACTATGATCTCATCGGATGAACCACGATGTCGGGATTCAATCAATCCCGTATACAATTCCCTTTGCCAATCGTATGTTACTTGCCCGAGATTCGATCGTTGATATCCCAATACCTCGTTCAATCTCGTTACCGGCAAGTCTCTTTACTCATTCCGTAATGCATGATCCTATGACTACCTTCTTACTCACTTTGAGCTCATGATGATGCATTACCGAGTGGGCCCTGAGATACCTCTCCGTCATATGGAGTGACAAATCCCAGTCTTGATTCGTGCCAACCCAACATACACTTTCGGAGATACCTGTAGTGCACCTTTATAGCCACCCAGTTATGTTGTGACATTTGGTACACCCAAAGCATCCCTACGGTATCCGGGAGTTGCACAATCTCATGGTCTAAGGAAATGATGCTTGACATTATAAAAACTCTTAGCAAACGAACTACACGATCTTGTGCTATGCTTAGGATTGGGTCTTGTCCATCACATCATTCTCCTAATGATGTGATCCCGTTATCAATGACATCCAATGTCCATGGTCAGGAAACCATAACCATCTATTGATCAATGAGCTAGTCAACTAGAGGCTCACTAGGGACATGTTGTGGTCTATGTATTCACACATGTATTACGGTTTCCAGTTAATACAATTATAGCATGAACAATAGACAGTTATCATGAATAAGGAAATATTTCCAACAGTGCCCCCTTCTAATGGCCCAATAGCACTACTAGAATCAACGAATTTACCTAGAGCCAAATACCCTAGGTAAAAGCTTGAAAACTCTAGGTAAAGTCTTTACCTAGAGCTTCCCCTAGTTACAGGGTTGTAGGTGAGGTATAGACGGGAAAAAAGGCTTTCCCTAGGGCACTTCGATCAACCCTAGGGGAAGTTACTTTACCTAGGGAAAGTAAAGCTTACACCATGTCATATATGAAGGAAATATGCCCTAGATGCACTAATAAAGTTATTATTTATTTCCTTATATCATGATAAATGTTTATTATTCATGCTAGAATTGTATTAACCGGAAACTTAGTACATGTGTGAATACATAGATAAACAGAGTGTCACTAGTACGCCTATACTTGACTAGCTCGTTGAATCAAAGATGGTTATGTTTCCAAGCCATAGACATGAGTTGTCATTTGATTAACGGGGTCACATAATTGAAGAATGATGTGATTGACTTGACCCATTGCGTTAGCTTAGCACTTGATCGTTTAGTATATTGCTATTGCTTTCTTCATGACTTATACATGTTCCTATGACTATGAGATTATGCAACTCCTGAATACCGGAGGAACACTTTGTGTGCTACCAAACGTCACAACATAACTGGGTGATTATAAAGGTGCTCTACAGGTGTCTCCGTTGGTACTTGTTGAGTTGGCATAGAACGAGATTAGGATTTGTCACTCCGATTATCGGAGAGGTGTCTCTGGGCCCTCTCGGTAATGCACATCACTATAAGCCTTGCAAGCAATGTGACTAATGAGTTAGTTGCGGGATGATGCATTACGGAATGAGTAAAGAGACCTGCCCGTAACGATATTGAACTAGGTATTGAGATACCGGCGATCGAATCTCGGGTAAGTAACATACCGATGACAAAGGGAACAACGTATGTTGTTATGCGGTTTGACCGATAAAGATCTTCGTAGAATATGTAGGAGCCAATATGAGCATCCAGGTTACCCTATTGGTTATTGACCGAAAATGAGTCTTGGTCATGTCTACATAGTTCTCGAACCCGTAGGGTCCGCACGCTTAACATTCTATGACGATTTGCATTATGAGTTATGTGATTTGATGACCGAAGTTTGTCCGGAGTCCCGGACGAGATCGGGGACATGGCGAGGAGTCTTGAAATGGTCGAGCGGTAAATATCGATATATTGGAAGGCTATATTCGGATACCGGAAAGGTTCCGAATGATTCGGGTATTTTTTGGAGTACCGGAGAGTTACGGGAATTCGCCGGGAGAAGTATTTGGCCTTATTGGGCCATACGGGAAAGACAGAGGAGCTGCATAGGGCAGGCCGCGCGCCCCCCAAAGGCCTAGTCCGAATTGGACTAGGGGGAGGGGCGGCGCCCCCTCCTTCCTTCTCTTCTCTCTTCCCTTTCCTTCTCTCCTACTCCTACTACTTGGAAGGGGGGGAATCCTACTCCCGACGGGAGTAGGACTCCCTTGGGGCGCGCCTAGGAGGCCGGCCTCCTCCCCCTCCACTCCTTTATATACGGGGGAGGGGGGCACTCCATGGACACAAGTTGATCATTGATCTTTAGCCGTATGCGGTGCCCCCCTCCACCATAATCCACCTCGGTCATATCGTAGCGGTGCTTAGGCGAAGCCCTATGTCGGTAGCTTCATCAACACTGTCATCACGCCGTCGTGCTGACGGAACTCTCCCTCGAAGCTCTACTGGATCGTGAGTTCATGGGACGTCACCGAGCTAAACGTGTGCAGATCGCGGAGGTGCCATACGTTTGGTACTAGGATCGGTCGATGGTGAAGACGTACGACTACATCAACCGCGTTGCCATAACGCTTCCTCTTACGGTATACGAGGGTACGTGGACGACACTCTCCCCTCTCGTTGCTATGCATCACCATGATCTTGTGTGTGCATAGAAAATATTTTGAAATACTACGTTCCCCAACAGTGGTATCCGAGCTAGGTTTATGTGTAGATTTTATATGCAGGAGTAGAACACAAGTGAGTTGTGGGCGATACAAGTCATACTTTGATTCGGCGGTATTCTTGGATGAAGCGGCCCGGACCAACATTATGCGTACGCTTACGAGAGACTGGTTCTACCGACTTGCTTCGCACATAGGTGGCTGGCGGGTGAAAGTTTCTCCAACTTTAGTTGAATCGAGTGTGGCTACGCCCGGTCCTTGTTGAAGGTTAAAACAACACTAACTTGACGAAATATCATGGTGGTTTTGATGGGTAGGTAAGAACGGTTCTTGCTCAGCCCGTAGCAGCCACATAAAACTTGTAACAACAAAGTAGAGGATGTCTAACTTGTTTTTGTAGGGCATGTTGTGATGTGATATGGTCAAGACATGATGATAAATTTTATTGTATGAGATGATCATGTTTTGTAACTGAGTTATTGGCAACTGGCAGGAGCCATATGGTTGTCGCTTTATTGTATGAAATGCAATCGCCATGTAATTGCTTTACTTTATCACTAAGCGGTAGCGATAGTCATAGAAGCAATAGTTGGCGAGACGACAACGATGCTACGATGGAGATCAAGGTGTCGCGTCGGTGACGATGGTGATCATAACGGTGCTTTGGAGATGGAGATCAAAGGCACAAGATGATGATGGCCATATCATATCACTTATATTGATTGCATGTGATGTTTATCTTTTATGCTTCTTATTTTGCTTAGATCGACGGTAGCATTATAAGATGATCTCTCACTAAAAGGTATAAGTGTTCTCCCTGAGTATGCACCGTTGCGAAAGTTTGTCGTGCCGAGACACCACGTTAAGATCGGGTGTGATAAGCTCTACGTTCACATACAACGGGTGCGAGCCTGTTTTGCACACGCATAATACTCAGGTTAAACTTGATGAGCCTAGCATATGCAGATATGGCCTCGGAACACTAGAGACCGAAAGGTCGAGCGTGAATCATATAGTAGATATGATCAACATAGTGATGTTCACCATTGAAAACTATTCCATCTCACGTGATGATCAGACATGGTTTAGTTGATATGGATCACGTGATCATTTATATGACTAGAGGGATGTCTATCTAAGTGGGAGTTCTTAAGTAATATGATTAATTGAACTCTAATTTATCATGAACTTAGTCCTGGTAGTATTTTGCAAATTATGTTGTAGATCACTAGTTCGCGTTGAAGCTGCCCTATGTTTTTATATGTTCCTAGAGAAAACTAAGTTGAAAAATGATAGTAACAGTGATGCGGACTGGGTCCGTGATCTGAGGTTCATCCTCATTGCTGCACAAAAGAATTATGTCCTTGATGCACCTCTAGGTGACAGACCTATTGCAGGAGCATATGTAGATGCTATGAACGCTTGGCTAGCTCAATATGATGACTACTTGATAGTTTAGTGCACCATGCTTTACGGCTTAGAACTAGGACTTTAGAAACATTTTTTGAAACGTCACGGAACATATGAGATGTTCGAAGAGATGAAATTGGTATTTTAGACTCATGCCCGTGTCAAGAGGTATGATACCTCTGACAAATACTTCGCCTAAACGATGGAGGAGAATTGCTCAACTAGTGAGCAAGTGCTTAGATTGTCTGGGTCTACAAACGCTTGAATCAAGTGGGAGTTAATCTTCCAGATAAAATAGTGATTGATAGAGTTCTCTAGTCACCATCACCAAGTTACTGGAACTTCGTGATGAACTATAGTATGCAAGGGATGACGAAAACGATTCCCGAGCTCTTCGTGATGCTGAAATCGATGAAGGTAGAAATCAAGAAAGAGCATCAAGTGTTGATGATTGACAATACCACTAGTTTCAAGAAAAGGTAAAAGGGAAAGAAAGATAATTTCAAGTAGAATGGCAAGCAAGTTGTCACTCCCGTGAAGAAGCCCAAAGCTGGACCAAAGCCTGAAACTGAGTGCTTCTATTGCAAAGAAAATGGTCACTGGAAGCGGAAATGCCCTGAATATTTGGTGGATAAGATGGATGGCAAAGTGAACAAGGTATATTTGATATACAAGTTATTGATGTGTACCTTACTAGTGTTTATAGTAGCCCCTGGGTATTTGATACTTGTTCGGTTGCTAATATTAGTAACTCGAACAAGAGTTACAGAAACAGAGACTAGTTGAGGATGAAGTGATGATGTGTGTTGGAAGTGGTTCCAAGATTGGTATGATCATCATCGCACACTCCCTATACTTTCGGGATTAGTGTTAAACCTAAATAAATGTTATTTGGCGTTTGCGTTGAGCATGAATATGATTTGATCATGTTTATTGTAATACGGTTATTCATTTAAAGTCAGAGAATAATTGTTGTTCTGTTTATATGAATAAAACATTCGATGGTCATACACCCAATGAAAATAGTTTGTTGGATCTCGATCGTGGTAATACACATATTCATAATATTGATGCCAAAATATGCAAAGTTGATAATGATAGTGCAACTTATTTGTAGCACTGCCATTTGGGTCATATCAGTGTAAAGCGCATGAAGAAACTCCATAAAGATGGACTTTTGGAATCACTTGGTTATGAATCATTTGATGCTTGCGAACCGTGCCTTATGGGCAAGATGACTAAAACTCCATTCTCTGGAACAATGGAACGAGCTAGTGACTTATTGGAAATAATACATACCGATGTATGTGGTCTGATGAGTATTGATGCTCGTGGCGGGTATCGTTATTTTCTGACCTTCACAGATGATTTGAACAGATATGGGTATATCTACTTAATGAAACACAAGTCTGAAACATTTGAAAAGTTCAAAGAATTTCAGAGTGAAGTGGAGAATCATCGTGACAAGAAAATAAAGTTTCTACAATCTGATCGTGGAGGAGAATATTTGAGTTACGAGTTTGGCCTTCATATAAAACAATGTGGAATAGTTTCACAACTCACGTCACCTGGAACACCACAATGTTATGGTGTGTCCGAACGTCGTAACCACACTTTATTGGATATGGTGGGACCTATGATGTCTCTTATCGGTTTACCACTATCGTTTTGGGCTTATGCATTAGAGACAACTGCATTCACGTTAAATAGGGCACCATCGAAATCCTTTGAGATGACGCCTTATGAACTATGGTTTGGCAAGAAACCAAAGTTGTTGTTTCTTAAAAGTTTGGGGCTGCAATGCTTATGGGAAAAGTTTCAACCTGATAAGCTCGAACCCAAATCAGAGAAGTGCGTCTTCATAGGATACCCAAAGGAAATTGTTGGGTACACCTTCTATCATAGATCCAAAGGCAAGATCGTTGCTAAGAATGGATCCTTTCTAGAGAAGGAGTTTCTCTTGAAAGAAGTGAGTGGGAGGAAAGTAGAACTTGATGAGGTAATTGTACCTTCTCCCTTATTGGAAAGTAGTTCGTCACAGAAATCAGTTCTAGTGATTCCTACACCAATTAGTGAGGAAGTTAATGATGATGATCATGAAACTTTAGATCAAGTTGCTACCGAACCTTATAGGTCTTCCAGAGTAAGATCCGCACTAGAGTGGTACAGTAATCATGTTCTGGAAGTCATGTTACTAGACCATGATGAACCTACGTTCTATAGGAAGCGATGATGAGCCCAGATTCCACGAAATGGCTTGAGGACATAAAATCTGAGATATGATCCATGTATGAGAACAAAGTATGGACTTTGGTTGACTTGCTCGATGATCAACAAGCCAAGTTAAATAAATGGATCTTCAAGAGGAAGACGAACACTAATAGTAGTGTTACTATCTACAAAGCTCGACTTGTTGCAAAAGGTTTTCGACAAGTTCAAGGTGTTGAATATGATGAGATTTTCTCACTCGTAACGATGCTTAAGTCTATCCGAATCATGTTAGCAATTGCCACATTTTATGAAATCTGGCAAATGGATGTCAAAACTGCATTCCTTAAATGGATATTTCTTAAAGAAGTGTTGTATATGATACAACCAAAAGGTTTTGTCAATCCTAAAGGTGCTAACAAAATGTGCAAGCTCCAGCGATCCATCAATGGACTTGTGCAAGCATCTCGGAGTTGGAATATACACTTTGATGAGTAGATCAAAGCATATGGTTTTATACAGACTTTTGGAAAGGCCTATATTTACAAGAAAGTGAGTGGGAGCACTACAGCCTTTCTGATAAGTATATGTGAATGACATATTGTTGATCGGAAATAATGTAGAATTTTCTAGAAATCATAAAGGAGTGTTTGAAAGGAGTTTTTCAAAGAAAGACCTCGGTGAAGCTGCTTACACATTGAGCATCAAGATCTATAGAGATAGATCAAGACGCTTGATAAGGTTTTTCAATGAGTACACACCTTGATAAGATTTTGAAGTAGTTCAAAATGGAACAATCAAAAAAGGAGTTCTTACCTGTGTTGCAAGGTGTGAAGTTGAGTAAGACTCAAAACCCAACCATGGCAGAAAATAGAAAGAGAATGAAAAGTCATTCCCTATGCCTCAGTCATAGGTTCTATCAAGTATGATGTGTTGTGTACCAGTCCTATTGTGTACCTTGCCATACGTTTAGCAAGGGGTTACAATAGTAATCTAAGAGTAGATTAATGGAAGCGGTCAAAATTATCCTTAGTGAGGACTAAAGAAATGTTTCTCGGTGATGGGGGTGATAAAAGAGTTCGTCGTAAAGGGTTACATTGATGCAACCTTTTACACCAATCCAGATGACTCTAAGTCTCAATCTGGATACATATTGAAGTGGGAGCAATTAGCTAGAGTAGCACCGTGTAGAGCATTGAAGACATAGAATATTTGCAAAATACATACGGCTCTGAATGTGACAGACCCGTTGACTAAACTTCTCTCACAAGCAAAACATGATCACACCTTAGTACTCTTTGAGTATTAATGACATAGCGATGTGAACTAGATTATTGACTCTAGTAAACCCTTTAGGTGTTGGTCACATGACGATGTGAACTATGGGTGTTAATCACATACAGATGTGAACTATTGGTGTTAAATCGCAAGGCGATGTGAACTAGATTACTGACTCTAGTGCAAGTGGGAGACTGAAGGAAATATGCCCTAGAGGCAATAATAAAGTTATTATTTATTTCCTTATATCATGATAAATGTTTATTATTCATGCTAGAATTGTATTAACCGGAAACTTAGTACATGTGTGAATACATAGACAAACAGAGTGTCACTAGTATGCCTCTACGTGACTAGCTTGTTGAATCAAAGATGGTTGTGTTTCCTAGCCATAGAGATGAGTTGTCATTTGATTAATGCGGTCACATCATTGGAGAATGATGTGATTGACTTGACCCATTGCGTTAGCCTATCACTTGATCGTTTAGTATATTGCTATTGCTTTCTTCATGACTTATACATGTTCCTATGACTATGAGATTATGCAACTCCCGAATAGTGGAGGAACACTTTGTGTGCTACCAAAACTCACAACATAACTGGGTGGTTATAAAGGTGCTCTATAGGTGTCTCCGATGGTACTTGTTGAGTTGGGATAGATCGAGATTAGGATTTGTCACTCTGATTATCGGAGAGGTATCTCTAGGCCCTGTCGGTAATGCACATCACTATAAGCCTTGCAAGCAATGTGACCAATGAGTTAGTTGCGGGATGATGCATTACGGAATGAGTAAAGAGACTTGCCGGTAACGAGATTGAACTAGGTATTGAGATACCGACGATCGAATCTCGGGCAAGTAACATACCGATGACAAAGGGAACAACATACGTTGTTATGTGGTTTGATTGATAAAGATCTTCATAGAATATGCAGGAGCCAATATGAGCATCCAGGTTCCACTATTGGTTATTTACCAGAAATGAGTCTCGGTCATGTCTACATAGTTCTCGAACCCGTAGGGTCCGCACGCTTAACATTCTGTGACGATTTGTATTATGAGTTATGTGATTTGATGACCGAAGTTTGTTCGGAGTCCTGGATGAGATCGGGAACATGACGAGAAGTCTCGAAATGGTCGAGCTGTAAAGATCGATATAATGGAAGGCTATATTCGGACATCGAAAAGGTTTCGAGTGATTTGGGTATTTTTCGGAGTACCAGAGAGTTACGAGAATTCGCCGGGAGAAGTATCTGGCCTTATTGGGCCATACGGGAAAGAGAGAGGAGCTGCATAGGGCAGGCCACGTGCCCACCAAAGGCCTAGTCCGAATTGGACTAGGGGAGGGGCGGCGCCCCCTCCTTCCTTCTCTTCTCTCTTCCCTTTCCTTCTCTCCTACTCCTACTACTTGGAAGGGGGGGGGGAGGGAATCCTACTCCCAGTGGGAGTAGGACTCCCCTTGGGGCGCGCCTAGGAGGCCGGCCTCCTCCCCCTCCTACACTCCTTTATATACGGGGGAGGGGGGCACTCCATGGATACAAGTTGATCATTGATCTTTAGCCGTGTGCGGTGCCCCCCTCCACCATAATCCACCTCGATCATATCGTAGCGGTGCTTAGGCGAAGCCCTGCGTTGGTAGCTTCATCAACACCGTCATCACGCCTCGTGCTGACGGAACTCTCCCTCAAAGCTCTACTGGATTGTGTGTTCGTGGGACGTCAACGAGCTAAACGTGTGTAGATCGCGGAGGTGTCGTACGTTCGGTACTAGGATCGGTCGACCGTGAAGACGTACGACTACATCAACCGCGTTGTCATAACGCTTCCGCTTACGGTCTACGAGGGTACATGGACGACACTCTCCCCTCTCGTTGCTATGCATCACCATGATCTTGCGTGTGCATAGGATTTTTTTTGAAATACTACGTTCTCCAACAATATATGCCAACGTGGAAGGAATGCATCCCTAGGGCCAAATTATGGCCTAGGGAAAGCTTGTTGGCCCTATTTCTGGTTCATTTCAGCTATAATTTGGAATATATTAATTTAGATTCATATCAACGATTTACATAAAGTAGGAACACATTGTAACAAACAACACACTGTAACATTGGCAGCAAGGCCAGCGGTGGCGGGTGCCGGGCAGGAGACCCGCAACGCACCTGTCCGGGACATTCTTCACCAGCAGTCTTCAGAGCCTTCTGATATGGACAAGAGGGCGCTGGGAGGAGAGGCGGCTTCCATCCTCTCGGTGTGTCCTTCTACACCAGGGCTCATCGCGGCAGACGGTCCCGAGGTGACCGTCTAGTCACCACGGGCGTGGACCACCGAGGAGGTGACTGCGTTTGGTGGGCACCATGATCCGGTGGCGGCAGACAGGCGTGCGAGTAACCGGATCCATGACCAGCCAGACGCGGGCGATTTCTAACTTGGCCGTGCTATAAGGGCCGCCAAGCTTCGGGATGTCGAGACTTCTACAGGTATGTCAGTTAATATGCAATGTTCGATTTTGCATTTTTCTGAGCATGTGAAAGTGCAACTAATCCCCGGGTGGTTTTGGTAATTCATGACAACATATAGCTCACTGAACTAATATCCATTCAAGAATAATGTTTCAGAAAGTTCAATGATTTGTATGGCATGGACTAGAGATGTGGACCCCTCAAAATGCTAAGGACACATATTGGAAAAAGCTCAAGACTCTTCATTTTCATTTTAGTGACCCAAGATCACATTGAGTCCACAGGAAAAGCCAATACTATTAAAAGGGGATGAGGTGTTGCTTAATGGCCTGCTTGCTCAAAATGCTTAGTGATATGCTCCACAATCCCTCATCCACTTTTTCATTTCCACATATGTCCTAAACCTAAAGTCAAACTCGGCCCCACCGATTTGATCTATGCGGCGCCACCGAGTTCACTTGACATAGCGATAGCCAGAAACCCTAATCAGTTCGGTCTCACCGAGATGGGATTGCAAACTCTCTGTTTCCCTTCGTAACGTTTCGGTCTCATCGAGATGAGCGATCGGTCCTACCGAGTTTGCAATGCAAACTCTCTGTTTTCTTTTCGTAACGTTTCGCTCTCACCGAGTTTACTTGACCAAGTCTCCATTTGCTTATTACTGAAATCGGACTCACCGAGCTCATCTGATCGGTCTCACCGAGATGAGGTTTTTCCCTAACCCTAGCGCATCGGTCCCACCGAGTTGATATTGTCGGTCCCACTAAAAACCCTAACGTTCACATTTTGAACCAAATCGGTCCCATCGAGTTTCACTATTCGGTCACACCGAGTTTGGGAAATTTTGTGTGGAGGCTATATATACCCCTCCACCCCCTTCTCCATTTGTGAGAGAGCCATCAGAACGTGCCTACACTCCCACTACTCTTTTTCTGTGAGAGAACCACCTACTCATGTGTTGAGACCAAGACATTGCAATCCAACCACAAGAATCTTGATCTCTAGCCTTCCCCAAGTTGCCTTCCACTCAAATCATCTTTCCACCATATCCAATATGTGAGAGAGAGTTGATGTTTGGTAGACTATCATTTGAAGCACAAGAGCAAGGAGTTCATCATCAACACACCTTCTATTACCTTTTGGAGAGTGGTGTCTCCTAGATTGGTTAGGTGTCACTTGGGAGCCTCAGTCAAGATTGTGGAGTTGAACGAAGGAGTTTGTAAGGGCAAGGAGATCGCCTACTCCATGAAGATCTACCCAAGTGAGGCAAGTCCTTCGTGAGCGATGGCCATGGTAGACAAGGTTACTTCTTTGTGGACCCTTCGTGGGTGGAGCCCTCCATGGACTCGCGCAACCATTAACCTTCATGGGTTGAAGTCTCCATCAATGTGGATGTACGATAGCACACCTATTGGAACCACGCCAAAAATCTCCGTGTCTACATTGTGTTTGCTCCCTCCAAACTCCTCCCTTTTACCTTCATATGCAATGATTTACATTCCACTTCTATACTCTAAGAATTACATGTGTAGGTTGATTGCTTGACTTGTGTGAAGTTGCTAAATCTGCCAATACTTAAAATTGGGAAAAGGCTAGATTTTTATTTGGTCAAGTAGTCTAATCACCTCCCTTTAGACATACTTTTGATCCTACAACATGACAGTATTAGTAAGGCAAATGATATAGGAGTTTCACTAGGGTCTAATAGACACGAGATCGCTCAATCATTAAATGATATACTTGACTTAGAGGCAGAGAGGGCGTCTGAGTTGATACAAAATTTAGCAGCTGTTAAACCAATGTCAGATAGTGATATTAACAAATTGGGTATGTCTGTAATAGAGAGTCTGTGTGGCGACCTAATGCCTACTTCTGAGGGCGAAGATGAGGCAGAAGGTTTAGTACCCGATGGACGTGGGACCTGACACTTTTAGAATCTGATGCACTTCCCACAACTAATCATGAGGATGGGGTGGAAGTGCCCAAACCCAAGTGTTCCTGGAAGAGGAAAATTTATCCAACTTTGGCTATTCGCAGAAGTGCGAGGGTCAAGCTCAAGAAAAAAAATTCCATGATGAATAATGACAGGACATTCTGGAATAGCAGAGGTCTAGCTGACTTAGCTAAGAAAAGATTTCTGGTTGAAACATCCATTGAGGATAAACTGGATTTTATCGCACTTCTTGAGACTGGTATAGACAATTTTGTTGGGAAACGTAGCATGCAATTTCAAAAAAATTCCTACGCTCACGCAAGATCTATCTAGGAGATGCATAGCAACGAGAGGGGGAGAGTGTGTCTACGTACCCTCGTAAACCGAAAGCGGAAGCATTTGCCAACGCGGTTGATGTAGTCAAACTTCTTCTTGTTTTGACTAATCAAGCACCGAACGTACTGCACCTCCGAGTTCTGCACACGTTCAGCTCGATGACGTCCCTCGAACTTTTGATCCAGTAGAGTGTCGAGGAAGTAGATGAGTTCCATCAGCACGACGGCGTGGTGACGGTGATAGTGAAGTTATCCGTGCAGGGCTTCGCCTAAGCACTACGAGAATATGACCAGAGGCGTAAACTATGGAGGGGAGCACCGCACACGGCTAACAATCATTGGTGTGTGTTCTAACAGTGCGCCCTTCATATATATAGGTTGGATGTCATAGCCCTAGAGTTTGTTTGCAAGTAGTTGCATAATCATCCATGCATCATGTCTAAATTTATTGGAAACCTGAAATGGGAGTGATCAAACCCTAGCACTTTGAAATTCATATAGGTCCAGCTTAAAAAAATGCATTCAATGAACCCAAAATGCTTCCAGCAATGTTTGGTAATTTTGGCAAGGCCTTGGGTCCAAACCAAAAATAGTGAACATTTTTGTGGAATATTTGGGGCACTGAATTTAAATCATTATTGTATTTGCATTTGGAATTATATTCATAATATGTGGAATATATTTCAAAATACCCTGAAATAATTTATGTGCATTAGGTTGGGTCCATTGTGGCAACATAAATATTTCAGAAGTTTGGCACTGGTTTTGAATTTTGTTTAGATTTAAAATAGTGGCAAAGATTTAAATAAAAACAGAAAAACAGAAATAGAAAAGGGAAGGAACATACCTTACCTCGACTTACCTTGAGGCCCACCAGAGAGACCAGCCCACCTGCGCGGCCCGCTACTGTGCAGCCCAGCTGCCAGTCGCATTCCTCCCCCTTGCCCTGAAGCAGCAGTGTGCTGGACGCGCGTGTGTCGACGCCAGCTCCTTGCCTGCTTCCCTCTCCTCCTCGAGCCTACCCGAAGCGCATGGGAGACGCCCCGACCCCTCATCCACTCCCCTCCCCTCTGGTTGCCCCTCTCCTCCTCTGCTCTCTTCCCCGCTACTGCCCGAGCGCCACCCTCGCCACCGATGCCACTCGGCGCGCCCATCGTGGTTGCCTCGCCCCACCGATGTGTCCCTAAGCTCCGCAGAAACCCCACCGTCCTCCTTGCCGAGTCACGTGACTAGGAGAGCCCCAAAGACGATGCCACGACCTTCTTCCCCGCTCACGGCCTCCGGATACCGTCGCCGGATTCGCAGCGACCAGAGCGCCCCAGAGCTCACCGTCTCCTTCCTGCAAACCGCCGTGAGCCCCTCTTGCTCCTTCCCCTATCCCCACACTCGAGCACGTGCTCTAGCTCCGACCCCCATCGTGCCCGCGAAGTCCATGCCGCCGGTGATGGCGCTGCCGTCACTGCAACCACTAAGACTCGAAACCAAGCGCGGCACCTTGCTCCGCATCCTCCCAGGAGCCAAAACCCCCACCTACTTGTCCTACGGTGCACCACATCACCGTTCTCGAGCCCGAACCACGACCACCGCAGACCTCGTCGCCGGCGTTGATTCCAGCGACCCCCGCGCCCAACTCGGCTTCCTTTGGATGCGGACAAGCAAGAGCTCCTCCCTAGTACCCCCAACGTGCCAAACCACCGCCCGCAGCTCGATCCCGAGCATCGCCGCCGTGAGTCATGGTCGCGGTCGTCTAACCGCCGGCGCGTCCAGCGTGGCTACGTCATTAGTAGCTAATGACCTAGCTAACCACCCCTAGAGCCACTACCATGTGGGCCCCAGTGCCTAAACTAATTAGTTTAATTTCTTTGTTAGATTAGCACTAATCATAGTGGGCCCTGCCTGTCAACTTTGACTTGGCCATGTCAGCTTTGACCGGGTCCCACATGTCAGCCTCTGTAGTTGAGTCTGTATCATTGACCAGTGGGCCCCACTGGTCAGGTTTGACCCAGGGTAGCCCTGTTGACCTTGCTAACGTCACCCTGACGCACTGCTAATGCAATAAGTGATTTTCTGGATTAAATATAATCTAGGGAATTCTAGAAAATGTTTAAAACTTCTAAAATTCATAGAAAATAATCTATAGCTCAGAATGAAAAGATTTATATATGAAAAATGATCATAAAATCCAATCTATCCATCTGCACTAGTTTCATGCATGTTTAAACAACTTAACCTTGCTGTTTAGATCAAAACATGATAATGCGCTATTTGAATTCATAGTTTGAGTTTGGATTTGAACCTTTGGTTCAAAATAACTCAAAGCACGCAGTTTGTAGTTGCATTAGCCCAACACACTCATTTTTCCATGTCATGATCATGCATCATATTGTTGCATTGCATTGATTATGTTCCTTCTCTGTTGCCGGTAATTGTCCCCTCTTTGTAGACGTGGTTCCGACGATGAGATTGATGACACCGATGAAGAACTATACTATCTTCAGAAGTGTCAGGCAAGCAAAACCCCCTTGTTCATTCCGATAAAATCCCACTCTCTCGATCCTTCTCTCTTTTACTGCATTAGGACAACAATGATTCATCTGTTACTTGCTGCGGTAGTTGAACTCCTTTTCCTCTGCATGACCTGTCATTGCCACAGTAAATAGATGAAACCACTAGCATGAGTAGGAGTTGTTTGAGCCCTGATGTGCCTACTCATTCATGTTTGTTTGTCATGCCTGCTACTGCTTAGAGTTGACTCAGGTCCGATTCATCAGGGATGAATTGGAATGTGGTGAACATGTCCTACTGTTGAGAGCGAAGTGTGTGAACATGATTTGGTAAAGGTAGTTGTGAGAGGCCATGTAGGAGTACATGGTGGGTTGTCTCATTGAAACTGTCCTCAGGAACTGAGTTCTGTCTTTGTGATCCATGACCAGTTACGACCACGCATTGGAATGCTTAAGTGCCCCTCTCGACTTATTAACCACCCCGTCCTCTGTCCAAGAGTTGTAAGTAGTTTCTGGTGTTTGTAGTTTGCTGGAGGCCGTGTACAGTATTGACCTGAGGGGTGGGCTATGATGCGGTAGGCACATGGCACGGTGTATCGGGACGCCCGTTTGGTGCCTCAGGAACCCTGCTCACATCATTCGGGGCCGTATGTGGAAACTTCGGCCAGACTCCCTGCGGATGGAACCTGAATAGGCAATAAGCCTGGACTAGAGACTTGTGTGGTTAGTTAGGTCATGGCCGACACCCTCGCCAGGCTTCCTTGAAGGTTGCCGAGATACATGACGTCTACATGGCGATAAGTGGCGAGAGCGTTTGTGAAGAAGTACACCCCTACAGGGTTAACATCATCTATTCGAATAGTCGCGTCCGCGGTAAAGGACCTCTAGGTTGCCTATACAGTTCATAGATAAGTGAAAGTGGATACTCTAAAATATGCAAGATAAGCATGAGTGCTATGGATGGCATTCTCGTAGGGAGACGGGAGTGGATCCATAGTGGTGTATTGATATGGTGAATATGTGGAATCGTGTGCACCACCTCAAAAGAGTTACTTGCAGTCGTAGTTCAGGATAGCCACTGACTCAAAGCTGGCTTCCTGCAGTTAAACCCCGCCATCCCTTTGTTGATAATGATGCATATGTAGCTAGTTCTGATGTAAGTCTTGCCGGGTATATTTGTACTCATGTTTACTTAATTTATGTTTTTGCAGAGAGACTTCAGTCTCGCTAGTAGTTTCGTGTGTACTTCGACGTTCAGCTTGTTATCTCAGCTACGATCTTGTGCCCTCTGGAGGGTCATGTAGATTGTCAGGCTTCTTAGCACTTTTCATTTGTAGATGTCTGTCCTCAGACATGTTAAGCTTTCGCATGTGCTTTTGGCTTGTAAGCTCTGAATGTTGGGTCATGAGACCTGTCGGTGTCAAAACCGGCGGATCTCGAGTAGGGGGTCCCGAACTGTGCGTCTAGGCGGATGGTAACAGGAGACAAGGGACACGATGTTTTTACCCAGGTTACGGCCCTCTCGATGGAGGTAAAACCCTACTCCTGCTTGATTAATATTGATGATATGGGTAGTACAAGAGTAGATCTACCACGAGATCGGAGTGGCTAAACCCTAGAATCTAGCCTATGGTATGATTGTTGTTCGTCCTACGGACTAAAACTCTCTGGTTTATATAGACACCGGAGAGGGCTAGGGTTACACAGAGTCGGTTACAATGGGAGGAGATCTTCATATCGTATCGCCAAGCTTGCCTTCCACGCCAAGGAAAGTCCCATTCGGACACGGGACGGAGTCTTCAATCTTGTATCTTCATAGTCCGGGAGTCCGGCCAAAGGTCTTAGTCCGGCCATCCGGACACCCCCTAATCCAGGACTCCCTCAGTAGCCCCTGAACCAGGCTTCAATGACGACGAGTCCGACGCGCAAGTTGTCTTCGACATTGCAAGGCGGGTTCCTCCTCCGAATATTTCATAGAAGATTTTGAACACCAGGGTAGTGTCCGGCTCTGCAAAATAAGTCCCACATTCCACCATCGAGAGAATAATATTTGTATCAATCGGATCTGCTGACGTATTCCGCGGCGTGACATCATGCCATGGCCAGGCTTTTATTCATTTTACCGTTCCACCTTGGCGTGTTTAGCGAGGCGGTTTTCTTGGCACGTCTTGTCAAAGCAGAGATCGTGTCCCCTTATTCCAGGATTCTCATCAATACGGGCGTGGGTAACCCAACCGTGACTTAGGTATGACTCCCTAATTAAAAGCGAGTCTCAAACGGTTATGGGGAGGGCTCTTGGTATTCACCTCCTTTATTAAGGAACCAAGGCCCGGCTCCCTTGTTCTTAAATCAATCAAATCCGCCCCTCACTTCAAGTTCCAACACCCAAAGCTCTAGTTTTAGGCGCTTCAGACCTTCGAAGATGTCCGGCTCCGACCCTCAAGGTCGGTGGATGCCTTCCTCCATTACGGAAGAAGATGTGTGAAAGCTAAGAGATGCCAGGTATCTAACCGGCGAAATCTCGCATAGACTGCCTACTCAACGGCAAGCTGTTCCCGCTCCCCATCCTGGTGAAAGCGTGGTGTTCGCATCTCATTTCGTTCGGGGACTAGGCTTCCCGATCGATCCCTCTATGAGGGGGCTTATGTTTTACTACGGGCTGGAGTTCCACGACCTAGCTCCGGAGTCCATCCTCCAGATCTCATCATTCATTGTCGTGTGCGAGGCCTTCCTCCATATGACCCCTCACTTCGGATTGTGGCCAAAAACTTTCAAAGTGGAACCGAAAATGATCGAGGGGCAGCACGCTGAGTGCGGAGGGGCTATAATAAGCAAGATGGACGACGCTCCATGGCCGGAAGGCTCTTTTCAAGAGGAGTTCGGCTTATGGCAACGAGACTAGTTTTACATCACAGCCCCTAGGGGCACCACATGGGTGGCACCGCCTACTTTTCGCTCGGGTCCCCCACCACGGCTGGCGTCATGGGTTAATGAAGGACTTATCTGGGGGCCGCCAAAAGACGTGCCCCTGCTGCAGGGCCGTATTCGAGACCTTCTAGAAAGAGATATCAATCTGACCGTAGTGGTGCAAGTCATGGTGATTCGCCGCACACTGCCCTGCAAACGTCGACCTCTCCGCCTATGGGAGTTCAATCCGGAGGGACCATGAGTCCTACAACATTTCATGGGAATGACACCCATGGAGATGTACAAATTGTTCTTCGGATCACAAGCAAGGTGTCCGGATTTGTCCGAGGATGCAGGTCTAAGCTGCAACCGCCCGGATGCTAAAGTAAGTAGCCCCGTATTTGAACACACCATCCATATTTTTATCAAATCTACCCTTTAACAGAGTTGCCCTTTGAACAATAGTGGATAGCGAAGGCGAAGCTTATCAGGTGTCCAGCCCCCCTGCTCGAGACCGTACCGAATCCCATGCTAACCAGGATGCTGGAGGTCGCGCCATTGGCGGAAGGCGAAGGGGGGAACCAAGGACCTACCGCCTCCACGAAGGAGGCCATTAGGAAGGGAAGAATCGAAAATTCCCCCGACCAGGGAAAGAAAAGGATTGCCTCTGAAGACCCGGAGGTGATAACCTCAAAACGGGGAAAGAAATCTTCGTCAAAGGGTTCGGCACCGGAGAACGCTGCAGCCGAATCGCCCCTAAAGGGGACCCACTCTCCCCCGAGGCGTAAGTGAAGGGAGAGGTTCCATAATGAATCACATTCATGTTTTATTCCCGAGGAAAATAACTGAAACATTATCTTGCAGTTTGGATCTCAACCCTTCTCAGCAGAGCTCATCTTCAGGGGATCTTCGTCCAGAGATGATAGAGAGCGAAACGCCTCCTCTTGTTCCACCGCTCACGAGGCTGGCGACCCCGAGGTATCGTCCCAGAGGGTTTTTTCAAGTCCGGACCCTGGGAAAGGTCGTCAGACTAGTCCGGCACCCTCTTGCGTGCCGGTGGAGGGGCTGAAGGATCTGCTTAGTAGGGCGTCTATCTCAGAAGAACCCCGTATGTTGATGGATACGGTGATTGGAAGGATTTCATCCGCGGAAAGCGGATTGTATGAGGCTGCCAGGAGTTTACTAACAGGCTTTGAGGTATGTAAAAAGGTGTACCTTTTGGTAGAGCCGCATATTAAATGTGCCCTGCACGAATAGTAGCCCCCGAGACTCTGTGTGTTGTCACGAGTGACGGCGCACAGAGGATCATAACCCCAGGTATAATGTGCCGCCTATTCCATGAAGGTGGCGAGGCGTTCGGTGGCTAACCGGACTAATGAATCTGCTGAACTAAAGCGGCAACTTGACGTAGCAGATGCCGACATCGCGCTTGTACATAAGCGGCTAGACGAGGCTCAAGGTATGTTCAAAAGACACCCAGTAATAGGAGCTTGATGCTCGGGCCTTATATATGTTTTATGTAGATGGTGCTGCTGCCGTGGAGAGCCTTCTGGTGGAACTTGCCCGAGCAAAGGAGCAAGCAAGGAAGAGTGATGCGGCTGCCGTTAAAGCGGCTGAAGAGCTAAAAGCCGAACAGGCTGCTCACTGCCAGAGCAAGAAGGAAATGGCCAAGATGGCCATAAAATTGAAGGATGCTACCGACCGTTGTAGATTGCTTGAACAAGAAGATAGGGCGGCTCAGAAGGGTTTTGAAAAGATCACTGCCGAAGCCAAGGATACTCGCTCTGCCATGAGAGCGATGAAGGAGGAGCTGCGTCAGGCCGGAGATATCATGGCTGGAAAGCCTTATATGCTGCAGATGAAGTTCGGAGACCCCAAGTATGCTCCATTAGACCGGCAGTGGAGTTCGGAAAAAGCTTATCTGGATTTGGCCGCAAGTGCGGCGAACGCGACCGAACACTTCCGCAGCCGAGGTGACCATGAATTGGAAGAGCTTTTTTGGTCGCAGTACCACAATCCAGAACGCCCACTATCAGTATCCGACCGTTTAGCCGCCTGGGCGGAGCTGAACAGATTATCCGAACTCGCCATGAAGTATGTTGCGAGTCGTCTGTCGCCGGAGAAGCCGGAGCCGAAGAGTTATTTTGGCTTGGTGCAGCAATTCCTTGGTTCGGTGCCGCATGCTGATGCAATGAAGAGGTCGGCGTGCATAGAAGGCGCACAGATGGATCTTGCCCGTGTCAAGACATACTGGGCAGATATGAAGGCCAGTATTGTTGCGTCCCAGGATTCGGACGAAAGCCGAGTACCTGCCAAGCACTATTTTGAGGAAGTTCTTCCCGGCGCTTGTATAATAGAGTCGCAGTGCTCGAAGGATGTTGTGTTCGAATAGCTTATACTATTTGTAAGACGAATTGTGTTTTTATGAAAAAAGCTTTTTTATACTTGTGCTTGCAAGAATCATGATGCCTCCTGTGCGGCCGTTTAATGTATATATTTGTACATAACCTGAAAGATGGCAGTCGCTGGCTTCAGTCCCCACGCATAGAATGCGGGGGTGTTCGCAAAAAGGCGCCTTTTCACACTTAATCCAACATCTTGGTCCTACAAAGGAGGTGGTGGCGCGGTGAACTAGGCAACCGAACTATAATGCTTTATCACTTTCACTTAGTCATAGGAGTTTGACAGTGGGACTACTGAATAGCCCCGAGGGGCACCGCGCTCGCCCTAATTCGGGCCACAAGTGTGCCTGACCGGGAAGCGGCCCTTCGTTAACGCGGGGGAATCCTAAAGATTCCGAAAGTCATCGAGTGGTTGACCAGTCTCTCGCTATATCATGACATTCAGTTTTCGGCTTTCTCTACTGAGGTGCTCACCCGGCCGAACCAGGGCACAATCGCAGTAGTTCTCCTGGTGCCGCGTTAGCCGATATAACGGAACGTAAGGCAGCAAAACACAGGAGCCGGGCAAACCCAACATTTGACCAAAGACATGATTCGGAGCTGCTGCATATAGGGCCAAACTCGCGACGCCGAACACTCCCTAAGGTATTCGGTCTTTATGAAGACGGGCCGAAATAGAGCCCTTGGTAACAAAGCCCCTAGTGTCCAGGTATGTGCAAAAATTCTGGCGTGACCACATGCCAAGACGCCAGCCTCCTCCTCGGCTATAGAGAAAACCGGGTGATGTTATCAACAACAGACAGTAAAAAAGGTTTACGCAGGGTCTTAATCTGAAAAGGATCCTTGGAACGGGTCCCTGCTGCACGTCTGCGCCTGTGTCTCCGTTGTGCCGTATCCTGGACG
The DNA here is from genome assembly GCF_018294505.1 of Triticum aestivum. NCBI lineage: Eukaryota > Viridiplantae > Streptophyta > Magnoliopsida > Poales > Poaceae > Triticum > Triticum aestivum. Next base: position 612,410,015 of record NC_057807.1, on the reverse strand, counting down.
GGCGTAGCATGATGTTCGTCTGCGAAAGAGAGGAACTTAGTAAAAAATAAGTGTGCGAGAAATCTATATCGAAATAAACAAGATATAGTTGGAGCAAGAGTTGGGCCGTATTGTCTCCGGGCATGAGCACACGGAGCCCCTTGCACGAGGGTATGCGGCTATTTGAGCATGTTGACGCTGGACTCGTCTAGCCGTGTCCGGGATAGTAGGGATGGATTTGTGGGCGGCTGTCTAGGCAGCCGCACCCCTGCCCGTACTTTTGGGGATCAATTTATGTTCCCTTGTAATTAAATGATGCCCTTTGGACCGGGCATTTTAAGTGTAAGGGATGCGTAGTGCGGTATTGCGTTAAAGCGGGCGAAAGCTTCAGGTCCCGGTAGCGCTTGATAGCGACTTACGAATGGGGCGATGTGGAATGTGAGCATTTCGCTTCGGAAGTTGTCGGGTGATCCGAACGTGACTTCTAACGTAAGGGAACCCATACTTGGGGTATCCGAACCTGGCGTTACTCCTTGAAAGGAAGTGTTGCCGAGGTGGATTACGACTGGCTTTACCCCGAGTTTGCAGACTGTGTCCTGATATAACAGGTTCAAGTCGCTGCCGCCGTCCATAAGGGCGTTTGTAAATTGGAGTCCATTAAGGATTGGATTTAGGAACCCCAGAGTGCTGTGGATTTGACATATTTTGTCCAAAATTTTGTTGAGGTTGGATAACTCGTCCCTATCGTCTTTGGGGGGCAGCTTTTTCTGATTTTGCCGAGAGCTTTTGAATCCGGCGTTTACTGCTGTGCTCATCGGGCTGTTGTCCTTTATCCGGCGCGGTTCTTTGTTACGGCGCGACTTCCCGTTCCCATCTCTGAGTTCGGACGTATTCAGGTCGCTGGTGCTGCTTCTTGCCAACTAGCTATCCTCTCCTGCACAGAAGCGAGTCATGAGGCTTGTTAACGCGGCCATTGTTCGCGGCTTTTCTTGGCCGAGGTGTCCGGCGAGCCATTCATCTCGGACGCTATGTTTGAAAGTTGCTAGGTCCTCTGCGTCCGGACAGTCGACTATCTGATTCTTTTTGATAAGGAATCTGTTCCAGAGCTTCCGGGCTGACTCTTCGGGATGCTGAGTTATATGACTCAGATCATCTACATCCGGGGGCCGGACATAGGTCCCTTGAAAATTTGCCCGGAAAGCATCCTCAAGCACTGCCCAACTTCCCGTGGTGTTTTCGGGAAGGCTTTTAAGCCAATGCCTGGCTGGCCCTTTGAGCTTAAGGGGTAAGTATTTTATGGCGTGGAGGTCGTCTCCTCTAGCCATGTGTATGTGGAGGATGTAGTCCTCGATCCAGACTCTAGGGTCTGTTGTTCCGTTATATGCTTCTATGTTTACTGGCTTGAATCCGGCTGGGAATTCATGATCCAGCACCTCATCGGTAAAACATAGGGGGTGTGCGGCGCCCCTGTATTTAGGCGTGCCGCGATGTTCGGGTATTTTTTGCGTTGCATCACTCATTGGAGCTTGCTTTCTTGGCCTATAGATGGATCTGGTTGGGCCAGTTTTCTGATGCGAATTCTTGGACGGATCACGCGCCATATTGAGTGCGGCGTCCTTTGATGCGTGAGATTGATCGTAGGGTCGTCTATCCGACCTTGTGGCTTCCTTATTTTTTGACTGTGGGGGCTTTATGGCCTCTTCGTCAAATTCCGGTAGTAGTTTCCGCTTCGGATAGCTCTTTGTGTGGCGACTACTGCCCGTACTTGTGTGCGGTATTGAGTACTTTGCCCCATCTGATCCTGAGTGCATCTTCCGCTGTCTTGAGCCTCCACTTCTGCTTTCTCAGGCTACGTGCAGTGGCGACGAGCGTTTGGTGGAGGTTCTAATGTTCCAGCAATTTGTCTGTTCTGAGATCGTCCGGGCTATTATCTTTCCCGGGGATTGGTTGTTCCGATTGTCCGACCTGCTTGGACGGATGCTCGACGGCATGTTCACCGTCTGTTGAGTCACCCTGCTCTATGGCTGGGTCTTTGTCGAGGTGGGGCTTGGCCTTGCGCTTAGTCGCCGCTTTGATTGTTTTTCGGGGGAGCGATCCCTGGCCGCATCCTTTTGGTCCTTGTTGTCATTTCTGTTGTATGTGTCCAGTATGCATACATCGTATGATGAGGTGGTTGTCCGGAACCCTATAGGTGCTGGTTCTTAATCGTCTCCTTTATCGGCGTCCATACCGTCGATATCTTTCGGAGTCGAAATCGAGCATGTCGGTTATATCTTCGACAGTGGCTATCAAGTGGGTGGTGGGTGGGTTTCGAACTTCGTCGTCCGCATCCCAACCACCCCGACCGTAGTCCGGCCGGGGTTCTTTCGACAAAGAGACAGACTTTAGCGAATTTAGGATATCGCCAAAGGGCGAGTGCTGAAAGACGTCCGCGGCGGTGAACTCCGTGATCGGAGCCCGATCGGGTTCGATCGTAAGGGGTGCAGAATATTTAGAGTCCGGAACGGAGCCTGGCACCTTGGAGTTACCGGCCTTGCAAATGACTTGGCTGGTATTCGGCTCTATAGCCGCAGAGATTGCGGCTCCTGGGGCGGCGTCCAACCGTCCGTCCCTGGCTAGCGCAGTCGGCTCCGAACTAATGGTCAGAGTGAACACCTGAGCGGCACTCTGGTCGCTGTCCGGCGGCAGAGCTAGATCATGCCCATCAAGACAGTGCGGCGCGCCCGGTCGTGGCCCGAATCCGTCTAAGATCAAGTCTCCGCGGGTGTCAGCCGTGTAGTTTAAGCTTTCAAACCTGACCTGACGGCCAGGGGCGTAGCTTTTGATCTGCTCCAGATGGCCAAATGAGTCGGCCCGCAGTGCGAAGCCGCCGAATACGAAGATCTGTCCAGGGAGAAAAAGTCTCATCTTGGACCGTATCGCGATTGTCGAGCGAAGAAGCCATCGGGCCTAAAGGCGACGACACAGAGGAACTCTCAATGAAAGCACCAATGTCGGTGTCAAAACCGGCGGACCTCGGGTAGGGGGTCCCGAACTGTGCGTCTAGGCGGATGGTAACAGGAGACAAGGGACATGATGTTTTTACCCAGGTTCGGGCCCTCTCGATGGAGGTAAAACCCTACTCCTGCTTGATTAATATGGATGATATGGGTAGTACAAGAGTAGATCTACCACGAGATCGGAGTGGCTAAACCCTAGAATCTAGCCTATGGTATGATTGTTGTTCGTCCTACGGACTAAAACTCTCCGGTTTATATAGACACCGGAGAGGGCTAGGGTTACAAAGAGTCGGTTACAATGGGAGGAGATCTTCATATCGTATCGCCAAGCTTGCCTTCCACGCCAAGGAAAGTCCCATCCGGACACGGGACAGAGTCTTCAATCTTGTATCTTCATAGTCCGGGAGTCCGGCCATCCGGACACCCACTAATCCAGGACTCCCTCAAGACCCATGCTTGTAATATCTCGCTCCTCGGAGCCTATTGAATAAATACTTTGAGTTGTAGAGTTGTGTTGTGATGCCATGTTGTATTTGCACATATCGAGCACATTGTGTGTATGTCTTGAAATGCTTGGTATGTGTGGGATCCGACAACCTAGTTGTTTATTCTTGGTAGCCTATCTTACTAGGAAATGTCTCCTAGTGCTTCCACTGAGCTACGGTAGCTTGCTACTGCTCTGGAACACTTAGGCTGGCCAACATGTGTCCTTCTCCGTTCCTGTGTCTGTCCCTTCGGGGAAATGTCACACATTGTTCCTTTAAGTCCTTGTAGCTTGCTACGACTTGGGTTCATACGTTGTTAATCGACACGTTCGTTGCTGGGTCATGTATGACTATCCCTGTAAGTTAGCGCCACCCTTGGGTTTACGACTAGTCATGTTGGCCCGCGTTCTTTGTCATATGGATGCTAGCGGCACTATCATATACATGAGCCAAAAGGCGCAAACGGTCCTGGGCCAGGTAAGGCGTCACCCGTGGGAATACCGTTTGTGAAGCCGCAAAGTGATATGATGTGTTACATGCTAGATCGGTGTGACTTAGGATTGGGGTCCTGACATTGGAGGGGAGGAGAGGCATCTAAGAGGGTGCCCCAAGTAGGATTTCCTCCTACTTGGGTGCCTTGCAATTCGGCCTCCCCCCTTACCATATCCACCGGAGGTGGAAGAAAGGAGGAGTGAGGAGAGAAGGAAGGCGGAGGCTGAATCCCTCCCCTTCCTTTCTCCCTTCTCCTCATTCCTTCCCCCTTATTTCGGCCTACATGGGGCGCACCAGCCCCGTAGGTGCTGGTCTATCCCTTTGTTGTCCCATTAGGCCCATGTAGTTGCCGGGAGATGCCCGAAACCCCTTCTGGTGACCCGATATGTACCCGGTACCCCCGGAACACTTCTGGTGTCCGAATATCATCGTCCAATACATGAATCTTTACCTCTCGACTATTTCGAGACTCCTCGTCAAGTCCATGATCTCATCCGGGACTCCAAACAACATTCAGTCACCAAATCACATAACTCATATAATACAAAATCGTCATCGAACGATAAGTGTGCGGACCCTATGGGTTTGAGAACTATGTAGACATGACCGAGACACCTCTCCGGTTAATAACCAACAGCGGAACCTGGATGCTCATATTGTTTCCCACATATTCTACGAATATCTTTATCCGTCGAACCGTAGTGACAACATACGTTATTCCTTTTGTCATATGTATGTTACTTGCCCGAGATTCGATCGTCGGTATCTTCATACCTAGTTCAATCTTGTTACCAGCAAGTCTCTTTACTCATTCTGTAATGCATCATCCCGTAACTAACTCATTAGTCACATTGCTTGCAAGGCTTCTTATGATGTGCATTACCGAGAGGGCCCAGAGATACCTCTCTCTGATACCCGGAGTGACAAATCCTAATCTCGATCTATGCCAACCCAACAAAGACCTTCGAAGATACCTGTAGCACATCTTTATAATCACCCAGTTACGTTGTGACATTTGATAGCACATAAGGCATTCCTCCAGTATCCGGGAGTTTCATAATCTCATAGTCAGAGGAATATGTATTTGACATGAAGAAAGCATGAGCAATAAAACTGAATGATCATAATGCTAAGCTAACGAATTCGAATGGGTCTTGTCCATCACATCATTCTCCTAATGATGTGATCTCATTCATCAAATGACAACACATGTCTATGGTTAGTAAACTTAACCATTGTTGATTAGCGAGCTAGTCAAGTAGAGGCACACTAGGGACACGGTGTTTTGTCTATGTATCCACACATGTATCAAGTTTCCAGTTAATATGATTCTAGCATGAATAATAAACATTTATGATGAAATAAGGAAATATAAAATAACAACTTTATTATTGCCACTAGGGCATATTTCCTTTAGTCTCCCACTTGCACTAGAGTCAATAATCTAGTTCACATCGTCATGTGATTTAACAGCAATAGTTCACATCATTATGTGATTAACACCCATAGTTAACATCGCCATGTGACCAACATGTTGGGGAATGTAGCATGCAATTTCGAAAAAATTCCTACGACCAGGCAAGATCTATCTAGGAGATGCATAGTAACGGGAGGGAGAGAGTGTGTCTGGTGGGGAACGTGGTAATTTCAAAAAAATTCTTACGATCATGCAAGATCTATCTAGGAGATGCATAGCAATGATAGGGTGAGTTCCGTCATCACGACAGCGTGGCGATGGTGATGATGATGCTACCGGCGCAGGGCTTCGCCTAAGCACTATGATGGTATGATCGAGGTGTGTAACTGTGGAGGGGGGCACCGCACACGATTAAGAGAAACTTGTGTGTCCTAGGGTGCCCCTGCCCCCATATATAAAGGAGGGAGGGGGAGGCCGGATGGCCCTAGGGGCGTGCCCCAAGAGGAGGAGTCCTACAAGGACTTCCTAGTCCTAGTAGGATTCCCCTCCAAGGAAGAGGGGGGAAAGGAAGGAGAGGGAGAGGGAGTAGGAAAGGGAGGTGCCGCCCCCCTTCCCTTGTCCAATTTGGACTCCAAGGGGGGGGGGGCTGCCCTGGCTTCCCTCCTCTCTCTCCACTAAGGCCCATGGTGGCCCATTAGTTTCCCTGAGGGGTTCCGGTAACCCCTTCGGTACTCCGTTTTTACCCGAAACCACCCGGAACACTTCCGGTGTCCGAATAACATGGTCCAATATATCAATCTTTATGTATCGACCATTTCGAGACTCCTCGTCACGTCCGTGATCTCATCCGGGACTACGAACAAACTTCGGTCATAAAAAACACATAACTCATAATACATATCATCATCGATCATTAAGCGTGCAGACCCTACGGGTTCGAGAACTACGTTGACATGATCGAGACACATCTCCGATCAGTAACCAACAGCGGAACCTGGATGCTCATATTGGCTCCTACATATTCTACGAAGATCTTTATCGCTCAAACCGCATAACAACATACGTTGCCCTTTGTCATCGGTATGTTACTTGCCCGAGATTCGATCGTCGGTATCATCATACCTAGTTAAATATCGTTACTGGCAAGTATCTTTACTCGTTCCATAATACTTCATCCCGTAACTAATTCATTAATCAAAGTGCTTGCAAGGCTTATAGTGATGAGCATTACCGATAGGGCCCAGAGATACCTCTCCGAAACATGGAGTGACAAATCCTAATCTCGATCTATGCAACCTAACAAACACCTTCAGAGACACCTGTAGAGCATCTTTATAATCACCCATTTACATTGTGACGTTTGATAGCACACATGGTGTTCCTCCAGTATTCGGGAGTTGCATAATGTCATAGTCTGAGGAACATGTATAAGTCATGAAGAAAGCAGTAGCAATGAAACTGTAACAATCATAATGCTAAGCTAACGGATGGGTCATGTCCATTACATCATTCTCCTAATGATATTAATCCCGTTCATCAAATGAAAACACATGTCTATGGTCAGAAAACATGACCATCTTTGATTAACGAGCTAGTCTAGTAAAGGCATACTAGGGACACTTTGTTTTGTCTATGTATTCACACATGTACTAAGTTTCCGGTTAATACAATTCTACTATGAATAATAAACAGTTATCATGAAATAAGGAAATAAATAATAACTGTATTAGTACCTCTAGGGCATATTTCATTCAGTCTCCCACGAGCACTAGAGTCAATAATCCAGATTACAAAGTAATGATTCTAACACCCATGGAGTTTTGTTGCTGATCATGTTTTGCTCGTGGAAGAGGCTTAGTCAATGGGTCTGAAAAATTAGATCCGTATGTATCTTGCAAATCTCTATGTCTCCCTCTGAAACTTGATGACTGATGGAATTGAAGCATCTCTTGATGTGCTTGGTTATCTTGTGAAATCTGGATTCCTTTGCCAAGGCAATTGCACCAGTATTGTCTCCATGGCGCTCACATGTAGATCCGTCCATGGCGCTCTGTTTGGAAATGCACCAACTAACAGCTCCGCCATTCAATAAAAATACGTATCTGGATTGCGACTTCGAGTCATTCGGCTCCGTGTCAAAGCTTGCGTCGATGTGACCGTTTACGACGAGCTCTTTGTTACCTCCATAAACGAGAAACATATCCTTAGTCCTTTTCAGGTACTTCAGGATGTTCTTGACCGCTGTCCAGTGCTCCACTCCGGATTACTTTGGTACCTCCCTGCTATACTTATAGCAAGGCACACATCAGGTCTGGTACACAACATTGCATACATGATAGAACCTATGGCTGAAGCATAGGGGATGACTTCCATTTTCTCTCTATCTTCTGCAGTGGTCGGGCTTTGAGTCTGACTCAACTTCACACCTTGTAATACCGGCAAGAACCCTTTCTTTGACTGATCCATTTTGAACTTCTTCAAAACTTTATCAAGGTACTTGCTTTGTGAAAGTCCAATTAAGCATATTGATCTATCTCTATAGATCTTAATGCCCAATATGTAAGCAGCTTCACCGTGGTCTTTCATTGAAAAACTCTTATTCAAGTATCCTTTTATGCTATCCAGAAATTCTATATCATTTCCAATCAAAAATATGTCATCCACATATAATATTAGAAATGCTACAGAGCTCCCACTCACTTTCTTGTAAATACAAGCTTCTCCAAAAGTCTGTATAAATCCATATGCTTTGATCACACTATCAAAGCGTTTATTCCAACTCCGAGAGGCTTGCACCAGTCCATAAGTGGATCGCTGGAGCTTGCACACTTTGTTAGAACCCTTTGGATCGACAAAATCTTATGGTTGCATCATATACAACTCGTCATCCAGAAATCTATTCAGGAATGCAGTTTTGACATCCATCTGCCAAATTTCATAATCATTAAATGCAGCAATTGCTAACCTGATTCGGACAGACTTAAGCATCGCTACGGGTGAGAAAGCCTCATTGTGGTCAACTCGTTGAACTTGTCGAAAACCTTTCACAACAAGTCGAGCTTTGTAGATAGTAACATTACTATCAGCGTCAATCTTCTTCTTAAAGATCCATTTATTTTCTATGGCTTGCCGATCATCGGACAAGTCAACCAAAGTCCACACTTTGTTCTCATACATGGATCCCATCTTAGATTTCATGGCCTCAAGCCATTTTGGAGAATCTGGGCTCATCATCGCCTCCTCATAGTTCGTAGGTTCACCATGATCTAGTAACATGACTTCTAGAACAGGATTACTGTACCACTCTGGTGCGGATCGCGCTCTGGAAGACCTACGAGGTTCGGTAGTAACTTGATCTGAAGTTTCCTGATCTTCATCATTAGCTTCCTAACTAATTGGTGTAGGAATCACTAGAACTGATTTCTGTGATGAACTACTTTCCAACAAGGGAGAAGGTGCAATTAACTCATCAAGTTCTACTTTCCTCTCACTCACTTCTTTCGAGAGAAACTCCTTCTCCAGAAAGGATCCATTTTTAGCAACGAATATCTTGCCTTCGGATCTGTGATAGAAGGTGTACCCAACAATTTTGTTTGGGTATCCTATGAAGACACACTTCTTCGATTTGGTTTCAAGCTTATCAGGTTGAAGCTTTTTCACATAAGCATCGCAGCCCCAAACTTTAAGAAACGACAACTTTGGTTTCTTGCCAAACCACAGTTCATAAGGTGTCATCTCAACGGATTTTGATGGTGCCCTATTTAAAGTGAATGCAGTCATCTCTAAAGCACAACCCCTAAATGATAGTAGTAAATCAGTAAGAGACATCATAGATCGCACCATATCCAATAAAGTACGGTTACAATGTTCGAACACACCATTTCGCTGTGGTGTTCCAGGTGGCGTAAGTTGTGTAAATATTCCACATTGTTTCAAATGAAGACCAAACTCGTAACTCAAATATTCTCCTCCATGATCAGATCGTAGAAACTTTATTTTCTTGTTATGATGATTTTTCACTTCACTCTGAAATTCTTTGAACTTTTCAAATGTTTCAGACTTATGCTTCATTAAGTAGATATACCCATATTTTCTCAAATCATCTGTGAAGGTAAGAAAATAACGATACCCGCCACGAGCCTCAACACTCATTGGACCGCATATATCAGTGTGTATTATTTCCAATAAGTAAGTAGCTCGTTCCATTGTTCTGGAGAACGGAGTTTTAGTCATCTTGCCTATGAGGCACGGTTCACAAGCACCAAGTGATTCATAATCAAGTGATTCCAAAAGCCCATCAGCATGGAGTTTATTCATGCGCTTTACACCGATATGACCTAAACGTCAGTGCCACAAATAAGTTGCACTATCATTATGAACTTTGCATCTTTTGGCTTCAATATTATGAAGATGTGTATCATCACAATCGAGATTCCAAAAAAATAAACCACTCAAAAAGGGTGCATGACCATAAAATATATTACTCATATAAATAGAACAACCATTATTCTCTAGTTTAAATGAATAACCGTCTCACGTTGAACAAGATCCAGATATAATGTTCATGCTCAACGCTGGCGCCAAATAACAATTATTCAGGTCTAAAACTAACCCCGAAGGTAGATGTAGAGGTACCGTGCCAACGGCGATCACATCGACCTTGGAACCATTTCTGACGCGCATCGTTACCTCATCCTTAGCCAATCTCTGTTTAATCTGTAGCCCCTGTTTCGAGTTGCAAATATGAGCAACAAAACTAGTATGAAATACCCAGGCGCTACTATGAGCATTAGTAAGGTATACATCAATAACATGTATATCAAATATACCTTTCACTTTGCCATCCTTCTTATCCGCCAAATACTTGGGGCAGTTCCGCTTCTAGTTACTAGTCCCTTTGTAGTAGAAGCACTCAGTTTCAAGCTTAGGTCCAGACTTGGGCTTCTTACCGGGAGTAGCAACTTGCTTGCTATTCTTCTTGATGTTCCCCTTCTTCCCTTTGCCCTTTTTCTTGAAACTAGTGGTCTTGTTGACCATCAACACTTGATGCTCCTTTTCGATTTCTACCTCCGCATCCTTTAGCATTACGAAGAGCTCGGGAATTGTCTTGTCCATCCCTTGCATATTATAGTTCATCACGAATCCTTTATAGCTTGGTGGCAGTGATTGAAGAACTCTGTCAATGACACTATCATCAGGAAGATTAACTCCCAGCTGAGTCAAGTGGTTATGGTACCCAGACATTCTGAGTATATGTTCACTGACAGAACTATTCTCCTCCATTTTTAAGCTATAGAACTTGTTGGAGGCTTCATATCTCTCAACTCGGGCCTTTGCTTGAAATATTAACTTCAACTCTTCGAACATCTCATATGCTCCATGACGTTCAAAACATATTTGAAGTCCCAATTCTAAGCCATAAAGCATGGCACACTGAACTACCGAGTAGTCATCAACTTTGCTTTACCAGACGTTCTTGACGTCATCAGTAGCGTCTGCAGCAGGCCTAGCACCTAGCAGTGCTTCCAGGACGTAATTTTTCTATGCAACAATGAGGATAATCCTCAAGTTACAAACCCAGTCCGTGTAATTGCTGCCATCATCTTTCAACTTAGCTTTCTATAGGAACGTATTAAAATTCAAAGGAACGTATTAAATGATCACGTGATCCAAATCAACTAAACCATGTCCTATCATCACATGAGTTGGAGTAGTTTTCAATGGTGAACATCACTATGTTGATCATATCTACTATATGATTCATGTTCGACCTTTCGGTCTCAGTGTTCCGAGGCCATATCTGCATATGCTAGGCTTGTCAAGTTTAACCCAAGTATTCTGCATGTGCAAAACTGGCTTGCACCCATTGTAGGTGAACGTAGAGCTTATCACACCCGATCATCACATGGTGTCTCGGCACGACAAACTGTAGCAACCGTGCATACTTAGGGAGAACACTTATACCTTGAAATTTAGTAGGGATTATTCCATCTGTGCCCCCAATTCCTTGTTGTGCTCAGTTTTCTCCACGCTCCAAACTTTTGCTCACTTTTCCCCACTCCCTTAGCTGAAACTCTCACAAATGTTCATAGCAGACGTTTTCCATCTTGGCCGTTAACTCTGACTTGTGGGGCCACGTTGGACTCTCTTGTGGCTTCGCTGGTTGGGCCGTGTTTGTGTTCATAGGATGGGCCTGTTAGGTTGTTGGTAATAAATTAAAAAGCCTGCTATCGATGGATGCAACCTGCTATGCATGCCCGACTTTGGCATCGATGCAGCCTGGTATGCATGCGAACACCACCAAGCACGCATCTAGTGACCTAGACCTAATCGCATGCATGCATGCCAACACACACACATCGATTCGTGCCGCACGGTTTCTTGTGGATTCAGTCGCTCTGCAGCATCGTTTCACGTGTCGCAGGCCTACGTGCCGGTGGCAGAAGGGGAAGGCTGCACACTCACATCCATATGTCTAGGCATCGGTTCACGCTGCACGGCTGCCGCTCGATTCAGTTGTGGCATCGATTCACGCAAAGCACACAGAAGGGGGAGGTAGGTAGACGTGCACGCAGAGCACGCTCGCATCAATTCACGTTCACACATTGATGATCACATCGGTTCACGCACGCACTGAGTCACGATCTACGCCGTTTCCACATGTACCCTCTTCGCCTCCCCCAGCTATTTAAACCGCCCTTCATTGCCTCTTCTTCTACAAATCCATCTGCGCCTCCCCCTTCTCTTCTTCCCCCAAAAGCCAAAGGAAACACTCAGCAAAGCGAGCAAGATGCAGTACAATGGACCGACGTTCCGCGAGCCGCCCACCATGCCGGAACGGCGGTACCCCGCCAACGTCATTGTCGAGACATCGCTCCACGTGTGGGCGTTCTCACGCTGGAGGGGTAGCACTAAGCTTGAACGGGGTTCCTCCGTGCGGGCTTCAACCACCTCCCGGGTGGCTCGCCGCCCATGTTCAACCTCGTGGAGCAGCGTCCCCACGCCAACGCTCCGATGGTAGGGCTCGTCGCCCACTTCACCAACAGGTTTGATGCCTACTACCTGCTCGGCAAGGTGTATTGGTGTGGTTGCGAGTTCATCGCATTCACCACCTATAACATCTTCACCGACTTCGAGAGCGTCTTCCCCGCTCGCAAGCGCATGCACAACCTCCCGTACTACCTCGGCGAGAACGGCCTTGAGGAGGAGCAGTACTGAAGCCGGCGGCAAAGAAGACGGTGAAGCCGGCGGTTAAGCTGAAGACGACGGTGAAGACATGGCGGTGTTGCCCTAGCTACCCTATCTACTATGTAGTGTGAGTTTGGTGTGTGTGTTTCCCTAGATAGCTACCCTATCTATGTAAGGTTAATTATCTATCAGTGTCGTCTTATATGTAGGAACTTGTGTTGCCCTAGTAACCCTATCTAAGTTAAGTTATGTGTGTTATATTAATCCTTTGTTATGTTTGTATTTTGTTTGTCCCAAGTTTAGACACGGCTAATTGACGTGGGAAAAATTTACCAAACTAACTAAAAATGATGTGTTTATAGATGCCTTCTAAAAATAAGAACATATTGTACACGGTTTGGTTTGAGAGCTCTGTATTTTTTAGGTATTCCAAGAATACTTTGGTTTCCAGAAATATTGAAGTATCAAATACTTTGAGATGTTTGGCTTTAGTCAAAAGTGTAGTTTTACATACTTTAATATCTAGAAAACTACACTATTTTTGAATATATAAAAAAGAGGGTTGGACCTCTTTTTCCAATACTGAAGTATTGGTTCGTTAGGCATAATAATACTTTGATTCTAAAATTACTTCACCACCAAATTAAGCCAGGTTGTGAGCAAGCAAAACAAAAGCACATACGGTGAAGAGAAATCAAATCAAAAAAAATCGAAGGGACCCATAAAGGAAAGCCAAAAAAATTCCTCAATGAAATAGAAGAGATTGGGCAATCAAATTAATGAAAAAATCAATCAGAAACAAGAAAGAACAAAGAAATCGTTCCTAAACAAAAAAAGAAACATCGCTTGTTTCTGGGCCTCATTTATCCTTTGTGGGCCTATTGCATCTTGATTCTCTTTGGGCCCGCGAACTAGGTTTTTCTTCTAGCAGAACTGACGAACTCGAGGACAAAAGTTTGGCAAGTGCGAGAGAGAAGAGATGAACTTGATGTATATCCCTTGTGCTGCTCAAGTACTGCTTACTGTCATCTGACGAGCTATGGTATGATCCAACACTCGAGGTTATTAGCTAGCAAAATAGTCCTATCACTGAACTGGTAGTTGTCTTCTGCAGAAACTGAAACTAAACAGAGTTGCATTTGAGATAAACAGAGTTACATTTGTCTTCTGCCGAAACCAAAACTGCATACATCCAGAGATCGACAGTTGCACTAAACAAAGTTGCGTTTGAGATAAACAGACTGGGATTGCTAAATAGTGGCAACAACTGTAGACAAACATCTCTAACGAGAGATGGCCATCAAGTAAAAAATTCCCAGAGCAACTATTCCTAAAGCTATCAGATTGGATTGCTTCTTCAAATCAATCAACTTCTTGAAGTTCTTTTTCATCTTCTTCAATTCCATCTTTAGTTCGACATCTACCACCGTTGGGTATTCCGGACGTGCTGCTGCTGCCGGAGCGGCACTGTCATGGGGCAGATTGAACTCGCGGATTGCATTCCCCGTCGAATCCAGCAAGCCCAACCCTTGAAGCCTCTGGATGTAATCATCCATCCACTCAAAATGGTGGCATTTCTTCACGATCTGAAAACAAAATCATGTAACCTAAATCCCAAATCTGACAGATTTTTTGAGAAATTAGAGATAAAGGATGCGAGGAAAACTCATATCTAACCTGCCCCTCCGGCTTGCTCTCGCATTTGACGAACTCTCGCCCAAAGTTCCCATTCTTCTCCTCCTTCGAAGTCAACCACTTCAGTGGCGCAGTCCGTGGGCAGTCAGTGCATCGAGTCATCGGCACTGGACCATACACCGGTCACCTGGAACGGGGGGCTGACGAGGAGGTTGACATATCGCCGGAGAGGAAGAAACAAAGGAATTGCTCGAGAGGAAGAAGAACGAGAAGATGGGGAAAGAAACAGAGGAACTGCTCGAGATCTGCTCGATGCCTTTGTTTGTCAGATAGAGAAGAGGAGAAGGGGAAGCTATATTGATGATTTGCCACATTGTATTTTGTAGTTTTAATATTTGAACCAACTCAAAACAATGACATGTGGTGGTCATGTGCAAAATATACAATTTCATATGTAAAGTGGGGCAGATCGTAAAAACCTGAGAAGGACAGTGCAATAGCCAATCAGGATGCAAAACCAGCGTCGCGCGGATCGCGCATGCCTGCCCCCACATCTGACAGGTGGCGTTTGGTGCTTGGTAGGAACCGATGATGGACGTTCAACGCTATGGTTTGGAGCATTTCTGTGGGGTTATGAGCCAGTCAACGGGGTTATTAGGGTTTGACCAGATTTCAAATGGCCATAAATAATTAGAAAAAATCACAAAAATGTAGTTCATCCATTTATGAGGCCTAGTTACCATAAAAAATATAAACTCGGTATAGGGTCGTTTTTTTGAAAAATCATTTAAGTGATCTGTCAAAATCAAGTTCAAATGTTTTTAAAAAATTAAAAAAAAATTCAAAATGTTGTAATTCTTCCACACATAGCCGTCATATGTGACAAGGTTATGAGAAAAAAAATATAAACTTGGTGTAGGTCATTTGCATGAAAAAAGGCTTCACACAAATGAGCTATCACCTATGAACATGTTCAGAGTTCATAGAATAGGGAGAGAGGGTTTAGGGTTTGAAAAAAAACAAAGTAGTTCAAAAACAATCAGAAAAATCTCCATAGCTTCATTTTGGTGTGAATAAGAAGGATCTTAACTTACTTTTTCATTTTCTATATCTAAAACGTGTTATTTGATGGTTTTGAATTAAAAGCATATTTTTTCAAAAAATATATAGTAATATGAATATTAATCAATAAATAGTGAGCCTTCTCTTTTACCCTATATATATGGAACATGTGTTAATAAAAATATATATGCCTCATTTAGACAAGGTCGAAAAAAACTTGATTACAAATAGGGCTGTTTACCCTAGCACTCGAGCTCGTTTCTAGCACATTTCTCATTCGGACTGTTCACCTACGAATATTGGACTTCAAATGCTCGATCAAATACACCGCACTGAGCAATGAACCTCCAATGTTCAACTTCAACTTTGGCTCGAATCCAAATTTTGGCCCAAATTCGAATATTGATTTAAATTCAAATTTTGATGGAAATTTGAATTATGACTCAAATAAGAAACCAAAGTAGAAGCAACATTATTACAACTGATAAGTTTTCACAGTAGCTCAAATCTACCAAGTTTTAAGATGCGAACATCTTAATACAAACCTACCAAGTTTTAAGCGATCGACTCGCCCTCAAATTGACAACTCAAACATTTCCCAACAACTTAATTCAAATTTTCGACTTGCTCCTTGTGTTTGCAGCTGGCTTCACCGTGTTGCTCCTGGTTTCCCTAGTTGAGATGCTCTTTTCTTTTAGACTCTTGTTCCTTTTGATCTTTACTTGGGGTTTTCACCATGGAGGTGCTGATGGAGTAGTTCCACTCGCTGAGCACTTGACGACCATTTGACGGTCATCTATGGGTTCAGTAATCTTTAAGGGCACAATTTAGAAAATTACCCCCTCCTCTTCCTCTCTTATAGCTTCAAAACCATCAAAGGCCATGGTTTCAAAATCTTTGGCTTCATCATCTCTTGCCCTTTTCTCCCTAGACCAGGTAAATAAAATTATAAGCCATAGGCAAAAAAGGAACAAATGCAAACAAAAGGGTAGTTGCATTCTACAAATGCAAACACATACCAAGATGCTTCATTTCTTGCTGCATTCTCCACTGCTTCATTTGCTGCTGCATTCTCCACTACATCTTCAGTCTCCATTGCTGCTGCATTCTCCTCTGCATCTTCAGTCTCCATTGCTACTGCATTCTCCTCTGCATTGGCTGCTGTCCATCTTTCCTCCTCTCCAAATGATGCATCCTTTGCATTGGTACAAAGCCTAGCAATATGCCCCAGAACTTCACATTTTTTGCAAGCACGCTTCTTTGGTAGACGACCCTCCTCACCTTCTCTAATCCTCTGGTTATTTGGTCTTCCTGGTGGTCTAGTAATGACAAGAGCGTGGAGTTTGAACCCTAGATCTACTATGTTCAATTGATCTTTCCCCAAGAGTGCAGGCACATTGTCAGCATAAGCAGCCATAAATTTGGCAACAGAGAAATACTCAGAGCAATATTGATCAACTTCACCATCTGCACCCCCGATAACAGTCATCAGATGTAGGGCATGTATGCATGGCTTCCCATGGATCTGCCATTGCCTACAAGTACATTCTCTAGTACTTAGGTTCACATGATACCTCCATACCCTATTTTTGGTGTCAGTATAGGTAACCTCTCCATCATATGTACCAAATTGAATACATTTCATCTTCCGTCCTCTTGCCTTCAAGTGCAATGCCTTAATCAGTGATGGGAGCATTTGATGACCAACATATTGTGTTTCTGCAATTCTTTTGCAAAGAGCCATCTTTATCATGATCATCTGCCTCATCTTGTCAAATGCTTGCCACAACAAGAGACCTTTCACTGACTTGAACTTTGAACTAAAGCATTCTGCAAGGTTATTGGTCACATAATCTACTTTGCAGATTTTTTTTGAATTTGCTTCTTGACCACACCTTGCCATGATGTGCATCCATGTACTCCTTCACAAGAGGATTTTGAGCATACTACTCTCTCAAATGGTGTTCATGCTTCCTTTTGCTGCATGTGTATGATGCTGGCCATAAGTTCTCATCATAAACTTTACCTTTGAACTTCCTTTTGAAATTATGCGCTAGGTGTCGCATACATTCCCATGCTCTACTCCAGGGAATACAATTTCTACTGCACTCTCTAAACCCTTGCAAGCATCTATGTGTATAGCTAAACCTGGGGGTGTGCCTATAATGTTGTGCATCTGCTGCAGAAACCAGACCCAATTTCTTCAGACTCTGCCTCCACCACACCAAATGCAACTGGGAATAGCCAGTTGTGTCCATCAACTGGAGAAGCTGCTACTAGCTGTCCTCTCCATTTTCCAGTCAAATGTGTAGCATCTACAGCCAAATAGGGCCTACAACCATCTAGAAACCCGTACCAGCAAGCCTTGAAACAAACAAAAGCCCTTCTAAAGCACTCCTTCTCAAATGACTTCCCTTTTATTTTGAATGGAACTGTATGCTTGTCAATCTCTACAACATTCCTTGGACATGCCATCTCCACTTCAGCTTTGAAAGTCTAAAGCAGCTGAAAACTATCATTCCATTGACCACTAATTCTGTTAAGAGCCTTTTCCATAGCACTGAAAATTCTCATGTAAGGAATTTCTATCTTATACTTCTCAAAAAGCTTCCCATGGAGTGCTGTTGGACCAAGTCCAGGTTCTTCACTCAGCCAATCCAATATAGCATCTGCCACCCACCTAGTTTTTGCTAGCTTGGTTTTGGCCTTCCCCCCTCCCCCTCCAGGTGGACAGGTGTGCTTGTGTGGGTTTTTCTTTATCTGAAACAAAATAAAGGGTAAAAAATAGTTAAGAAACCTTACTCAATGATCTGAAACTAAATTACTAACTGAACTTGGATTACCTGAATATATTTTCTCTTTATCATACAAGATGCATGCAACTTCCACCTACACCTAGGATATGGACAAAAAACTGTGAACCTTGCTGGCTCACTCCTTTTAATCTTATAGGTGTTTTCAGATATAATGCACCATGTCGTCACTGCATTCCGATAGTCCACCATTGATTGGAAAATGGTACCTACACTAAGATCAGGTTTTTCCCTGTTCCACTCAATTCTTGGCATGATCATCACCATCATATTCATCCTCGATTAAGCTGTCCATGTTCTCCAGCTTCTCTTCATCGTCAGTGTCATCAAACCTAGCTTGGCTGATGGGCTCCTCCGTATATTCATCATCCACTCTTGCTGACTGGCTACATCGACTAGTTCAGGGAACATCATCTCATCTTCATCATCATTTGTAGGCACTGCCTCGTCAGGTTCTGCATCTTCTTCTATACCAACTGCAGAAGGTACACGAGAAGCAGCAGCTGAATCGGAACCAAAATTGGCAGTAGGCATGTTGTGTCTCCATGAACCACTTGCTTTACTTGGTGTCGACCTACAAGGAGTGCCGGGGTGTTGGCTATTAGCAGAGACAAATGATGTCTGAACTCCCTTCCCCTTCGCCCATTCCGTGCATGGCTGAGGCACATCAATTTGGAGTTTACTGAATCGACAGCCAGCAATCCCAGCAAAAAGCAATGTCATATGATCATCGCAAGTTAGTAGGAGAAATCTTTGCTCGTCACTGCTGAAGTAATTAAGTTCAACATCATCGGCATCACTCTAGGGATAGGTGTTTCGGAGCTCAGCTCGCAAATCTTTGAAAGATATGCTGGTTTCTACCACTTTGGGATAGAAAACTGATGAAACCAAATGTGGTTTAGTACCATGCAGCACACTAGTTTCCATTCTAATCGCCAGCCGGAAAGCCAGCGCGGGATCAATCCTATTTTGTTGAAACAAAGGCTTCAGTTAGCCGGGTAAAATCGAGCACAAATTCAAATGATTCAAGCAAACAGAAGTCAAATACGGCCTACAATACGACTTAGAACGTCAATTCGAGAGGAAATGATGCTTACCCAGGTTTAATCCATGAATTATTTGCCGCGGATTCGACCCAATCCTCTCCACGGTTGACTGCCTTCCGGGCGTCCTAACTCAACATTGCTATGTAATCCCAGATGGGGAGGTGGGCTATATCTGGCGGAGACGCGGCATCGCCGACGAACGGAATAGGGGCATAGGGTGGAGGAAACAACTGCGGTGGACGCGACACGACACCGGTGGAGGGGGCGGGGCGGCGCGGTGTGGTGCGGCCTGTCTAGATCTATTTTAGATTCAGACAAGCTACCCAATACGTGTCTCCTCGCGGTCCCACCCATCAGCAAGCAATGGTCAAACGAAGACTCAGCCCCACTCATCAGCAATTAAGGGTCAATGGATGATTAAGACGGCAAACGCCCGCTATGAGCATTTGTGAGAGTTTCAGCTAACGAAGAGGCAAAAAGTGAGCAAAAGTTTGGAGCGTGGGGAAAAGTGAGCACAACTAAGGAACGAGGGGCACTAATTTAAATATCCCAATTTATTAAGGGATCATATTATAATGCTATCGCCGTAGTAAGCAAAATAAGATGCATAAAAGATAAACATCACATGCAATCATAATATGTGACATGATATGGCCATCATCATCGTGTGCTCATGATCTTCATCACCGAAGCATCATCATGATCTCCATCGTCACCGGTGTGACACCTTGATCTCCATCATAGCATCGTTGTCATCTCGCCAACTATTGCTTCTACGACTATCGCTACCGCTTAGTGATAAAGTAAAACAATTACATGGCGATTGCATTGCATATGAGAAAGCGACAACCATATGGCTCCTGCTAGTTGCCGATAACTTTTTTACAAAACATGATCATCTCATACAACAATTTATATTACATCATGTCTTGACCATATCGCATCACAACAAGCCTTGCAAAAACAACTTAGACATCCTCTACTTTGTTGTTGCAAGTTTTACGTGGCTGCTACGGGCTTCTTGCAAGAATCGTTGTTACCTACGCATCAAAACCACAATGATTTTTCGTCAAGTGTGTTGTTTTAACCTTCAACAAGGACCGGTTGTAGTCAAACTCGATTCAACTAAACTTGGCGAAACAGACACCCAACAGCCACCTATGTGCAAAAGCACGTTGGTAGAACCAGTCTCGTGAACGCGGTCACGTAATGTCGGTCCAGTCCGCTTCATCCAACAATACTGCTGAATCAAAGTAAGACATTGGTGGTAAGTAGTTTGATTATTATCGCCCACAACTCTTTGTGTTTTACTCATGCATAAAACATCTACGCATAGACCTGGCTCTGATACCACTGTTGGGGAACGCAATAATTTCAAAAAAATTCCTATGATCATGCAAGATCTATATAGGAGATGCATAGCAACGAGAGGGGAGAGTGTGTCCACGTACCCTCGTAGACCGAAAGAGGAAGCATTTAGTTAATGTGGTTGATGTAGTCGAAAATCTTCGTGATCTAACCAATCCAAGTACCTAATTAACGTACGACACCTCCGCATCCAGCACATGTTCAGCTCGATGACGTCCCTCATGCTCTTGATCCAGTTGAAGACGAGGGTGAGTTCCGTCAACACAATGGCCTGGCGACGGTGATGATGATGCTACCGGCGCAGGGCTTCGCCTAAGCACTATGATGGTATGATCGACGTGTGTAACCATGGAAGGGGGCACCGCACACGGTTAAGAAAAACTTGTGTGTTCTTGGGTGCCCACCTGCCCCCGTATATAAACGAGGGAGGGGGAGGCCGGCCGGCCCTAGGGGCACGCCCCAATAGGAGGAGTCCTACTAGGACTTCCTAGTCCTAGTAGGATTCCCCTCCAAGGAAGAGGGGGGAAAGGAAGGAGAGGGAGAGGGCGTAGGAAAGGGGGGCACCGCCCCCTTCCCTTGTCCAATTTGGACTCCAGGGGGCGCGGCCTGCCCTGGCTTCCCTCCTCTCTCTCCACTAAGGCCCATGGTAGCCTATTAGTTCCCCCAGGGGGTTCCGGTAACCCCTCTCGCACTCCGTTTTTACCCGAAACCACCTGGAACACTTCCGGTGTCCGAATAACATGGTCCAATATATAAATCTTTATGCCTCGACCATTTTGAGACTCCTAGTCATGTCCGTGATCTCATCCGGGACTCCGAACAAACTTTGGTCATCAAAAACACACAACTCATAATATATATCGTCATCAAACGTTAAGCGTGTGGACGCTACAGGTTCGAGAACTATGTAGACATGATCGAGACACATCTCCAATCAATAACCAACACCAGAACCTGGATGCTCATATTGGCTCCTATATATTCTACAAAGATCTTTATCGGTCAAACCGCATAACAACATACGTTGTTCCCTTTGTCATAGGTATGTTACTTTCCCGAGATTCGATCGTCGGTATCATCATACCTAATTCAATCTCCTTACAGACAAGTCTCTTTACTATTTCTGTAATACTTCATCCCGCAACTAACTCATTAGTCACATTGCTTGCAAGGATTATAGTGATGAGCATTACCGAGAGGTCCAAAGATACCTCTCCGAAACACAGAGTGACAAATCCTAATCTCCATCTATGGCAACCCAGCAAACACCTTATTAGACGCCTGTAGAGCATCTTTATAATCCCACATTTATGTTGTGACATTTCATAGCACACTAGGTGTTCCTCTGGTATTCGGGAGTTGCATAATCTCATAGTCTAAGGAACATGTAATAGTCATGAAGAAAGCAGTAGCAATGAAACTGTAACGATCATAATGCTAAGCTAACGGATGTGTCATGTCCATCACATCATTCTGCTAATGATGTGATCCCATTCATCAAATGACAACACATGTCTATGGTCAGGAAACATAACCATCTTTGATTAACGAGCTAGTCTAGTAAAGGCATACTAGGGACACTTTGTTTTGTCTATGTATTCACACATGTACTAAGTTTCCGGTTAATACAATTCTAGCATGAATAATAAACATTTATCATGAAATAAGGAAATAAATAATAACTTTATTATTGCCTCTAGGGCATATTTCCTTTAGTGTCCACATACCCTTGTAGACCGAAAGCGGAAGCCTTATGTTAACGCGGTTGATGTAGTTGAACATCTTCATGATCCAACCAATCTAGCACCGAATGTACAACACCTCCGCCATCAGCACACGTTCAGCTCGATGATGTCTCTCGAACTCTTGATCCAGTAGAGGGTCGAGGGAGAGTTTCGTCAGCACGACGGCATGGTGACAATGATGGTGATGTGATCCGTGTAGGGCTTCGCGTAAGCACTACAACATTATGACCGGAGGACTAAACTGTGGAGGGTGGCACGACACATGTCTAAGAGAATCTCTGATGTGCCTTTGGGGTGCCCCCTGCCCCCATATATAAAAAAGGGGGGAGAGAGGCCGGCGGCCAGGAGGGGCGTGCCATGGGGGGAGTCCTACTTGGACTCCTAGTCCAAGTAGGATTCGGCCCCCCTTTTCCTTTCTTTGCCAGAGGGAATAGAAAGGAGTGGGAGAGGGAAAGGGAAGGGGGCGCCGCCCCCTCCTCCTTGTTCTATTCGGACTCCCTGGGAGGGGGACGCGCGACCACCCCCTGCGGGCTTCCCTCTCTCTCCCATAGGCCCATGTTGTCCCAACACTTCCCCGGGGGGTTCGGGTAACCCCTCGGTACTCCGGTAAAATACCCGAATCACTCAGAACTCTGAACAACCTTCCAATATATGAATCTTTACCTCTCAACCATTTTAAGACTCCTCATCATGTTCGTGATCTCATCTGAGACTCTCAACAACCTTCGGTCACAAAACACATAACTCATATAATACCAATTGTCATCGAACGTTAAGCTTGCTTACCCTACGGGTTCGAGAATTATATAGACATAACTGAGACACCTCTCCGGTTAATAACCAATAGGGGAACCTGGATGCTCATATTGGTTCCCACATATTCTATGAAGATCTTTATCGGTCGAACCGCAATGTAAACATAGCTATTCCCTTTGTCATCAGTATGTTACTTGCCCGAGATTCGATCGTCGGTATCTCTATACCTAGTTCAATCTCGTTACCGACAAGTCTCTTTACTCGTTCTGTAGTGCATCATCTCATAACTAACTCATTAGGCACATTGCTTGCAAGGCTTCATATGATGTGCATTACCGAGAGGGCCCAGAGATACCTCTCCGATACTCGGAGTGACAAATCCTAATCTCGATCTATGCCAACCAAACAAACACCTTCGGAAATACCTGTAGAGAATCTTTATAATCACCCAGTTACATTGTGATGTTTGATAGCACATAAGGCATTCCTTCGGTGTCCGAGAGTTGCATAATCTCATAGTCAGAGGAATATATATTTGGCACAAAGAAAGCAGTAGCAATAAAACTGAAGGATCATTATGCTAAGCTAACGGATGGGTCTTGTCCATAACATCATTCTCCTAACGATGTGATCCTTCATCAAATGACAACACATGTCCATGGCTAGGAAACTTAACCATCTTTGATCAACGAGCTAGTCAAGTAGAGGCATACTAGGGACACGATGTTTTGTCTATGTATCCACACATGTATCAACTTTCTGATTAATACAAATCTAGCATGAATAATAAACATTTATCATGATATAAGGAAATATAAAATAACAACTTTATTATTGCCTCTAGGGCATATGTCCTTCAGTCTCCCACTTGCAGTAAAGTCAATAATCTAGTTCACATCGCCATGTGATTTAACACGAATAGTTCACATCTGTATGTGATTAACACCCATAGTTCACATCGCCATGTGACGAACAACCAAAGGGTTTACTAGAGTCAATAATTTAGTTCACATCGCTATGTGATTAACACCCAGAGAGTACTAAGGTGTGATCATGTTTTGCTTGTGAGAGAATTTTAGTCAACATGTCTGCAATATTTAGAGCCATATGTATTTTGCAAATTTTCTATGTCTACAATGCTCTGCATGGAGCTACTCTAGCTAATTGCTAACACTTCCAATATGCATCCAGATTGAGAATCGGAGTCATCCGGATTAGTATAAAAGCTTGCATCAACATAACTCTTTACGACGAACTCTTTATCACCTCTATAACCAAAAAATATTTCCTTAGTCCTCTTAGGTAACTAAGGATAACTTTGACCACTGTTCCGTGATCCACTCCTGGATCACTATCGTACCCCCTTTGCCAAACTAATGATAAGGTACACAATAGGTCTGGTACACAACATAACATACTTTATGTAACCTATAGCTAAGGCATAGGGAATGACTTTCATTCTCTTCCTATTTTCTGATGTGGTCGGGTTTTGAGTCTTACTCATCTTTACACCTTGCAACACAGGCAAGAACTCCTTCTTTGGCTATTCCATTTTGAACTACTTCAAAATCTTGTCAAGGTATGTACTCATTGAAAAATCTTATCAAGCATCTTTGATCTATCTCTATAGATCTTGATCCCCAATATGTAAGCAGGTTCACCGAGGTCTTTCTTTGAAAATCTCCTTTCAACCTCTCCTTTATGCATTCCAGAAAATTCTACATCATTTCTGATCAACAATATGTCATTCACATATACTTATCAGAAAGGCTGTAGTGCTCCCACTCACTTTCTTGTAAATACAGGCTTCACCGCAAGTCTGTATAAAACTATATGCTTTGATCAACCTATCAAAGCATATATTCCAACTCCGAGATGCTTGCACCAGTCCACAGATGGATCGCTGGAGATCGCACACTTTGTTAGCACCTTTAGGATTGACAAAACATTCTGGTTGCATCATATACAACACTCCTTAGAGATATCCATTTAAGGAATGCAATTTTGACATCCATTTGCCAGATTTCATAAAATATGGCAATTGCTAATATGATTCAGACGGACTTTAAGCATCGCTACAGTTGAGAAAATCTCATTGTAGTGAACATCTTGAACTTGTCGAAAAATCCTTTTGCAACTAGTCGAGCTTTGTAGATAGTAACACTACCATTAGCGTCCGTCTTCCTCTTGAAGATCCATTTATTCTCAATGGCTTGCCGATCATCGGGCAAGTCCACCAAAGTCCACACTTTATTCTCATACATGGATCCTATCTCAGATTTCATAGCCTCAAGCCATCTGTCGGAATCTGCATTCAACATAGCTTCTTTATAGTTCGTAGGTTCATCATGGTCAAGTAACATGACTTCCAGAACAGGATTATTATACCACTCTGGTGCGGATCATGATCTTCCAGACCTACGAGGTTTCGTAGTAACTTGATCTGAAGTTTCATGATCTCTATCATTAGCTTGCTCTCCAATTGGTGTAGGCATCACATGAACAGATTTCTCGGATGAGCTACCTTCCAAATTGAGAGCAGGTACAATTACCTCATCAAGTTATACTTTCCTCCCACTCACTTCTTTCAAGAGAAACTCCTTCTTTAGAAAGGTTCCATTCTTAGCAACAAAAATCTAGCCTTCAGACTTGTGGTAGAAGGTGTACCCAATTGTTTCTTTAAGGTAACCTATGAAGACACATTTCTCCGACTTGGTTTGAGCTTATCGGGCTGAAGCCTTTTGACATAAGCATCACATCCCCAAACTTTAAGAAATGACAATTTACATTTGCTACCAAACCAGAGTTCATATGGTGTCGTCTCAATGGATTTTGACGGTGCCCTATTTAAAGTAAATGCAGCTGTCTCTGATGCATAACCCCAAAACAATAGTGGTAAATCGGTAAGAGACATCCTAGATTGCACCATATCCAATAAAGTGCGGTTACGATGTTCGGACACACCATTACACTGTGGTGTTCCAGGTGGCGTGAGCACTATTCCACATTGTTTTAAATGAAGGCCAAACTCATAACTCAAATATTCTTCTCCATGATCACATTGTAGAAACTTTATTTTCTTGTTACGATGATTCTCCACCTCACTCTGAAATTCTTTGAAATTTTAAAATGTTTCAGACTTGTGTTTCATTAAGTAGATATACCCATATCTTCTTAAATCATCTATGAAGGTCAGAAAATAATGATACCCGCCACGAGCCTCAACACTCATCGGACCGCATACATCGGTATGTATTATTTCCAATAAGTCATTAGCTCGTTCCATTGTTCCGGAGAATGGAGTTTTAGTCATCTTGCCCATAAGGCACGGGTTGCAAGTATCAAATGAGTCATAATCAAGTGAATCCAAAAGCCCATCAGCATGGAGTTTCTTCATGCGCTTTACACCAATATGGCCTAAATGGCAGTGCCACAAGTATGTTGCACTATCTTTATCAACTTTGCATCTTTTTGGTATCAGTACTATAAATATGCACTACGATTGAGATTCAATAAACCATTAACATTGGGTGTATGACCAAAGAAGGTTTTATTCATGTAAACATAATAACAATTATTCTCTGTCTTGAATGAATAACCGTATCGCGATAAACATGATCTAATCATATTCATGCTCAACGGAAACACCAAATAACATTTATTCCGGTTCAACACTAATCCCAAAAGTATAAGGAGAGTGCAATGATGATCATATCAATCTTGGAACCACTTCCATCACACATCATCACTTCACCCTCAACTAGTCTTTGTTTATTCTGTAACTCATGTTTCGAGTTACTAATCATAGCAACCGAACAAGTATCAAATACCCAGGGGCTGCTACGAACACTAGTAAGGTACACATCAATAACCTGTATATCAAATATACCTTGGTTCACTTTGCCATCCTTCTTATCCGCTAAATGTTTGGGGCAATTCTGCTTCTAGTGACCATTTCCTTTGCAGTATAAGCACTCAGTTTTAGGCTTTGTACAGCTTTGGGCTTCTTCCCGGGAGTGACAACTTGCTTGCCATTCTAATTGAAGTTCCCTTTCTTTTTCTTGAAACTAGTGGTCTTGTCAATCATCAACACTTGATGCTCTTTCTTGATTTCTACCTTCGTCGATTTCAGCATCATGAAGAGCTTGAGAATCATTTTTGTCATCCCTTGCATACTATAGTTTATCACGAAGTTCTATTAACTCGGTGATGGTTACTAGAGAACTCTGTCAATCACTATCTTATCTGGAAGATTAATGCCCACTTGATTCAAGCGATTGCAGTACCCAGACATTCTAAGGACATGGTCACTAGCTGAGCATTTCTCCTGCATCTTTTAGGCAAAGTACTTGTCGAAGGTCTCATACCTCTCAACACAGGCATGAGTCTAAAATACCAATTTCAGCTCTTGAAACATCTCATATGCTTCGTGGTGTTCAAAATACTTTTGAAGTCCTGGTTCTATGCCGTAAAGCATGGTGCACTAAACTATCAAGTAGTTATCATATTGAGCTAGCCAAGCGTTCATAACATCTGCATATGCTCCTGTAATAGGTCTGTCACCTAGCGGTGCATCAAGGACATAATTCTTCTGTGCAGCAATGAGGATGAACCTCAGATCATGGACCCAGTCCGCATCACTTCTACTATCATTTTTGAACTTAGTTTTCTCTAGGAACATATAAAAACATAGGGCAGCTTCAACACGGACTAGTGATCTACAACATAATTTGCAAAATACTATCAGGACTAAGTTCATGATAAATTAAAGTTCAATTAATCATATTACTTAAGAACTCCCACTTAGATAGACATCCCTCTAGTCATCTAAATGATCACGTGATCCATATCAACTAAACCATGTCCGATCATCACGTGAGATGGAATAGTTTTCAATGGTGAACATCTCTATGTTGATCATATCTACAATATGTTTCACGTTTGACCTTTCGGTCTCAGTGTTCCGAGGCCATATCTGCATATGCTAGGCTCGTCAAGTTTAACACAAGTATTCTTCACGTGCCAAACTGGCTTACACCCGTTGTATGTGAACATAGAGCTTATCACACCCGATCATCACGTGGTGTCTCGGCACAACAAACTATAACAATGATGCATACTCAGGGAGAACACTTATACCTTGAAATTTAGTGAGGGATCATTTTATAATGCTACCATCGTACTAAGCAAAATAAGATGCATAAAAGATAAACATCACATGCAATCAAAATATGTGACATGATATGGCCATCATCATCTTGTGCCTTTGATCTCCATCTCCAAAGCACCGTCATGATCTCCATTGTCACCGGCTTGACACCTTGATCTCCATTGTAGCATCGATGTCGTCTCGCCAACTATTGCTTCTATGACTATCGCTATCGCTTAGTGATAAAGTAAAGCAATTACATGGCGATTGCATTTCATACAATAAACTGACAACCATATGGCTCCTACCAGTTTGCGATAACTTCTATAAAACATGATAATCTCATACAACAATCTTTATATCGCATCATGTCTTGACCATATCACATCACAACATGCCCTACAAAAACAAGTTAGACGTTCTCTACTTTGTTTGTTGCAAGTTTTACGTGGATGCTATGGGCTGCTAGCATGAACCGTACATACATATGACACAAAAACCACAACGGTGATTTATCAAGTTTGCTATTTTAACCTTCACAAGGACCGGCCGCAGTCAAATTTGATTCAACTAAAGTTGGAGAAACAGACACCCGCCAGCCACCTTTATGCAAAACTAGTTGCATGTCTGTCAGTGGAACCGATCTCATGAACGCGGTCATCTAAGGTTGGTCTGGGCCGCTTCATCCAACAATACCGCTGAATCAAAATAAGGCATTGGTGGTAAGCAGTATGACGATCACCTCCCACAACTCTTTGTGTTCTACTCGTGCATATCATCTACGCATAGACCTAGCTCGGTTGCCATTGTTGGGGAACGTAGCATGCAATTTTAAAAAAATTCCAATGATCACGCAAGATCTATCTAGGAGATGCATAGCAACGAGAGGGGGAGAGTGTTTCCACGTACCCTCGTAGACCGAAAGCGGAAGCGTTATGTTAACGCGGTTGATGCAGTTGAACATCTTCACGATCCAACTGATCTAGCACCGAACGTACAACACCTCCGAGTTTAGTACACTTTCAGCTTGATGACGTCCCTCCAACTCTTGATCCAGTAGAGGGTCGAGGGAGAGTTTTGTCAGCACGACGACATGGTGCCGGTGATGGTGATGTGATCCACATAGGGCTTCGCCCACTACGACCAGCGGTGGAGCCAGTGTCTTGGCGTCTGAACCCAACGATCTTTTCTAGCAACGTACATTTATAGATGCGGTCGCTTGTATGAACCCAATACAAATTTATAGTTGAACTCATCAAACATGGAACATGCGTGCGAGAAGCCTCTAGGCCCATTAATGTTTTATTAAAACAATAGCCCAACCAGAACCTCACAACTGTTTTCCTTATAGAAACAAAAAAATCCCATGAGTAAATGTGATACTATATAGCATCCACCAAGCAGGCTTGACGGGCTACCTCATGTACGCAATACACGACACGCCTCTCGTTTCTCCAGTATGTTTTCCTATTTACATCTTCCTCACCTCTCCTCTATGTTCGCCCATGGCAGTGCCAGATCGGGATCACCAAAGGCAAAAGCCTAGAGGCAAGTCGAGCAGCTGACAACAACAGGCCGGCCGTCGGCAGCGGCTGCTACGTCTTGAGTTTGCGTTGGTTTTCCTTGAAGAGGAAAGGGTGATGCAGCACAGTAGCGTAAGTATTTCCCTCAGTTTTTGAGAACCGAGGTATCAATCCAGTAGGAGGCTCCTCACGAGTCCCACGAACCTACACAAACAAACAAAGAACTCACAACCAACGCGATAAAGGGGTTGTCAATCCCTTCACGGTGACTTGCAAAAGTGAGATCTGATAGAGATAATATGATAAGATAAATATATTTTTGGTATTTTATAATATAGATGCATAAAATAAAGATGCAAATAAAAGTAGATTGGAAACTTATATAATAAAAGATAGACCCGGGGGCCATAGGTTTCACTAGAGGCTTCTCTCAAAATAGCATAAGTATTACGATGGGTGAACAAATTACTGTCGAGCAATTGATAGGAAAGCGAATAATTATGATGTTATCTAGGCATGATCATGTATATAGGCATCACGTCCGCAACAAGTAGACCGGCACTAGTAGAAAAAGGGGCAAATCTGAGACACATTAGTGCCGGTTTGATTTTGAGCCATCACTAATGTGTCCATTAGTGCCGGTTCCAACGGCTAGCCGGCCGCTCTCATTAGTACCGGTTCGTGGCAAACCTTTAGCACCGGTTCGTGCCACGAACTGGTACTAAAGAGAGTGGTGGCAGGATGTTGTCAGTCTGGGGCCCGTCCAGCACCTTTAGTACCGGTTCGTGGCACGAACCGGTACTAAAGGTCGACGCACATAAACCCTTCGTCCACCCGAGCCACTCTGTTCTTCCCCTTTCCCCTCACTTCCTCTGTTCTTCCCCTCTCTTCCTCGAGCTCCTCACAAATTTTGCCCAAAAATTGTCAAGATTTGAAGGCCCCCATCCATTCAAATGATCACAAAGGTTAGCAACTTTGTCCTTTCAACTCTCATTGCTAGATTAGCTCTTGCAATGCTTTGTATAGTGATTAATTTGGGAGGAATTATATTTGCTAGTATTTGATTTATATGCAATTTGAGGTCAACAATAACACTTAGTTTGCATATGTAGGTGTGGTTTACTTAGTGCCTTCTAAATCTCCATCGTAACCACCATCGATCGCCCGCACCGTCATGTCGCTGGCACCACCTTGTGGTGAGGCTCTTGTTAATGAATGTTTTACATTACCAAATTGATGTTTGTGTGATTTGGATATATAGTTACTCGTATAATTGTCTTACCCATACGTTGTTTGTTATACATAGTGCCATGGTTTTGATATCCATCCCCGTCGGCCCTCGTCCTTGTTATGATTCGGATGTGGTATATTCTCTTTTAAAACTAGTTGTTTCATTTCATGTTTATGACAAATTATGCCCATCAAGTTGACATAGATATTTTTATCTAGGAGGTATGTGAACCATAAATTCCAACCGACCCTATTATCGAGAGGTTAAATTTAGTTTAAAGCTAAAACGAGTATTTGAAAGAAAAATTGAAAAGAATTGAGGGGGAGAAGATGGAATTGGAGTTGCATGTTGCTGATGTCGTCGATGATCACAAGATCAAGATGGAGAAAATGAGGTTGAAGATTAGAAAGATTAGAAAATATGCCATTGATAGTGTGGCTTGGTATCATTATGCTGTTGGATCAATTGTTACCTTAGTTGCGATCTTGATCGCATTTGTTGTTGCATTTAAATTCTTTAGCTAGAGAGTTATTTGTATGTTGCATTTAATTAAGTGCTTTATATGAAATTTATGTATGAACTTGTATTAATTTGGTCTATTCGGTGTTGTGTATAATGAAGATATGAGACGATAATGGATGTATGATGACCGATGCTCTCCCGGGTTCATTAATGGCGTGCATACTTTTCTGCTTGCCGCTGAGGAAAACAAGCGGGCGGATGGTTTTATGCCTTGTCCATGTGCTGGCTGTAAGAATGGTCACAATTACTCTACGTCAAGAACCATTCACGTCCACCTATTTGAGTCCGGTTTCATGCCCCACTATAATGTTTGGACCAAGCACGGAGAAAGAGGGGTTATGTTGGAAGACAATGAAGAAGAAGAGGACGACGACATCTATCCTGGCCATGGGTGCCCTGAATACGATGATACAACAATGGAGGAAGAACCTAAGCCGGCAATGCGGGAACAAGCTGAAGAAGAGGCATTAGATGAGCCCACTGATGATCTAGGTCGGGCCATTGCCGATGCAAAGAGAAACTGCGCAAGTGATTTGGAGAGGAAGAAGTTGCAGCGCATGTTAGAGGATCACAAGAAATTGTTGTACCCGAATTGCAAAACTGACAAAAAAAAGTTGGGCACCACACTGGAATTGCTGCAATGGAAGGCAGAGAATGGTGTATCTAACAAGGGATTTGGAAAGTTGCTGGTAATGATAAAGAATATGCTTCCAAAGGACAACGAATTGCCCGAGAGTACGTATGAAGCAAAAAAGGTTGTCTGCCCTCTAGGGTTAGAGGTGCAGAAGATACATGCATGCCCTAATGACTGCATCCTCTACCGCAGTGCCTACGAGGATTTGAACGCTTGCCCGGTATGTGGTGCATTGCGTTATAAGATCAGTCGTGATGACCCTGGTGATGTCGAGGGCGAGCGCCCCAGGAAGAAGATTCCTGCCAAGGTGATGTGGTATGCTCCTATAATACCACGGTTGAAATGTCTGTTCCAAAACAAAGAGCATGCGAAGGCGATGCGGTGGCACAGAGAAGACCGTAAGAAAGACGGAAAGTTGAGAGCACCCGCTGACGGTTCGCAGTGGAGAAAAATCGAGAGAAAGTATAGGGAGGAGTTTGCAGGTGACCCAAGGAACGTATGGTTTGGTCTAAGCGCAGATGGCATTAATCCTTTTGGGGAGCAGAGCAGCAACCATAGCACGTGGCCTGTGACTCTATGTTTGTATAACCTTCCTCCTTGGTTGTGCATGAAGCGGAAGTTCATTATGATGCCAGTGCTCATCCAAGGCCCTAAGAAACCCGGCAACGACATTGATGTGTACCTAAGGCCGTTAGTTGAAGAACTATTACAGCTGTGGAATGGAACAGGTGTACATGCGTGGGATGAGCACGGACAGGAAGAATTTGACCTAAAGGCGTTGCTGTTCGTGACCATCAATGATTGGCCTGCTCTCAGTAACCTTTCAGGGCAGACAAACAAGGGATACCGCGGATGCACGCACTGTTTGGATGATACTAACAGTATATATTTGGAGAGTTGTAGGAAGAATGTGTACCTGGGACATCATAGATTTCTTCTAAGCAGGCATCCCGTAAGAAAGAAAGGCAAGCATTTAAAAGGTGAGGCGGATCACCAGACGAAGCCTCGCCACCATACTGGTGCTGATGTACATCATATGGTCAAGGATTTGAAGGCAATCTTTGGAAAGGGTCCTGGCGGACAACCTGTTCTGAAGGACGCTGACGGATGCACGCCCATGTGGAAGAAGAAATCTATATTTTGGGACCTGCCCTACTGGAAAGACCAATAGGTCCGCTCCACAATCGACGTGATGCACATGACGAAGAATCTTTGCGTGACCCTGCTTGGCTTCTTGGGCGTGTATGGGAAGACAAAAGATACACCAGAGGCACGGGAGGACCAGCAACGTATGGACGGAAAAGACGGCATACATCAGGGTCAGGCCAGCTTTGCGCTTACCAAAGAAGAGAAGGAAATCTTCTTTGAATGCCTGCTCAGCATGAAGGTACCGTCTGGCTTCTCATTGAATATAAAGGGAATAATAAATATGGCAGAGAAAAAGTTCCAGAACCTAAAGTCTCACTGCCACATGATTATGATGCAACTGCTTCCGGTTGCATTGAGGGCCTTGTCGGTGTCAAAACCGGCGGATCTCGGGTAGGGGGTCCTGAAATGTGCATCTAGGCGGATGGTAACATGAGACAGGGGACAGGATGTTTTTACCCAGGTTCAGGCCCTCTCGATGGAGGTAAAACCCTACTCCTGCTTGATTAATATTGATGATATGGGTAGTACAAGAGTTGATCTACCACGAGATCAGAGAGGCTAAACCCTAGAAGCTAGCCTATGGTATGATTGTTGTTCGTCCTATGGACTAAAACTCTCCGGTTTATATAGACACCGGAGAGGGCTAGGGTTACACAGAGTTGGTTACAATGGGAGGAGATCTACATATCGTATCGCCAAGCTTGCCTTCCACGCCAAGGAAAGTCCTATACGGACACGGGACGAAGTCTTCAATCTTGTATCTTCATAGTCCGGGAGTCCGGCCAAAGGTCATATTCCGGCCATCCGGACACCCCCTAATCCAGGACTCCCTCAGTAGCCCCTGAACCAGGCTTCAATGACGACGAGTCCGGTGCGCAACTTTGTCTTCGGCATTGCAAGGCGGGTTCCTCCTCCAAATACCTCATAGAAGATGTAGAACACGAGGATAGTGTCCGGCTCTACAAAATAAGTTCCACATACCACCGTAGAGAGAATAATATCTGCACAAATGTAATCTACTGACGTACTCCGTAGCGTGACGTCATGCCACAGCCAAACCTTTATTCGAATCATTTTACTGTCCCACCTCAGCGCGCTTAGCGAGGCGGTTTCCTTGGTACGCCTTGTCGAAGCAGAGATCGTGTCCCCTTATTCCGGGATTGTCATCAATACGGGCATGGGTAACCCAACCGCGCCATTGGTATGGCTTCATAATTGAAAGTGAGTCCCAAACGGTCACGGGGAGGGCTCTTGGTATTCAACCTCTTTATAAAGAGACCAAGGCTCGACTCCTTTCTTTCAATCCAATCAAATCCGCCTCTTGCCTCGAGTTCCAACACCCAAAGCTCCAGATTCAGGTGCTTCAGACCTTCGATGATGTCCGTCTCCGACCTCCAAGGCCGGTGGATGCCTTCCTCCGTTACGGAAGAAGACGTGCGAAAGCTGAGAGATGCTAGGTATCTAAACGGTGAAATCTCGCATAGGCTGCCTGCTCAAGGGCAGGCTATTCCCACTCCCTAGCCCACTGAGAGCTTGGTGTTCACATCTCACTTCCTTCGGGGGCTAGGCTTCCCGATCGATCCCTTCCTGAGGGGACTCATGTTTTATTACGGGCTGGAATTTCACGACTTAGCTCCGGAGTCCATCCTCCAAATCTCATCGTTTATTATCGTGTGTGAGGCCTTCCTCCATGTTACTCCTCACTTTGGGCTGTGTCTTAAAACCTTCAAGGTAGAACCAAAGATGATCGAGGGGCGGCACGCTGAGTGCGGAGGTGCACTATAAGAAAGA
Source organism: Triticum aestivum (assembly GCF_018294505.1). Taxonomy (NCBI): domain Eukaryota; kingdom Viridiplantae; phylum Streptophyta; class Magnoliopsida; order Poales; family Poaceae; genus Triticum; species Triticum aestivum. The sequence continues at coordinate 612,375,031 of NC_057807.1, read as the reverse complement.
TTGCCGATGCCCCATGGCCCGAGGGCTCTTTTCAAGAGGAGTACGGATTATGTTAACGGGAGTGGTTCTACATCACAGCTCCCAGGGGCACCACTTGGGTGGCGCCACCTGCGTTCGAGATCTCCTAGAGAGAGACATCAATTTGGCCGTAGTGGCCCAGGTTATGCTGGTTCGCCGCATACTGCCCTGCAAACGTCGCCCCCCCCCCCCCCCCCCCCGCCTGTGGGAATTTAATTTGAAAGGGCCACGAGCTCTCCAACACTTTATGGGCACGACGCCTGTGGATATGTACAAATTGTTCTTTGGATCACAAGCAAGGTGTCCGGACTTGTCCGAGGACGCGGGCCTGAGCTGCAATCGCCCGGATACTCAAGTAAGTAGCCCCATACCCGGACACGCCATCCGTATATTTATCATAAAACCGCCCTCAAAAGATCTATCCTTTAAACAGGAGTGGATAGCGGAAGCAAGGCTTATCAGGTGTCCGGCCCCCCTCCCCGAGACCACGTCGGATCCCGTGTTGACCAGGATGCGGGAGATTGCGCATTTTGAAGAAGGCGAAGAGGGGAACAAGGAAGCTACAGCCTCTGCGAAGGAGGATTTCAAATACATAGAGGTTATGAATTTCGTGTTTTTTTTCAAACACATACCCCCCATATGTAATGATTTGTTTGTTTGCTTGTAGGAGCTTGCACCTCTGAAGCTTCGGGCTCACGAGGTCAACCTTGGGTGGATGCGCTATGATGAGCGGTACACACCGTATGTTAGGGAGACAGGACTTCTCCCTTTTATTCAGTTGGTCAGCAGGTCGACGCCACCCAACAATGCTCCAGCACTCACCGCGCTTATTGATCATTGGAGGCTGGAGACACACACTTTCCATCTTCGGACCGGGGAGATGACCTTGACGCTCCAGGATATAGCTATGATCACCGGTCTTCCTATCGATGGGAAACCTCTATGTATGAGCACCGATTCTGATGGGTGGCGCGAGCAAATGCTTGCCCTTATCGGTATGGTTCCTCCGGAGACGCGGGAACCAGAAGTAGAAGGCAAGAAGAAGGAAAGAGTCGTAGCCGGTGCTACTTTCACGTGGATTGTATCGAACTTCAGTAATTACCCCGAGGATGCTAATGAGGACACGATGAAGACATATGCTCGTGTCTATATGTGGTACGTGATATCCAGGAGTATGCTCCATGGATGTGGCTCAAGGCATTGACCGTCTTCGATAGCAAATGGAGTTGGGGTTCGGCTACACTGGCTTACTTGTATAGACAGGTATGAAGTTGTTTCTGTTTCAATTCATTGGTACATTATGAATGCGATCTTGATGTTAATTCAACCATGTTCCCTTTTATGTGCAGTTGGACGAAGCCTGTTGTAGGCTATCTGGAGGTATTGGTGGTTGTTTGCTCGCACTTTCCATATGGAGCTGGGAGCGTTTGCCGGTTGGACGACCGAAGACTGTGAAGTTGGAGGATTGGGACGAGAAAGACGACCCACTACGGCTCCCCACTTGGGCTTACAAGTGGGATGTGTTAAATGAGATGACGGATGATCCCTCGGTCATGTACAAGCTGTACAGGAGCGAGATGGACGCGATCACGCCTGAGCAGGTGAATTGACATTGCATAAGTTATTATCATGCTTCCATCGTAACGCGATATCAATTTTTCATTCTATCCAATTTTGTAGGTTGAATGGGAACCGTATGGAAAAGGAGAGAGTTTTGGGAACCCTATAGTGTTCAGGCTGAATCCGATGTGCACTAGGGATAGGGATCTCTGGCATATGTGATGTCCACTCATATGCAACTGGGCGGTTGAGCTTCACATGCCACATCGGGTGTACCGTCAGTTTGGTTTGTTCATGCCACACCCGCTGGAGTTTGAGGACACGGATATAGTGCTACACGCATAAGATATAATCAACCTTGAGCAATTAGCAGCTTCTCGGCGGTTTCGAAAAAGTTAGATACAGACCTGGTCTACCTCATACGGAGTTTACTGGAGCAACAAGGAGCAACAGGACGGAGAAAAAGTTAGACATGTGTGACGCCTAGCCTGGAGGCGCCACATACCACAATGCAGCGCCTAGCCCGGATGCGTCACACACCATAGTGCAGCGCCTCAGCTCTAGGCATTGCACTATGGAGTGTGACGCCTCCAGTCTAGGCGCTGCACAGGTCTGTAGCATGACACACATTCTGTTCCTCTCTGGATAGATACAGACCTGTGTAGCGCCTAGACAAGAGGCGTCACACACCACAATGCAGCGCCTCAATGCCAGGCATTGCACTATTGGGTGTGACGCCTCCTGTCTAGGCGCTGCACAGGTCTGTAGCATGACACACTTTCTGTTGCTCTCTGGATAGGTACAGACCTGTGCAGCGCCTATCCAGGAGGCGTCACACACCACAGTGCAGCGCCTTAGCTCTAGGCGTTGCACTATGGAGTGTGACGCCTCCTGTCTAGGCGCTGCACAGGTCTGTAGCATGACACACTTTCTGTTGCTCTCTGGATAGATACAGACCTGTGCAGCGCCTAGACAGGAGGCGTCACACACCACAATGCAGCGCCTCCATGCCAGGCGTTGCACTATGGGGTGTGACGCCTCCTGTCTAGGCGCTGCACAGGTCTGTAGCATGACACACTTTCTGTTGCTCTCTGGGTAGGTACAGACCTGTGCAGCGCCTAGCCAGGAGGCGTCGCACATCACAGTGCAGCACCTCAACGCTAGGCGTTGCACTATGGAGTGTGATGCCTCCTGTCTAGGCGCTGCACAGGTCTGTAGCATGACACACTTTCTGTTGCTCTCTTGATAGGTACAGACCTGTGCAGCGCCTAGCCAGGAGGCGTCGCACACCATAGTGCAGCGCCTCAGTGCTAGGCGTTGCAATATGGAGTGTGACGCCTCCTGTCTAGGCGCTGCACAGGTCTGTAGCATGACACACATTCTGTTGCTCTCTGGATAGGTGCAGACCTGTGCAGCGCCTAGACGGGAGGCGTCACACGTGGACTTAGTGAACTTTTTAGCAAGTGCAAACATAGTAAGATGATGTGAAGTAGGATTGATACATAGCAATCTAACAACTGTGAAGAGAATATATGCATGACACATAGTTCATAACACATAGTACTTCACGACACATAGTAGTTCTTACAACCAAATCGAGGAGGAGACATAGTAGTTCACGACACATAGTAGTTATTACAACCAAATCGAGGAGGAGACATAGTAGTTCACGACACATAGTAGTTCACAACCAAATCGAGGAGGAGACATAGTAGTTCACGATGCATAGTAGTTCACAATCAAATCGAAGAGGAACATAGTAGCTTTATTGCGTAGAGCAAGGCCCCTTTCCCTTCTTCTTCTTCCTCTCTTCTTCCTCTTCCTCCTCCCTTTTTCTTATGAGGTGAGCCTCCTTAACCACCCTTTCCATGAATAGCTAATTGTCCCTCTTTTCTTTTTTAGCTGCAATTGCCCAAAGCTTCATGGTTCTTTCTTGAAAATCCTTTAGACGCTTCTTCTGTGCCTCCTCACATTTCCTCACCAATGCTGCCTCCCTAGCGCGCATCGCCATTGATGCTCTCTCTTCCCTCTTCATCTCCTTCTCAAGCTCCTCTTCCTTCTTCTTCTTTACCTTGGCTGAATCCTCATCTCTAAGCTTCTTCGCAGCCTTCTCCCACCATCCCGCCATCTCATCTTCGCCATCCTCCTTCATCGTTGGTTTGTTGGGTTGGGATGCCGCCATACCTACAATGAGTGAAACATAATGGTTAGTAAGGACAATAAGAACAAATGGAAGCACATATGAAAAACAAGAACATATGATACATTATAGTTAGTGAGGAACATACGGAAACGGTCCATCTAGGTATCCAAACATTCCTCTATAACAAACTTGCCCTTGTCCATCACCACGGCCAAATCCACCACCAAGGCCAAGACCATCACCACGGCCATTGCCACCACCACGGCCTAGACCACCACCACGGCCTCTTGTAAGTCCTAGTTGCTGACCTCTTTGTTGCCTAGATCCACTAGGTTGGCTACCACTAGGTTGGCTACCACTAGGTTGGCTACCACTTGGTTGGCTTGGCACTTGTTGGCTACCACTAGGTTGGTTACCACTTGGTTGTCTTGGCACTTGTTGGCTACCACTAGGTTGCCTTCGCTTTTGTTGGCTACCTCTTGGTTGGCTTGGCACTTGTTGGCTACCACTTGGTTGGCTCCCTTGTGTAGCTCCTTGTTGGCTTGTGCTTGCATCATTTTTCTTGGACCTTTTCCTTGGTTTCGTACATTTTCTTTTGTTGTGGCCATGACCTTTGCACTCCCCACAACGGGAGCTCTCACGAGGCTCTTGGAATTGGTCGTTGCCCGCTTCGCGGCGGCCACCATGGCCCCATCTGTCCATGTCTCCTCTAAGACGCTTTGTCTGACGTCTACCCCGTTTAACAACCTTCAACTCCGGATCCGGCCATAGTTGAACTCCATGATACTCCGGCCATTGCGATTGGTCAAAGTACGGGTGAAAGTGGGGAGCCCATGTTTTCTTGACCGTCATGAGTGAGAACTCAGACTCCCTCACGGTGCGTGGGTGATTGATGTCCACATTCCTAACGCGACCGGCGGTATACAAGTGTGAGCGTGGGAGATGAAGCAACAACGGCCTCCCGCAAGTGGAATCACATTGTGTTAACGACACCTTGAAAGCCCGACCTCCATGTTTCCGGCCATCGTTTGTGGTTCCTCCTGGCTCTTTCACTTCGTACTTCCACTCTTCGTTGTCATATAGTATAGCTTCTTCTGAGTCCGCCTTCCGTGATTGAAATACCAACCATTCATCAACTTTGGGTGGGAACTTGTACTTGTACTTCCGTGGGTTCTCACCCGCTATTTGTGCATCGGTTTCCATCGAGTACTTTACAAAGTACGCATTCATCTTGTCAAATGTGTATTGAACTATTGCCGTCACGGGTAATCCACGTGCACCTTTGAGCACCCTATTGAAACATTCCGCCATATTGCTTGTCATTTGACCGTATCTCCGACCATCTTCATCAAAGGCACGTGCCCACTTGTTCCGGTATTGAATGTGCCTATTGAGAAAGTCTTGACCCCCGGCATCAAGTTTTTTGTGTGAGAGCAATTGGTGGTACAAAGTGGCGAAGCGCTTCTCGGAGAAAGCAAGACAACAATCTTGAAGATCATCGGCCAACTCCTTAAGGCCACATGCCCTATAGAAGTTCGAACAAAAGTGCCTCATGCACCATCGATGGTGCAACGGAGCATGCCCGGGAATGTCAATCTCCACCGCGTTAAGAATTCCTTGATGCCGATCCGATATGACACAAATTTCCCTTTGAGCGGGTAACACCTTCGTCCTCAAAAGATGCAGAAACCACTCCCAGTTGACATTGTTTTCCACCTCAACCAAAGTAAATGCCAATGGCAACACCCGGTTATTGGCATCACTTGCTATCGCAACCAACAAGGTGCCCTTGTATTGTCCGGTCAAGAACGTGTCATCAATTGCGATGACCGGCCTACAATGTTCGAAAGCCCTCACACATTGCTCGAACGCCCAAAAAGCGCGGCCAAATACTCTGACTTTCCTTCCTTCATGAACCGTTGTTTGGTGCCCATGAGGCTCGACCACATGAACCATGCCCGGGTTTGTCGCGGCCATGGCTAATAACAACCTAGGGATTCGGTTGTATGCTTCCTCCCAAGTACCATACAACATCTTAAATGCGGCTTGCTTCGCCTTCCATGCCTTGCCATACTTCACCTTGTAGTGAAAGATGGCTTTCACAAGGTCAATGACATGTTGGACGCTCATTGTTGGAAGTGTGGATATTGAGTTGGAGAGCCTGTAAGCGATGAACTCGGACGTGAGTTGTTTGTGGTTTTGGGACACAATTTTGCCATCCACCCTTTTGCCTTGGCACATGTGAGTTGGCACACAACTCACTATGTGCCAAGTGGGACCTCCTTTCCATGGTCTTGCACGCACAATCCATGGACATATTTCATCTTCACATGCACATGCAACCGTGTAGCACACTTTGACGTCCGAGTGCACCACCTTATGTGGACGATAATGCGTAACCGAGTAGTTGTCGAGCCACATCTTCAATTCCAAGAAGGTGTCGAACTTAGAACCTTTAGCAATGCGGTTCTTGTCGTCTCCCAAATCACGATAAGAACTTGGCCTAACCCCAAGAGGTACACATTGGCCACCATCTACCACGGCTTCATCCGCGAGACTAACATCCTTGAACAATGTAGTCCGATGATCCCGACCAAATACCTTCTCAAAAGCTTCGGCCTCCTTCATCGTGAACCCCTCCGCATCAACTTGTTCATCGGGACCATCGTCATCTGAGTCCGATGCATATGCACGGGAAAAAGGGATGGAAGGGTCCATTGTCTCTTGCAAGTGATATTTGTCGAGATCACCCACATTGTTGTCATGGAGATCAACTTCATTGTCATCGTCCGCATACTCATCATTGTCCTCTTGCAAAGCTTCATCTTGGTTGTTTGTAAACGGGCTCAATGTTGGCCTCACTTCTTGGGTCAAAAGAGGTTCAACAATTTCATCTCGCTTCAAGGGTGTGGGGCTACTAGCAACCAAAGGGGAGGGGTTCCGGTTCAAGTCCAAATGCAAACTTGAATCAACCTTCTTCGTTGCAAATAACTCAAGAGCATTGTCTAGTGATTCGGCCACCGTCTCCTTGTATGCAACCCAACGTTGCTCCGAGTTGACACGCATTGTCTTCCAACGGATGTGCATTCCAAAACCAACATTATGTCTTCCCTCCAACTGTATGATATCACTAGGGTCCGTCCAATTCAAATCTTCCCTAACTTGTTGCAAGAGCTCCGCATAGCTAGGACTACTATCAAACACCATGTCAACCTCATCCGGGTCCGGTTCTACATTGCCTTTCAAAAAGGCGTCCTTGTCCCCATGATGAACAAACACACATGTTCTTCCCATCCCTATAAGCATTCCAATAACACAAGGTAACATTGCTTCCATGAGTAATAATACAAGGATTAACACGAATAGAAACCCTAATATATATATATCAAACAACAACCCTAACCATAACCATAACCATAACCATAACCATAACCATAACCATAACCCTAGCCCTAAACCTAACCCTAGCACCAACATAAGAACACCCATAAGAATAACCCTAGCATACTAACAAAGCCTAACCATAGAAATTGGCAAACAAACATCTCACATTTCCATGCAAATCTCTAGATCCAAACAAAACTAGGGTTTCCCCAAACAAGCAACAAATGAGCAATGGAAACTTTACTTGGATCAAAACAAGGGGAATGGAGAATATTACCTTGAGGGAGGGTTTGACTTCGAAATCCACAGACAAATTCTTCAAATTTGCAAGATTTGGGAGAGGATTTGAGAGGGGGAGAGAGTGGGAGAGGGGGCAAAGCTTGGGGAGGAGAGTGGGAGAGTGTGTGGTGTGGGGGTGGGGGAGGGGGGGGGGCAGCCGAGTGGCTGGATAAGTCATAGTGCAGCACCTAGGCGCTAGGCGCTGCACTTTATAGGTGTGGCGCCCGAGAACTAGGCGCTGCACTTTACAGGTGCGGCGCCTAGCGCGGAGGCGTTGCACTGCTGGGTGCGGGCCCAGGGGCTGCCATGGTGGACTGGTGTGCAACGCCCCCGCGCTAGGCGCTGCACAGTAGGGTGCGGCGCCGTCGTGGCGGGCACTACACAAAAAGGTTAGGGCTGTGAAATAGTTTCACGGTCAGTTCATTCCGTGAATTGATTTCGTCCATAGGTCAAAATGGTCAAATTTGCCTACTTCTTCAGAGCTACAGTGCATGAACAAAAAGTCAAAAGCCTATCTTTGTAGAGCTATCATGGGCACATGGCTACAGGCGGGCGTAGACAGGTAAAGAAAATATTCTGCCTCAACATGGCAATACCCGGATCTACTCACTGCCAAGTGACTACACATTGATATGTATAAGTAAGTACCAAGGTTTTTTCTTTTCTTTTCTTGTTACCTTTTTCAATAGGGACCGAAATAACCGATTTCCAAAAACTCTCAGCAATTCAGATTTTTTTCGCCTGAAATATCCAAGATGGTGGTGAGGCTGGTATCGTCCCTTCATGTTTAATGTTGGCGGAACGACAAGGCATGCGGAGACCATCCAGAGTGAGGTGGGCCTAGGCCCTGGTCGTTGTCCGTGGATATAGGGCATCTCCAGGGGTGGAGCCAGTATTTGGACATGAGGGGGGCGAAAAGCCGACATTCACAACAGCCGCGGAACATCACGATATGTTAAGTCCCACAATAGCGTTTCCTGACAAATCTTGAAAATATATACCTGAAACTAGAAAAGAATGTAACATTTCTGTTAACTTAATTGAGATCTACAACCATCCGTGTTGAACAAGTTGACTATTTTTCCTTACGAGTATAGACAATCATGTAATGTCGAAGAAAATCGTCTTCATTCTGTTTCAAAAACATGTCTCGACTAGTTTGTATCCTCTTGATGCTTCATTTTGAGTCAATAAAATCCACCTTTTATCAAAAAAGTTCATAGCGAAAAAGCTTGTTCAGTTGTCGTGGTTGACAATAGAAGAGTTATGACGGAGGGGAACTTTTGGTCTATGGGGACATATGCACCCTATATGGAATTTTTTTTTAGTAATTCAACAAAAAGTCGAAAATTCCTGGAAATATTTTTGAAATAAACTTGACCTTCTATTGTACTCGTGAGAAAAAGAATCCATAAAAAAAATATCCCTTTGACTTCTTTTCAAAAAAGACAAATTTTTGGCTAATATAGTGTGAATAGTGACCTATAATAGCAAATAAATTTTGTCTTTTTTGCTGCGAGGTCAACTTTTGTTTTTTCTTTCCGTCGAGATTTATATACTAGTGCAAAAGTAAGTCAAGTGTTTTGTCAAAGTAGTTCTTACCTATTTTGACTTTTTATTAAAAATATTTTAAAAAATCCCCATATAGGGTGCATATACAACCATGAACCAAAGTGTATTTCCCAGTTATGACCAACTACATTAATCTATGGTAGTTTTACTTGTATAAAATAATCCAGTGGTCAAATCGGCAAGTGAGGAAGAGATTTTTAGGTCTACATGGTTGCATACATCGAGCGAGATATGTGCAAGTTTAGACTCAAATTGAGCCCGTTCTTGACTTGAAAAGGCTACAAGATACAAAAATCCACCATTGTGCATATATTACACACACAACATAACTCATCTTGTGGATTCAAAAAATGAACAAATTGTCAAAAGATTATTTCTATACACAATGCTAATTAACCAGACTAACATGATAATTCATGAAAAAAATAATGGTGCGTAGTGGTACCTGCTGCCAATATTTTCTATCCTGGTCATGTGGCTAGCGGCCTAGCTCTAGTTGTATTCTGAATATCTGATCATCTAATCCGCCTGCCTCTAGTAATATGGGGGTAGCGGACTGTAGACCAGTGGATGGTGCCGTCGTCATGGCGAGCTGCCTCCACGGCAATGGCAAACGCCCTAGAAGGGCACGCACGACGGCAGATGGCATGTACGGCGGCAACGACAAACGCCTTAAGAAGTTCGTGAGAACACACGCGTAGATCAATGATCGATCAGATCTACTTCCTATATACAGCTACTCCAACAACAACTATTTCGATACAGAGGGAATATCACATTGTCCATGTTGTGCAGAGGCAAACCAAGAGGCAAACCAATGGGATACTCCCTCTGCACAACGTTGACGGGCTATTTAAGGGTTGGCATTGAAGGTGCCCTTAGCACTTCACTGAAGATACATGTTAATAAGCCTAAGAAATGAGAGTTCGCATATTACCTTCACCCCTGGCATGTTGAACCACTTCCAGTAGCCTTTTTTGCGAGAAAAACTTCCAATCTATTCATCAACTGTCAGTGTCATACAAAGAACACCAAAAGTAAAAATACACCCAGATCCGTAGACCACCTAGCGATGACTACAAGCACTGGAGCGAGCCGAAGGCACGCCCCGCCGTCATCACCCCTCCCTCATTGGAACCAGGCCAACCTTATTGTAATAGAGAGTCGGGAAGTCCTCGTGTTAAGGCCCAATAGGACCAGCGCACCAGACAGCAACCATCGCACCAGTAGCCTTTGACGAGATCTATGAAGGTTACTGGATCTAGTAAGCAACTTGTATGTTGTCACCAAGCAATTCGTATACCTTTGACCTGTTTTTCTCTATGATCAAAATATAGGTCACCAAATTTCCATAGTTGAGCAAGGTCAGATCGACGTAATTGAACCGCATGCATGATTTAGCTAGATTGCCAACTAGACAACAGTAACTTCTGATGTTGTGTCTAATGGCTGACCAGGCAGAAGAAAAACAAAATGTTCCGAGTACATGATCTCACTCAAATATAAGAGCTGACAGAAGTAATATTCAATTATTAGATCAAAATCTTCCAACTTACATTATCAAACCGTTATAATGAAAACAAAAAAAACAATGTGTTACAAGCATTACTTAGGCAACACCAAGATTCAGAGGATTAAACTCTCACATGCCACAACGTTTTCGAGGTCACGCATGATGAGGGGACGCAGTAATGCAACAAGATAACCATCTGCATTGCGAAATGGACAAAATTTCACCTTCTCATTGTTGTCATCCATAGTACTATAATCTTTCTCAAAATAATCCTATGGACACATACTTTCCCTTCCTTTCCAGTAAACAAAGGAGATAAATTACAATTAGCAGATGGTTATCTTTGTACAAAGCTTGTGCCTCTCAATAGGAGATGATGTTTTATAGAATTTATAAAAATCCTCAAAGAGAAATCCCTGTTTTGTGATAACCCACAAGTATAGGGGATCGCTACAGTTTTCGAGGGTAGAGTATTCAACCCAAATGTAACGCCCCGGATACAACTTTCCATATTCGTAACTCCGACTCTTGCCTTTTCCGGAGATGTGATTTATTATTTCCTCCGTGGTTGGGCTTTTGTCTGTTGTTTTGCATTTTGTTCTTGTTATGCATCTCGTCTCATGGCATCATGCGCATTGCATCGGCATCGTTTTCATAAAACTTGCATCCGTTCGTGTTCCGCCGGTTCTCTCCGTTGTCCGTTCTGAGCCAGACCACACTCGCACGCGTCCGCGGCACCTCCGAAATATTATTTTATAAGTGGCATAAAAATGTTCTCGGAATGGGTTGCAACTTGTCGTGCGGTCTTATTATAGTGTAGACAGGCCGCCTGCCAAGTTTCGTCACATTCGGAGTCCGTTTGACTGCCCAACCGTTAAATATAACCGCGATATAGTCGGTATATTCTTCGGACATTTTCGGTATCCGGAAATAGTTGCCGGGCTGCATTTCTATTCTCTCCCCTCAGCCCAAGTCTCTCTTCACAGCCCACCTAGGCCTGCCTAACCCCCCTCGCGATCAGATCCGTCGGATCACGATCGGAGGCTCTGAAACGGCCTCAAAACCCCCCTAACCCTAGCCTTACCCTATATAACACCCCTCCTTCCAATTTGGGCTACCCTAGTCTTCCCCTACCCCTAGACCCCCCTCTCTCCTTGGATCTGCCGCCACCAACCACAGCCAACCTCCCTCCTCAAATCCGGCGCCGGCCAACCTCTCCCCGCCACTTGGCGGCGTCCTAGTGGCCGCGCCGCCACCTGCGCCGCCGCAACCGCCAGCCTCCTCCACTCCTCGTGTGCCACGTCGCCCCGGCCTCCTCCCACCTCTCCGCGGTCCTCCCGGCCCGCACCAGGCCTGCCCGGGCCCCGTCTGGGCCTGAAGGAGCCAGCGCGCCCCGCCGCGTGGAGTCGCGCTCCTGCAACCGCTCGAGGGGAGGAGCCCCTCGATCTAGCGCCGCCGCCTAGCACCGCCGTCCATCTCCCTCGCTGCCTTGCAGCCCCGACGCCGGCGACCAGATGAGCGACGTCCCGCCTCCTCCTCCCTCGTTCCTCCTCTCCCTCTCTCCTAACCCCTAGCCTCTCCTCCCGCAGGACCCATGGCCGCCTTGCTGGCGTTCCGCCGCGGCTCCGACATCTAGCCGCCGGATCTCACCGGGAATGGCTCCCTCCGCCCCGGATCTGGAGGATCCCGGCCTCCTCCGCCCGTCCTCGACCCTCCTGCATCGCGCCTTCACGCCGGAAATCCCCGTCCCCGCAACTCCGGTCGTCCCCTGCCGCTCGTCTGCGTTGACCCGATCCGGCCTCCTCGTGCCCGCGGCTGGGCCGCGTCTCGCATCCGTGTTGCGGCTAGACCCAGCCCAGCTACCGCAGCGCACCAGGCCCAGCCGGCCCCTCTCCACCGAGCCGGGCCAAGAGCCCATGGTGAGCTGCCTCCAGCGCCCCTCTCCTGTACACTGCGGGCCCAGCCAGATTCGGCCCAGAATAGATTTTTTTCCGTTCTGCGATTTGTCTATTATTCCGGTGATTTACATATTTGCAGAAAAACCCTCCTATATTCATGCATCAATAACTCACAAATGGTGCATCGGAATTAAATGATTTAAACATGTAAAATACTTAGAATTTTGTGTAGATTAATAATATGCCATTTTCATCCATGTTTAAAATGTTTAACTTGTTGTTTGTTTAAATTTGTTAAAATGCCATGCTAAAATGATTTAATTCACAACTAAATAACCGTAGCTCGGAATTAAATGTTCTTTATATGAAAATGGGGTGGAAAAATGCCTAGTTTAACATGGTCCACTTTATGTGGCTGCTTAACAACATTAAAATTGTGTTTAGGGCAGAACAGTACCGAATTCATAAATATGCATATGAGGAATTTCCGGAATTGTGGTTTGTTGTTCCGGCCTCGTTTAAACTTGCCTAAATAGTTAGTTTTCATATGCTTCACCCCTTGCCATGTTTAACAACATTTAATATTGTTGAGTACCTAACCGGGAGTGAACTAAATAATGGTTGTGGTGTTTTGTCAATATGCAACTCGTTGCATATTGAGCTCCACTTAACTTGTAGTATTGTTTGTTGCACTTTGCCATGCCATGCCTCATTAAACCGGACATGCATCATACTTGATTGTGCATCATGCCATGATTATGCTTGTGTGTTTACTATGTTGCTTGCTTCTTTCCGGTGTTGCTTCTTAGTTCCGGTAATGTTGCGTTCGTGAGGATTCGTTCGTCTATGCTTGGTTCGGCTTCATCCGTTCATCTTCTTCATGGACTCGTTCTTCTTCCTTGCGGGATTTCAGGCAAGATGACCGCTACCCTGGATCTCATTACTATCATTGTTGTGCTAGTTGCTTCGTTCTATCGCTTTGCTGCGCTACCTATCACCTCTTTATCAAGCCATCCCAAATTGCCATGAACCACTAACCTTTGACACCTTTCCTATGCAAACCGTTGATTGGCTATGTTACCGCTTTGCTCAGCCCTCTTATAGCGTTGCTAGTTGCAGGTGAAGTTGAAGATTTCTCCATGGTGGACAGGATTTTGGTTGGGATATCACAATATCTCTTATATTATTAATGCATCTATATATTTGGTAAAGGGTGGAAGACTTGGCCTTTTGCCTAGTGTTTTGTTCCACTCTTGCCGCCCTAGTTTCCGTCATACCGGTGTTATGTTCCCGGATTTTGCGTTCCTTACGCGGTCGGGTGATTTATGGGACCCCCTTGATAGTTCGCTTTGAATAAAACTCCTCCAGCAAGGCCCAACCTTGGTTTTACCATTTGCCTCACCACCACCTACCTTTTCCCTTGGGAGTCACTCTCTCGAGGGTCATCTTTATTTTAGCCCCCCCCCCGGGCCAGTGCTTGTCTAAGTGTTGGTCCGAACTGAGCTGCCCGCGGGGCCACCTCGGGGCAACTTGAGGGTTGGTTTTACTCGTAGCTAGTCTCATCCGGTGTTGCCCCGAGAACGAGATATGTGCAGCTCCTATCGGGATTTCTCGGCGCATCGGGCGGCTTTGCTGGTCTTGTTTTACCATTGTCGAAATGTCTTGTAAACCGGGATTCCGAGTCTGATCGGGTCTTCCTGGGAGAAGGTCTATTCCTTCGTTGATCACAAGAGCTTGTCATGGGCTAAGCTGGGACACCCCTGCAGGGTATAATCTTTCGAAAGCCGTGCCTGCGGTTATAGGCAGATGGGAATTTGTTAATGTTCGATTGTAGATAACTTGACACCAGATCCGATTTAAACGCATCAACCGCGTGTGTAGCCGTGATGGTCTCTTCTCGGCGGAGTCCGGGAAGTGAACACGGTTTTTGTGTTATGTTTGACGTAAGTAGGAGTTCAGGATCACTTCTTGATCATTGCTAGCTTCACGACCGTTCCTTTTGCTCTCTTCTCGCTCTTATTTGCGTATGTTAGCCACCATATATGCTTAGTCGCTGCTGCAGCCTCACCACTTTACCCCTTCCTTTCCTATTAAGCTTTGCTAGTCTTGATACACATGGTAATGGGATTGCTGAGTCCTCGTGGCTCACAGATTACTACAACAACAGTTGCAGGTACAGGTTGTGCGATGATCATGACGCGAGAGCGATGCTTGCTTGCGTTGAGTTCTTCTTCTGCTTCTTCGATCAGGGGATAGGTTCCAGGTCGGCAGCCTGGGCTAGCAGGGTGGATGTCGTTTGAGTTTCTATTTGTGATTCATCCTTAGACGTATGTTGATCTTATGTATGATGATGTTGTATATGTGTGGCATTGTATGCCTTATGTATGTATCCCCATCTATTATGTAATGTTGATGTAATGATATCCACCTTGCAAAAGCGTTTCAATATGCGGGTCTATCCTTGGTGGGACCTTCGAGTTCCTTTTGGATAGGGTCGCATATTGGGCGTGACACAAATTTATTGATTCGACAGAAGGGAAGCCAAAGATTATTCTCAAGTATTAGCAGTTGAGTTGTCAATTCAACCACACCTGGATAACTTAGTATCTGCAGCAAAGTATTTAGTAGTAAAGTAGTATGGAAGTAACGGTAGCAGTAGCAAAAGTAACAGTAGCAGATTTGTAGTAATTGTAACAGTAGCAACGGTAAAGTAAATAAGCAAAGAATAATATGTGAAAAGCTCGTAGGAATTGGATCAGTGATGGATAATTATGTCGGATGTGATTCCTCATGTAATAGTTATAACATAGGGTGAGCACAGAACTAGCTCCAGTTCATCAATGTACGTAGGCATGTATTCTGAATATAATCATACGTGCTTACGGAAAAGAACTTGCATGACATCTTTTGTCCTACCCTCCCATGGCAGCAGGGTCCTAATGGAAACTAAGGGATATTAAGGCCTCCTTTTAATAGAGTATCGGACCAAAGCATTAACACTTAGTGAATACATGAACGGATTATTGTCATCACCAAGAAGTATCCCGATTATTGTCACTTTGGGGTTGTCAGATCATAACACATAATAGGTGACTATAGACTTGCAAGATAGGATCAAGAACTCACATATATTCATGAAAACATAATAGGTTCAGATCTGAAATCATGGCACTCGGGCCCTAGTGACAAGCATTAAGCATAGCAAAGCCATAGCAACATCAATCTCAGAACATAGTGGATACTAGGGATCAAACCCTAACAAAACTAACTTGATTACATGGTAAATATCATCCAACCCATCACCGTCTAGCAAGCCTACGATGGAATTACTCACACACGGCGGTGAGCATCATGAAATTGGTGATGGAGGATGGTTGATGAGGATGACGGCGACGAATCCCCCTCTCCGGAGCCCCGAACAGACTTCAGATCAGCCCTCTCGAGAGAGATTAGGGATTGGCGGCGGCTCCGTATCGTGAAACGCAATGAAACTTTCTCTCTGGTTTTTTTCCGCGAAAGCAAATATATGGAGTTGGAGTTGTGGTCGGTGGAGGTCCAGGGGGGCCACGAGGCAGGGGGCGCGCCCTAGGGAGGGGCACGCACCCACCCTCGTGGATAGGGTGTGGGCCCCCTGGTGGTGATTCTTTCGCCAGTATTTTTTATTAATTCTAAAAAGTTGCTATGTGGATTTTCAGGTCATTTTGAGAACTTTTATTTCTGCACAAAAATAACACCATGGTAGTTCTGCTGAAAACAGCATCAGTCCGGGTTAGTTCCATTCAAATCATGCAAGTTAGAGTCCAAAATAAGGGCAAAAGTGTTTGGAAAAGTAGATACGACGGAGATGTATCAACTCCCCCAAGCTTAAACCTTTGCTTGTCCTCAAGAAATTCAGTTGACGAACTGAAAGTGATAAAGAAAAAGTTTTACCAACTCTGTTTGCTCTTGTTGTTGCAAATATGTAAAGGCAGCATTCAAGTTTTCAGCAAAGATTATGATCTGACCATTTTCACAATAACACTTAGGTCTTATGTTTACTCATATCGATGGCATAATGAACTAGCGAGCAATAATAATAAAACTCGGATGACAACACTTTCTCAAAACAATCATAATATCATATAACAAGATGGTATCTCGCTAGCCCTTTCTGAGACCGCAAAACATAATTAAAGATCAATGACTGACTAAACATTGTAATTCATGGTAAAAGAGATCCAGTCATAGTCATACACAGTATAAACTAATAGTAATGCATGCAAATGATAGCGGTGCTCTCCAGCGAGTGCTCTTTAATAAGAGGGTGATGACTCAACATAAAAGTAAATAGATAGGCCCTTCACAGAGGGAAGCAGGGACTTGTTGAGGTGCCAGAGCTCGATTTTGAAATAGAGATAAATAACATTTTGAGCGGTATACTTTCACTGCCAACATAACAACTAAGAGATCTCAATATCTTCCATGCTACACACATTATAGGCGGTTCCCAAACAGAATGGTAAAGTTTATACTCCCCCACCACCAACAAGCATCAATCCATGGCTTGCCCGAAACAACGGGTGCCTCCAACTAACAACAATCCTGGTTGCAACTATTTTGATTTAATTTGAGCATGGGACTGGGCATCCCGGTGACCAGCCATTTTCTCGTGAATGAGGAGCGGAGTCCACTCCTCTTGAGAATAACCCGCCTAACATGGAAGATACAGACAACCCTAGTTGATACATGAGCTGTTCGAGCATACAAAACAGAATTTCATTTGAAAGTTTGGAGTTTGGCACATACAAATTTACTTGGAACGGCAGGTAAATACCGCATATAGGTAGGTATGGTGGACTCATATGGAATAACTTTGGGGTTTATGGTGTTTGGATGCACAAGCAGTATTCCTGCTTAGTACAGGTGAAGGCTAGAAAGAGACTGGGAAGCGACCAACTAGAGAGCGACAACAGTCATGAACATGTCCTAAAATTAATCAAGACCGAGTGCAAGCATGAGTAGGATATTATCCACCATGAACATAAATATCATGAAGGCTATGTTGATTTCATTTCAACTACATGTGTGAACATGTGCCAAGTCAAGTCACTCGAATCATTCAAAGGAGGATACCACCCTATCATACCACATCACAACCATTTTAATAGCATGTTGGCATGCAAGGTAAACCATTATAAGATCCTAGCTAATTAAGCATGGCATAAGCAACTATAATCTCTAATTTTCATTGCAAACATGTTTAAAAATAATAGGCTGAATCAGGAACGATGAACTAATCATATTTACAAAAACAAGAGAGGTCGAGTTCATACCAGCTTCTCTCATCTCAATCAGCTCATCATATATCGTCATTATTGCCTTTCACTTGCACGACCGAACGGTGTGGATAATAATAATAGTGCACGTGCATTGGACTAGGCTGGAATATGCAAGCATTCAATTCGAGGGAGAAGACAAGGTAATATGGGCTCTTGGTTAAATCAACAATAATGCATATGAGAGCCATTCAATATTTTCATTATGGTCTTCTCCTCTCGACCCCCAAAGAAAAGAAAAGAAATAAAACTATTTACACGGGAAAGCTCCCAACAAGCAAAAGAAGAACGGGAAATCTTTTTGGGTTTTCTTTTAATTACTACTACAAGCATGGAAAATAAACTAACTATTTTTTTGGTTTTTCTTAAGGTTTATCAAACACACAAGAAGAAAGCTAGAAAAAGAAATTAAACTAGCATGGATAGTACAATGAAAAAGTATGAGCACCGACAACTAGAATGAGTGTGTGAACATGAATGTAATGTCGGTGAGAAATATGTACTCCCCCAAGCTTAGGCTTTTGGCCTAAGTTGGTCTATGGCCATGGGTAGCCTGACAGATATCCGAAGTTGTAACTGGGGTCGTACTGAGATGCAGCAGCCATTACCTCACGAGCTGCAGCATGGCGGCGAGCTGCCTCCGACCTTCTCTCGTACTCGTTTGCCTCCTCCCTGGTGATAACATATCTTCCTTTTGCCTAATAGTCAAAGAAGGCAGGAGCAGGGAGAGTAATATGGACAGCGCGACGTCTGTCAAAGATTAGTCGATACTGGAGGAATTGTTCATTCCTCTCTAGAAAATGATGATTAACCATGGCATTATAATCTAAATAAGCGCGAGGCAACTCCCTATCATTTTCATGTATGGGTATACCAAGATAATTAGCCACACGGGTCGCATAAATCCCTCCAAATAAGTCTCCATCTAAACCATTATTATGCAACCTACGTGCAACAATTTCCCCCAAGTTATATTGTTTATCACCTAATACAACACTCTTGAGAACACAAAGATCCAGAACACACATGTGGCAAGCTTCATCTTTACCGTTAATGCATCTACCTATGAAGAGAGCAAAATAATGTATAGTAGGAAAGTCAATGCTCCCTATGGTAGCTTCTGCTATTTCTCTAGATTCTCCCACAGTGATACTAGCAAGAAAGTCTTTGTATTCAGATTTACGAGGTTCATTAACACTGCCCCACTGCGGGAGTTTCCAAGCAATAGTAAAATCTTCTATGTCCATGGTATATGATCTATCATAAAGATCAAACAGGACATTGCGAGAATTATGCGAAGATGTAAATTTAAACCTTCTCACAAAGGAATCAGTTAAATGGTAGTATTGAGGGCACTTATCTTGCATGAATTCCTCAATATCGGCATTACGCACATATGCATCAAATTCATCCTTGATGCCTGCTTTGACCATAAACTCCTCTTACGGCCATTCACAAGGCCGCACATAATCTTCTCTCAGTGGTTCATCGTCCTACCCACGTATTACGAGCCTGGGTCCTTGCTTCCTTGAAGAACCACCTTGGTATATTTTCCTAGACATATTTCTTCCTCTAAAAAATTTCTGAAATTTTTAGTAACTCAAAATAAAAGTGAATCAAACTGAACAAAATTGATAGCAAATACTCCCACAAGTGCCTAGAGACTATATCATGCATTAGAATTACTTGGGACCATATAAAATTGACATGCAAGCTCAAGAACAGGGTCACCTAGGCAGCAAAAATTTGCAATGAATAAGGCACTAGGATAAAAACTAATTGGACCATTGGAGGAGTCACATACCAAGGAACAATCCCCGAAAGCAGTTTTGTGAATGGAGCTTTGAGCAAGGAGACCGAAAATGGCAGCAAAATGAGCTAGAACTTGTGCTTGAGCTGGATAGTGATTTTTTGGGGAGGAAGAAGGAGTGTGTGGGTGCAGGAATAAGTGGAGGGGCCCCCCATGGGCCCACGAGGCAGGGGCGCGCCCAAGGGTGTAGGGCGCGCCCTTGACCCTCGTGGCCAGGTGCCAGCTCCCCCTGATGTGTTCTCAGTGCCAGATATTCTCAAATATTCCATAAAAATCATATTAAATTTGCAGGGCATTTGGAGAACTTTTATTTTCAGGGTATTTTTTATTGCAAGGATAATTCAGAAAATAGACAGAAAATACTAATTTTGCTTTATTTAATCTAAATAACAGAAAGTAAAAGGAGAGTACAGAAGGTTGTGCCTTCTAACTTCACCCATCTCATGATCATCGAAAGGAATCCACTAACAAGGTTGATCAAGTCTTGTTAACAAACTCATTTCGAATAACATGGAACCGGAGAAATTTCGAATAACACTAGGTTACCACAACGGGGATATGCACATCCCCAATAATAAGAATATCATATTTCTTCTTGGAAGTAGGAAGAGGAAATTCAAAACCTCCAATAATAATAGTTGGAATTTTCCAATAGAATTGATGATATGAACTTGAGGTTGTTTCCTGGAAAGTGTACCGTATGCTCATTACCATTAACATGAAAAGTGACATTGCCTTTGTTGCAATCAATGATAGCCCCAGCAGTATTCAAAAAGGGTCTACCAAGGATAATCAACATACTATCATCCTCAGGAATATCAAGAATAACAAAGTTCGTTAAGATAGTAACGTTTGCAACCACAACAAGCACATCCTCACAAATACCAACATGTATAGCAGTTGATTTCTCAGCCATTTGCAAAGATATTTCAGTAGGTGTCAACTTATTCAATTCAAGTCTACGATATGAAGAGAGAGGCATAACACTAACACCGGCTCCAAGATCACATAAAGCAGTTTTAACATAGTTGCTTTTAATGGAGCATGGTATAGTTGGTACTCCTAGATCTCCAAGTTTCTTAGGTATCCCACCTTTAAAAGTATAATTAGCAAGCATGGTGGAAATTTCAGCTTCCAGTATCTTTCTTTTATTTGTAATAATATCTTTCATGTACTTAGCATAAGGGCTCACTTTAAGCATATCAGTCAAACACATACGCAAAAAGATAGGTCTAATCATTTCAGCAATGCGCTCAAAATCCTCATCATCCTTTTTCTTGGATGGCTTAGGAGGAAAAGGCATCGGTTTCTGAACCCATGGTTCTCTTTCTTTACCGTGCTTCCTAGCAACAAAGTCTCTCTTATCATAACGTTGATTCTTTGATTGTGGGTTATCAAGATCAACAGCGGGTTCAATCTCTACATCATTATTATTGCTAGGTTGAGCATCAACATGAAAATTTTCATTAACATTATCACTAGGTTCATGTTCATCACCAGATTGTGTTTCAGTATCAGAAATAGAAATATCATTGGGATTCTCAGGTGTGTCTACAACAGGTTCACTAGAAGCATGCAAAGTCATATCATTTTTCTTTTTCTTCTTTTTAGAAGGACTAGGTGCATCTAAATTATTTCTCTGAGAATCTTGCTCAATTCTCTTAGGGTGGCCTTCAGGATACAAAGGTTCCTGAGTCATTTTTCCAGTTCTAGTAGCCACTCTAACAGCAAAATCATGTTTATTATTTAATTCATCGAGCAAATCACTTTGAGCTTTAAGTACTTGTTCTGCTTGAGTGGTAACCATAGAAGCATGTTTACTAATGAGCTTAAGTTCACCTTTAACTCTAGCCATATAATCGCTCAAGTGTCTGGTCATGTAAGCATTACTCTTTAATTGTCTGCCAACATAAGCATTAAAATTTTCTTGTCTAGCCATAAAGTCATCAAATTCATCCAAGCACTGACTAGCAAACTTAGTAGACGGGATTTCAACTTTATCATATCTATAGAGAGAATTTACCTTTACTACCTGTGTCGGGTTATCAAGACCATGTGTTTCTTCAATAGGTGGTATATTAAGACCATGTATTTCTTCAATAGGAGGTAAATTCTTAACATCTTCAGCTTTAATACCTTTTTCTTTCATAGATTTCTTTGCCTCTTGCATATCTCCAGGACTGAGAAATAGAACTCCCCTTTTCTTCGGAGTTGGTTTAGGAATTGGCTCAGGAGTTGGCTCAGCAATTGGCTCAGGAGTTGGCTCAGGAAGAGTACAATTATTTTCATTATTCAACATATTATTCAATAGAAATTCTGCCTGAGCGACTGTTCTTTCCCTGAAAACACAACCAGCACAACTATCCAAGTGGTCCTTGGAAGCATCAGTTAGTCCATTACAAAAGATATCAGGTATTTCATTTTTCTTAAGAGGGTGATCAGGCAAAGCATTAAGTAATTGGAGAAGCCTCGCCCAAGCTTGTGGGAGACTCTCTTCTTCAATTTGCACAAAATTATATATTTCCCTCAAGGCAGATTGTTTCTTATGAGCAGGGAAATATTTAGCAGAGAAGTAATAAATGATATCCTGGGGACTACGCACACAACCAGGATCAAGAGAATTAAACCAAGTTTTAGCATCACCCTTTAATGAGAATGGAAATATCTTAAGGATATAATAGTAGCGAGATTTCTCATCGTTCGTGAACAGGGTGGCTATATCATTCAATTTAGTAAGATGTGCCACACCAGTTTCAGATTCATAGCCATAAAAAGGATCCGATTCAACCAAAGTAATTATCTCAGGATCGACAGAGAAATCATAATCCTTATCAGTAACAAAGATAGGTGAAGTAGCAAAAGCAGGGTCATATTTCATTCTAGCATTCAGAGTTTTCTGTTTCAGTTTAGCTAATAACTTCTTAAGATCAGATCTATCATTGCAAGCAAGAAAATCTCTAGCAGTTTCTTCATCCATAACATAACCCTCAGGAACAATAGGTAATTCATATTTAGGGGGAGAACCTTCATCATCGCTATCTTGAATAATATCAGTTTCAAGAATTTCATTCTCTCTAGCCCTAGCAAGTTGTTCATCAAGAAATTCACCTAATGGCGCAGTAGTATCAAGCATAGAAGTAATTTCATCATAAGTATCATGCATAGTAGAAGTGGAATCATCAATAACATGCGACATATCAGAATTAATAGCAGAAGCAGGTTTAGGTGTCGCAAGCTTACTCATAACAGAAGGAGAATCTAGTGCAGAGCTAGATGGTAGTTCCTTACCTCCCCTCGTAGTTGAGGGATAAATCTTAGTTCTTTCGTCCTTCAAGTTCCTCATAGTGATCAGTAGATATAAATCCCAAGTGACTCAAAGAATAGAGCTATGCTCCCCGGCAATGGTGCTAGAAAATAGTCTTGATAACCCACAAGTATAGGGGATCGCAACAGTTTTTGACGGTAGAGTATTCAACCCAAATTTAGTGATTCGACACAAGGGGAGCCAAAGAATATTCTCAAGTATTAGTAGTTGAGTTGTCAATTCAACCACACCTGGATAACTTAGTATCTGCAGCAAAATATTTAGTAGCAAAGTAGTATGGAAGTAACGGTAGCAGTAGCAAAAGTAACAGTAGCAGATTTGTAGTAATTGTAACAGTAGCAACTGTAAAGTAAATAAGCAAAGCACAATATGTGAAAAGCTTGTAGGCATTGGATCAGTGATGGATAATTATGTCAGATGCGATTCCTCATGTAATAGTTATAACATAGGGTGACACAGAACTAGCTCCAGTTCATCAATGTAATGTAGGCATGTATTCTGAATATAGTCATACATGCTTCTGGAAAAGAACTTGCATGCCATCTTTTGTCCTACCCTCCCGTGGCAGCAGGGTCCTAATGGAAACTAAGGGATATTAAGGCCTCCTTTCTATAGAGTACCGGACCAAAGCATTAACACTTAGTGAATACATGAACTCCTCAAACTATGGTCATCACCGAGAAGTATCCCAATTATTGTCACTTCGGGGTTGTCAGATCATAACACATAATAAGTGACTATAGACTTGCAAGATAGGATCAAGAACTCACATATATTCATGAAAACATAATAGGTTCAGATCTGAAATCATGGCACTCGGGCCCTAGTGACAAGCATTAAGCATAGCAAAGTCATATCAACATCAATCTCAGAACATAGTGGATACTAGGGATCAAACCCTAACAAAACTAACTTGATTACATGGTAAATCTCATCCAACCCATCACCGTCCATCAAGCCTACGATGGAATTACTCACGCACGGCGGTGAGCATCATGAAATTGGTGATAGAGGATGGTTGATGATGACGATGACAACGAATCCCCCTCTCTGGAGCCCCGAATGGACTCCAGACCAGCCTTCCCGAGAGAGATTAGGGCTTGGCGGCGGCTCCGTATCGTAAAACATGATGAAACTTTCTCTCTGATTTTTTCTCGCAAATATATGGAGTTGGAGTTGAGGTCGGTGGAGGTCCAGGGGGGCCACGAGGCAGGGGGCGCGCCCTAGGGGGGCGCCCCCACCCTCGTGGACAGGGTGTGGGACCCATGGTGATGATTCTTTCGCCAGTATTTTTTATTAATTCTGAAAAGTTGCTCCATGGATTTTCAGGTCATTCCAAGAACTTTTATTTCTGCACAAAAATAACACCAGGGCAGTTCTGCTGAAAACAGCGTCAGTCCGGGTTAGTTCCATTCAAATCATGCAAGTTAGAGTCCAAAACAAGGGCAAAAGTGTTTGGAAAAATAGATATGACGGAGACATATCATTTTGCAAATTCAATGAAAAAGGGGTGATTCATAATGATCCAAAGGTTTGTCTCTCTCCGATACTTTTGGTTTCATAGTTTTTTTACCTGGACAATAAAATCATCAGCATAAGCGGGCTTTATTTACTATGCCTTGTACCTTCTCAACACAAGTAAGGTGATCAATTTATCAAAATCTTTTCGTATGTTTATTTTACTGTTAGGCATCAAACTTGGGTACTTCGTTAATTGTGGCAGAACATGGGCTTTCTTCTGAGAGGAATATGCCACTCTCATCAAGTTTTTATCCGTGTTGTGCATATATCTGAACAATTCAAAGTAACCATCCAAAACAGTCACCTATATCACTTCCTTATACATAGACTGTTCAAATAACGTTATGACCCAGGGCAAAATAAAATAAATAGTTTTATTCCAAACATTTATACTTATTTATTTTTCTTCATATTGTACTAGAATATTAAGGAGTAGAAATGAGATTATTTACTATCAGTTATAATATGTTACTAATTACTTTGTTTATGCTAAATTTAAACTAAGTGATGTAACATAAGTTATTAGAATTATTTTTGTGACAATTCCACAAATGATATAGTGTAGACGTGCATATTTATATCTACGTGATGAGTATGTTCATGTATAGTTAAGATTCACTAAATATCATGTTAGAGGTTTATAAAAAATAATGTCCAACTAATATTTTAATAGTGATTTCTAGTGTATAATTAGGTGTGCAAACTTATAAAACGTTAGGGCATCTCCAAAGCTGACCTTCAAATCGCCTACATCCGTTTGGGCCCATTTTGCCATCTAACGTGGTACCCTATCTGACTTTACTGCAAACCGGAAGCAAACTAGGGATAGGAGGGCTTTGAGGGAGTCCGGACCGCCGCCACGTACGCCTCCGACACACCCGTCCCACTCAAATCTCCCTCTCGATCCACTTTTCTTCACTCTGCCCCTGCTCACCCTTGCTACCCTCCTCGTTAGAGGCCGTGGTCGTACCTCTCCGGTCGCCGCCCAGGCATCATAGGATGTCTGCACCCCCGCCGACACGCCTGCCCTACTTGGACTATGTCATCGTCCACCCAGGGTCCCTCCACTCCCTGCCAACAATGTCCGTGGCGGACATCACGTACGGTAGTTTTGCAGTCAAATATCATTGAGCTTTTTCTTGAACTTCTTGTTGTTTCCTAGAGTAAGCACGCTGGTGTGGTACTCGGTGAAGGAGAATGAGTTATTGTGTGATGCATGGTTGGCCGTATCTGTGGACTTTGTAGGTAGGAACTTAAGGGGCTCGGTCTTTTGACAACGCATGCATGGTTCGTTTCAAGCGTGAAAGCACTTCATGCCCTACGGCATGCGCATAATCCATGAACGCAATGTGAGGTCTATATCGCATCAATGGTACACCATATGGAACTCCCTCATGAAGTTCTGCTGTCTGGTTGAATGAGTGGGGACAATGTGGCTGTTGGGCGCGTCAATCATGGATCGTAAGCTTTGCTTCTTGTTGCTCTACATATTGGTTAATTAATTCATTCACTCAATATTGCTCTACACTTGTATAGTCTGCATGCTTTGTCATGATATACTACAGGACCGAAGGCAGGCTATTCATGCACATACATTGTTGGATGAAGCTTAAGAGCATCCATAATGTGATGTTTTGCTGCCTCCACTACAAAAAAAAGACACATCCGTGACATTTTGGGCCGAACGATTTTTTTCCTGTCATACTTATGACACTTCTATGACGATAATTGTGACAAAACCCGGTATCATAATAGATGTGGTGGGCTCCTACTTCTAAGACAAAAAATTATGATAGAAAAGGGCTTTTCGTCCTGGGCGGGCCGGAGACGTAGCTGCATGACATTCTTTGGGCCGTCCATGACGGGAAAAACCGTGGTAGAAGCGAGGGCGAGGAAAATTTGGGGACTTCCCGGTTATGGTGGGTGGTCGGGGGCCGAGCGATGCGCGTTTCTCTCGTACACATACGCGCGTGTCTGCGAGGCGTTGGCCCTAACTGAACTCGAGCGAGGTGTTGGGCTCTAACTGAACCCGAGCGATTGCACTGCAGGCTATGCGTTACCGAACCCGAGCGATCGATCGATGGCTGTTAACTGAACCCGATCGAGCGATTCCTTCGCTACTGCTGCGAACTGAAGCCGATCGATGCTACCTCCGGATGAACGGTGAGCGTTGCAGGGGGGGGGGGTTGGATGAACAGTGAGCGGTGAGGGTGGATGAACAGGACCCCGTGACGTTGCCTCTAGATGAATAGGACCCCGATCGATCGAGTCGGTTGGGGCTGGATGAACAGGACCCCGTGGAGGGCTGGATGAACAGGACGACCCCGTGGAGGGCTGGATGAACAGTAGATGGTGGAGGGGTGGATGAACAGTAGCCCGTGGAGGGGTGGTTGAACAGGAGCCCGTGGAGGGGTGGTTGAACAGTAGCCAGTGGAGTAGCGCGCGGAGGAGGATGGATGAACAGGAGCCCGTGGAGGCTGGAGGAGGTCGACGGTGGATGAACAGTAGCCCGTGGAGGCTGGAGGAGGTCGACGGTGGAGATGAATGCTACGTCTTGAGCTTGCGTTGGTTTTCCTTGAAAAGGAAAGGGTGATGCAGCAATAGTAGCATAAGTATTTCCCTCAACTTTTGATAACCAAGGTATCAATCCAGTAGGAGGCTCCTCCAAAGTCCCACGCACCTACACAAACAAACAAAGAACTCGCAACTAACGCAATAAAGGGGTTGTCAATCCCATCACGGCCACTTGTGAAAGTGAGATCTGATAGAGATAGTATGATAAGATAAATATATTTTTGGTATTTTATAATATAGATGCAAAAAGTAAAGATGCAAATAAAAGTAGATTGGAAGCAAATATGATAATAGATACACCCGGGGGGCATAGGTTTCACTAGAGGCTTCTCTCGAGATAGCATAAGTATTACGGTGGGTGAACAAATTATTGTCAAGCAATTGATAGAAAAGCGAATAGTTATGAGATTATCTAGGCATGATCATGTATATAGGCATCACGTCCGCAACAAGTAGACCGACTCTTGCCTGCATCTACTATTATTACTCCACACATCGACCGACTCCTGCCTGCATCTAGAGTATTAAGTTCATAAGAACAGAGTAACGCCTTAAGCAAGATGACATTATGTAGAGGGATAAATTCATGCAATATGATATAAACCCCATCTTTTTATCCTCGATGGCAACAATACAATACGTGCCTTGCAACCCTTTCTGTCACTAGGTAAGGTCACCGCAAGATTGAACCCAAAGCTAAGCACTTCTCCCATGGAAAGAAAGATCAATCTAGTAGGCCAAACCAAACTGATAATTTGAAGAGACTTGCAAAGAGAACTCAATCATACATAAAAGAATTCAGAGGAGATTCAAATATTTCTCATAGATAAACTTGATCATAAACCCACAATTCATCGGATCTCAACAAACACACCACAAAAAGAGTTTACATTGAATAGATCTCCACAAGAGAGGGGGAGAACATTGTATTGAGATCCAAAAAGAGAGAAGAAGCCATCTAGCTAATAATTATGGACCCGAAGGTCTGTGGTAAACTACTCACAACTCATCGGAAGGGCTATGGTGTTGATGTACAAGCCCTCCATGGTCGATTCCCCCTCTGGCAGAGCACCGGCGAAGGCTCCAAGATGGGATCTCGTGGATACAGAAGGTTACGGTGGTGGAAATTGTGTTTCGGTAGCTCCCTGGATGTTTTCGGGGTACGTAGGCTTATATAAGAGGAAGAAGTACGTCGGTGGCCTCCCAAGGGGCCCACAAGACAGGGGGCGCGCCCTGTAGGGGGGGGGGGCGCCTGATGACCCACAAGTGTAGGGGATCTATCGTAGTCCTTTCGATAAGTAAGAGTGTCGAACCCAACAAGGAGCAGAAGGAAATGATAAGCGATTTTCAGTAAGGTTTTCTCTGCAAGTACTGAAATAGTAGGTGATAGATAGTTTTGTGATAAGATAAATAGTAACGAGCAAAAAGTAAATAAAGTAAATAAAGTGCAGCAAGGTGGCCCAATCCTTTATGTAGCAAAGGATAAGCCTGGACAAATTTTAATAATGAGGAAGGAGCTCCCGAGGACACATTGGGAATTATCATCAAGCTAGTTTCATCACGTTCATAAGATTCGCGTTCGGTACTTTGATAATTTGATATGTGGGTGGACCGGCACTTGGGTACTTCCCTAACATGGACAAGCATCCCACTTATGATTAACCCCTATTGCAAGCATCCGCAACTACAAAAAGGAGTATTAAGGTAAACCTAACCACAGAATTAAACATATGGGTCCATATCAACCCCTAACGAAGCAACGCATAAACTAGGGTTTAAGCTTCTGTCACTCTAGCAACCCATCATCTACTTATTACTTCCCTATGCGTTCCTCTAGGCCCAAATAATGGTGAAGTGTCATGTAATCGACGTTCACATAACACCACTAGAGGAGAGACAACATACATCTCATCAAAATATCGAATGAATACCAAATTCACATGACTACTAATAGCAAGACTTCACCCATGTCCTTAGGAACAAACGTAACTACTCACAAAGCATATTCATGTTCATAATCAGAGGGGTAATAATATGCATAAAGGATCTGAACAAATGATCTTCCACCAAGTAAACCAAATAGCATCAACTACAAGGAGTAATCAACACTACTAGCAACCCACAGGTACCAATTTGTGGTTTTGATACAAGATTGGATACAAGAGAGGAACTAGGGTTTTGAGATGAGATGGTGCTGGTGAAGATGTTGATGAAGATTGACCCCCTCCTGATGAGAGGATCGTTGGTGATGACATTGGTGATGATTTCCCCCTCCCGGAGTGAAGTGTCCCCGGCAGAACAGCTCCGCCAGAGCCCTAGATTTATTCTGCCAAGGTTCCGCCTCATGGCAGCGGAGTTTCGTCTCGTAAGCTTGCCCCCGAAATTTTCCAAGACAAAACCCTTCGTATAGTAGAAGATGGATGCCGGAAGCCCATCAGGGGGCCTAGGAGATATGGGGCGCACCCTAGGGGGGGGTGCGCCCCCTGTCTCCTGGACAGGGTGTGGCCCCTTGGCCTATTTCTTTTGCTCATAATTCCTTAATAAATCCAAAAGGTTGTTTCGTGGAGCCTCAGGTCTTTTGGAGTTGTGCAGAATAGGTTTCCAACGTTTGCTCCTTTTCCAGCCAGAATTCCAGTTGCCGGCATTCCCCCTCTTCATGGTAAACCTTGTAAAATAAGAGAGAATAGCCATAAGTATTAAGATATAACAAAAATGTTAACGCCCACATGTGTGGGCGTTTGCACATCGCCCACACGCCTCCATCACCACTCATTTTGCCACGTATGAATAGATGACATCAACAGATTTTTTTTGGTTTTCGGCTTAAAAATGTTGTATCTCCTAAATAAAAAAGCGAACTAAAAATCCGTTTTCACCATTAAATCCGTCTCGACGAGATCTTCAAAACTAGACCCCATGTTGATATGTTTCGACGAATTTTTTTTTGCCAGAAGTTGCCATGATGTTTACACTACAGTTGCCATAGGGCTTAAACTAAAGTTGCCATGTGGCAATTTTAGTTTGTAGATCATGGCAATTTTAGTATTTTGATGATGGCAACTCCAGGACTTTGACCATGAAAATTATTTTTTGTATGAACCATGGCAATTTTACGTGCATGTATCATGGCAATTTTAGTTTATGGTTCATGGCAAGTCTAGTTTCTTAATTCCCCGTTTTGTAAATGTCAAAATTTACTTTTAAATGTAGAAGAAAATAGCTGAAACATATCATGGCAACTTTAGTGTAAACATCATGGCAATTCATATGCAATAGACATGGCAACTTTTAATCCAAAAAAAATTCATCAAAACATATCAACATGGGATCTAGTTTCGAAGATCTCATCGCGAGAGATTTAATGGTGAAAACGGATTTTCAATCAGATTTTTGGTTTAAGAGATAAAACATTTTAAAAACTAAAAATCCAAAAAGATTCCTGCATGCATGCATGCGATGACGTGTCAATCTGTTTACATTAGAGACGTGTGGTCCGTCTCCCTTCCTGCCACACGTGTGGCAGTTAGCGCGACCCAAGATATAATGTGTAATAACAGCCCATAATGCAATAAATATTGATATAAAAGCATGATGCAAAATGGACGTATCAACTCCCCCAAACTTACACCTCGCTTGTCCTCAAGCAGAAGCCGAAATCGAAAAATATGTCCATATGTTTAGAGATAGAGGTGTCGATAAAAATAAAATACGGACATGAGGGCATCATGATCATTCTAATAACAACAACATATATGGATTTTGTCATATGATGTCCTATGTTCAAGTAATAAGTAATTCACAATGTCAAGTATGGTTCAAAAACTTCATTGGGAACTAACAAACTATAATCTCAGTCATTGAAGCAATTGCAATTTATTGTAACATCAGAAAGAGTCACTAATAGAGCTTCTCGGCAAGCTCACATACTCAACTATCTCGTAGTCTCCCATAATTGTTAACACTCATGCAATACTTGTGGTTATAGAGTTTCAGCCGGACACTGAGAAAGATAGGGGCTTATTGTGTTGCCTCCCAACGTATTCACCTTTAGGTGATGTCAACAATAATAGCCTATGCCAACTTACATCCAATCGGATATATATATCATGATCTTTCAAACACGAAGAGCTTGCCGTAGGATAAAATGAAAAAGGGAAAGGTGAGGATCACCTTGACTCAAGTATAAAGTAAAATATAAAGTAAAAGATAGGCCCTTCGCAGAGGGAAGCAGAGGTTGTCATGCGCTTTTAGGGTTGGATACACAAAATCTTAATGCAAA
Source organism: Triticum aestivum (assembly GCF_018294505.1). Taxonomy (NCBI): domain Eukaryota; kingdom Viridiplantae; phylum Streptophyta; class Magnoliopsida; order Poales; family Poaceae; genus Triticum; species Triticum aestivum. The sequence goes on along the minus strand of NC_057807.1, from coordinate 612,343,840 downwards.
AGAACATCACTTTATATTGCCCCTTGTATGTGGACCTTTATTATGCAATCCGTCGCTTTTATTACTTCCACAACAAGTTCGTACAAAGCTTATTTTCTATGCACTAGTAAGTCATGCATATTTAGAGAGCAATTTTTATTGCTTGCCTCGATGACAACTTACTTGAAGGATCTTACTCAATCCATAGGTAGGTATGGTGGACTCTCATGGCAAAACTGGGTTTGAGGATATTTGGAAGCACAAGTAGTATTTCTACTTAGTGCAAGGAGTTTGGCTAGCATGAGGGGGAAAGACAAGCTCAACATGTTTGGAAGGTCAATGACAATATACTTTAACTGAGATGTCAGAAAACATAAACCATTACGTTGTCTTCCTTCTCCAACGTCAACTCTTTTAGCATGTCATACTTAATGAGTGCTTCACAATTATAAAAGATGTCCAAGATAATATATTTATATGTGAACCCCTCTTTCCTTATTACTTCCTATTAATTGCAACGATGACCAAGGCTAGGTTCATCAACTCTCAACAATTTTCATGCCTCATACTTTCTATGTGTGAAGTTATCACTATCTATAAAATCAATATGAACTCTTTTGTTCTTTCTACTTTCAAGATCATAGCAACAAAGCAAAGCCCTTGACTCAACACTAATCTTTATTATAGATAGCACACGGACTCGATTACATAAAGAGATCACGACGAAAAACTCAAAACTACTTGATATCAAAACTTCGAACTAATAGATCAAGATACTACTAAAAGGATCAAACTAAATAAAGCGGTAAAGATAGGAGTGTGATGGTGATACGATACCGAGGCACCTCCCCCAAGCTTGGAAGTTGCCAAGGGGAGTGCCCATACCCGTGTGATAATTTCTTCGGAGGTGGTGAAGTAGGAGTTGTTGATGGAGTAGGCTTGTCATCCATCTTCCAAGGCATAGGCTCTCCATCATAAAAGGATGATCGAGTCTCTGGGATCCTTAAATCTACAGCCAAACTCATTCGCTTGAATCTATATTCATACTCACAGTTCTGGTTTTGCAGGTCATAAATCTGGGCTTGGAGGTGCTAAATTTTCTCTTGAAGCTTGAAGATGGTCTCCCCAATGACTTTGGCATCCAGCTTGTGGTTGTTGGTGAACTCCGTGATCATCATCTGGTTGGCATTGAGTCCATGCTCCACCATCCCTTGACACTTGAAAACTTCTTGTTCCATGGCTTCGAGCTTTGTCTCCATGCTCCCGGTACGCCTTGGTCCTTCCACATCGCGGATGTGCAACACCCCCTCACGCATCTCAATGGTTTGAGGGTGATGCAGCACCTCCGCAAGATAGGGGTTGATAACCCTCTCGAAAAACTTGTCCTTGGGAGCACTTGAAGACGACATGATGCTCTAGATCTGAAACAGAAACAGCTCGAAACGAAAACAGAGGATATTTGTGTGATACAATGGTCAAAACCTTCGGGAGTATATATAATGAATTTTTACCGACCAAAATATGTAACATACAAGAAAATGGAGTCCGGGAGGCACACGAGGTGCCCACGAGACAGGGGGCGCGCCCTACAGGGGGGCGCGCCCTCCTCTCTTGTGGGGGCCTCGTGTCCCTTTCGGACTACTTTTTTCTTCCTAAAATCCTTAAATAATCCAAAAATGATGAAAATTGCCATGAGGGTTGTTTTGGAGTCGGTTTACTTACCGTACCACGTACCTATGCCTTTTCGGAGTCTGAAGCGTTCTGGAAAGTGTCTCTTATGTATTCCTCAGGGGTTATGGTTTCAATAATATTAGTTTCAACATTGATACGATTACCTAAAATATAATGTTTAATTCTTTGACCATTTACCACCCTCGGATTTGTGCCTTCAAAGTTGTTGATTTTTATAGCACCAGAACGATATACCTCCTCGATAACGTAGGGACCTTCCCATTTTGAGAGAAGTTTTCCTGCAAAAAATCTTAAACGAGAGTTGAACAATAACACATAATCTCCTACGTTAAACTCATGCTTTTGTATCCTTTTATCATGTCAGTGTTTAACTTTTCTTTGAAAAGCTTGGCATTCTCATATGCTTGGGTTATACATTCATCAAGTGAGCTAATATCAAATAACCTTTTCTCACCGGCAAGTTTGAAGTCATAATTAAGCTCTTTAATAGCCCAATATGCTTTATGTTCAAGTTCAAGAGGTAAATGACATGCTTTTCCATAAACCATCTTATATGGAGACATACCCATAGGATTTTTGTATGCAGTTCTATAGGCCCATAATGCATCATCAAGTTTTTTGGACCAATTCTTTCTAGATCTATTCACAGTCTTTTGCAAAATTAATTTGAGCTCTCTATTGCTCAACTCTACTTGACCACTAGACTGCGGGTGATAAGGAGATGCAATTCTATGATTGACATCATACTTAGCAAGCATCTTACGGAAAGCACCATGAATAAAGTGTGAACCACCATCAGTCATAAGATATCTAGGGACTCCAAACCTCGGAAAAATAACTTCTTTAAGCATTTTAATAGAAGTGTTATGATCAGCACTACTAGTTGGAATAGCTTCTACCCACTTAGTAACATAATCAACAGCAACTAAAATATGTGTATAACCATTGGAGGCAGGAAAAGGTCCCATATAATCAAAGCCCCAAACATCAAACGGTTCAATAACAAGAGAATAATTCATAGGCATTTCTTGACGTCTACTGATGTTACCTATTCTTTGACATTCATCACAAGATACGACAAACTTACGAGCATCTTTGAAAAGAGTAGGCCAATAAAAACCAGATTGTAGTACCTTGTGTGCAGTTCTATCTCCAGCGTGGTGTCCTCCATAGGATTCAGAGTGACACTTGCGTAGGATTTGTTCCTGTTCATGCTCAGGCACACAACGTCTAATAATACCATCTACTCCTTCCTTATAAAGGTGTGGATCATCCCAGAAGTAATGTCTTAAATCATAAAAGAACTTTTTCTTTTGCTAGTACGTGAAACTAGGCGGTATATATTTAGCAACAATGTAATTAGCATAGTCAGCATACCAAGGAGCAGTATGAGAAGCATTGACAACCGCTAATTGTTCATCAGGAAAGCTATCATTAATAGGCAGTGGGTCATCAAGAACATTCTCTAGCCTAGACAAGTTGTCTGCAACGGGGTTCTCAGCTCCTTTTCTATCAATAATATGCAAGTCAAATTCTTGGAGCAAGAGAACCCATCTAATGAGTCTAGGCTTAGCATCTTTCTTTTCCATAAGATATTTAATAGCAGCATGATCAGTGTGAATAGTAACTTTGGAATCAACAATATAAGGTCTAAACTTATCACATGCAAACACAACTGCTAAGAATTCTTTTTCAGTGGTAGCATAATTTCTCTGGGCAGTATCAAGAGTCTTGCTAGCATAATGGATAACATTCAATTTCTTATCGACTCTTTGCCCTAAAACAGCACCTACAACATAATCACTAGCATCACACATAATTTCAAAAGGAAATTCCAATCAGGTGGCTGAACAATAGGTGCAGTGATCAAAGCTTTCTTAAGTGTTTCAAATGCTTCTACACAATCATCATCAAAGACAAAAGGAATATCTTTTTGCAATAAGTTAGTCAGAGGCCTAGAGATTTTAGAAAAGTCCTTAATGAACCTCCTATAAAAACTGGCATGACCAAGGAAACTTCTTATACCTTTTATGTCCTTGGGACATGGCATCTTTTCAATAGCATCAACTTTGGCTTTATCAACTTCAATACCTCTCTCGGAGATCTTGTGCCCCAAGACAATGCCTTCATTAACCATAAAGTGACACTTTTCCCAATTCAGGACGAGACTAGTGTCTTCGCATCTCTGCAAAACTCGATCAAGGTTGCTCAAACAATCATCAAAAGAGGATCCATAGACAGAGAAGTCATCCATGAATACCTCACAAATCTTTTCACAAAAATCAGAAAATATAGCCATCATGCATCTTTGAAAGGTAGAGGTGCATTACATAAACCAAAAGGCATACGTCTATAAGCAAAAGTACCAAAAGGGCAAGTAAAAGTAGTTTTAGATTGATCCCCCACTAATACAGGTATCTGATAGAAGCCAGAATAACCATCTAGAAAGCAAAAATGAGTGTGTTTGGATAGCCTTTCTAGCATTTGATCGATAAAAGGTAAAGGGTAATGATCTTTCTTAGTAGCTTTATTTAACTTACGGAAATCAATTAACGTCCTATAGCTTGTAATAATTCTTTGTGGGATCAATTCATCTTTATCATTTGGAACAACGGTAATACCTCCCTTTTTAGGGACACAATGGACAGGGCTTACCCATTCACTATCAGCAACGGGATAAATGATACCTGCCTCAAGGAGTTTTAGTATCTCCTTTCTTACCACTTCCTTCATTTTGGGATTTAATCATCTTTGAGGATCTCTAACTAGTTTGACATCTTTCTCCATTGAAATTTTGTGTTGACATAATGTGGGACTAATGCCCTTAAGATCATCCAGGGTATATCCCATAACATCTCGGTGCTTCTTCAGAGTTTTCAATAATCTTTCTTCTTCTTTCTCTGAAAGGTTAGCACTAATAATAACAAGATATATTTCTTTTTCATCAAGATAAGCATACTTAAGATTATCAGGTAATGGTTTGAGTTCAAACACGGGATCACCCTTGGGTGGAGGGGGATCCCCAAGAATTTCAATGGGCAGATTATGCTTCAGCATAGGTTCTTGTTTAAGGAACACTTCATCTATTTCTTCCCTTTCCTTCATAAACATATCGTTTTCATGGTCTAGCAAATATTGTTCTAACGGATCAGTTGGAGGAACATCAATGGAAGCAAGACCAATAATTTCATCCTTACTAGATGGTTCCCTTTCACGATGTTGTCTACTAAACTTAGCGAAATTAAACTCATGAGATATACCATCTAAGCCAATAGTGACAATATTCTTTTCACAATCAATATTAGCACTAGCAGTGTTCAAGAAGGATCTACCAAAAATAATGGGACAAAAATCATGTTGTGGGGAACCGAGAACAAGAAAATCAGCATGGTATTTAATCTTCCCACACAAGACTTCAACATCTCTAACAATCCCAATAGGTTTAATGGTGTCCCAATTAGCAAGCTTAATAGTAACATCAATATCTTCTAATTCAATAGGTGAAATATCGTGCATAATTTCTTTATAAAGATCATAAGGTATCGCATTAGCACTAGCACCCATATCACATAGCCATGATAACAATGATTTCCTATTTTAACAGAAATAACAGGCGTGCCTACAACAGGTCTACGTGTCTTAGTATCGGGTCTAGCAATATTAGCAGTTTCACCCAAGAAAGATATAACATGCCCATCTAAGTCCTCATCCAAGAGATCTTTAATCATGGCAATACCAGGTTCAACATTAATTTGCTCAGGAGGTTTATAGGTCCTAGTATTACTCTTACGAACAACGGTCGAAGCCTTAACATGATCCTTTATCCTAACAGGAAAAGGAGGTTTTTCAACATAAGCAGTAGGAACAATGGGATCACTATATGTAATAATCTTTTCTTCGACTGTAATAGGTGCAACTACTTTCACTTCAACAGGAGGATTATATTTAAACCACTTCTCTTTAGGGAGATCAATGTGAGTAGCAAAAGTTTCACAAAAAGTAGCTACTATCTCAGAGTCAGTCCATACTTAGAGCTAAATGCACGGAAAGCATCGGTATCCATAAAAGATTTAACACAATCAAACTTAGGTGTCATACCGGACTCCTTACCATCGTCGGAACCCCAATCTTCAGAGTTGCGTTTAATTCTTTCCAATAAGTCCCATTTGAAATCAATAGTCTTCAGCATATAGGAACCAATACAGGAAGTATCGAGCAAGTTGCGATTATCAACAGAAAGCCGAGCATAAAAATTCTGAATAATCATTTCCCGAGAGAGCTCATGATTGGGGCATGAATATAACATTGACTTAAGCCTCCCCCAAGCTTGAGCGATGCTTTATCCTTCGCGAGGCCAGAAATTATATATGTAATTACGACCACGATGAACAAGATGCATAGGATAGAACTTCTGGTGAAATTCCAATTTCAATCGCTTATAATTCCAAGATCTCGTATCATCACATAGCCTATACCATGTCATTGCATCTCCCTTCAAAGATAAAGGGAAGACCTTCCTTTTGACAACATCATCGTGAATACCTGCAAGCTTAAATAATCCACAAACTTCATCCACAAAGATAAGGTGTAAGTCGGGATGCAATGTTCTGTCTCCTGCAAAAGGATTAGCTAGCAGTTTTTCTATCATACCCGAAGGAATCTCAAAGTGAATATTTTCATAAGGTTCAGTAGGTTGCGGAGCATCTCTTTGCTCTTATGGTTGGGGTGAAGATACCCCAAACAAGCCCTTCAAAGGATTAGTTTCCATAGTGACAAGTAACAGAAAATTTCAGCACACTATATAAATGTTTCCTTACCAAGTTCCACTCACAAAGAGCGCTACGCTCCCCGGCAACGGCGCCAGAAAAGATTCTTGATGACCCACAAGTGTAGGGGATCTATCGTAGTCCTTTTGATAAGTAAGAGTGTCGAACCCAACGAGGAGCAGAAGGAAATGATAAGCGGTTTTCAGTAAGGTTTTCTCTGCAAGCACTGAAATAGTAGGTGATAGATAGTTTTGTGATAAGACAAATAGTAACGAGCAAAATGTAAATAAAGTGCAGAAAGGTGGCCCAATCCTTTATGTAGCAAAGTATAAGCCTGGACAAATTCTAATAATGAGGAAGGAGCTCCCGAGGACACATTGGGAATTATCATCAAGCTAGTTTCATCACGTTCATAAGATTCGCGTTCGGTACTTTGATAATTTGATATGTGGGTGGACCGGCACTTGGGTACTGCCCTAACATGGACAAGCATCCCACTTATGATTAACCCCTATTGCAAGCATCCGCAACTACAAAAAGGAGTATTAAGGTAAACCTAACCACATCAACCCCTAACGAAGCAACGCATAAACTAGGGTTTAAGATTCTGTCACTCTAGCAACCCATCATCTACTTATTACTTCCCTATGCCTTCCTCTAGTCCCAAATAATGGTTAAGTGTCATGTAGTCGACGTTCACATAACACCACTAGAGGAGAGACAACATACATCTCATCAAAATATCGAACGAATACCAAATTCATATGACTACTAATAGCAAGACTTCACCCATGTCCTCAAGAACAAACGTAACTACTCACAAAGCATATTCATGTTCATAATCAGAGGGGTAATAATATGCATAAAGGATCTGAACAAATGATCTTTCACCAAGTAAACCAAATAGCATCAACTACAAGGAGTAATCAACACTACTAGCAACCCACAGGTACCAATTTGTGGTTTTGATACAAGATTGGATACAAGAGAGGAACTAGGGTTTTGAGATGAGATGGTGCTGGTGAAGATGTTGATGAAGATTGACCCCCTCCTGATGAGAGGATCGTTGGTGATGACATTGGTGATGATTTCCCCCTCCCGGAGTGAAGTGTCCCCGGCAGAACAGCTCCGCCAGAGCCCTAGATTTATTCTGCCAAGGTTCCGCCTCATGGCAGTGGAGTTTCGTCTCGTAAGCTTGCCCCCGAAATTTTCCAAGACAAAACCCTTCGTATAGTAGAAGATGGATGCCGGAAGCCCATCAGGGGGCCTAGGAGATAGGGGGCGCACCCTAGGGGGGGTGCGCCCCCTGTCTCCTGGACAGGGTGTGGCCCCATGGCCTATTTCTTTTGCTCATAATTCCTTAATAAATCCAAAAGGTTGTTTCGTGGAGCCTCAGGTCTTTTGGAGTTGTGCAGAATAGGTTTCCAACGTTTGCTCCTTTTCCAGCCAGAATTCCAGTTGCCGGCATTCCCCCTCTTCATGGTAAACCTTGTAAAATAAGAGAGAATAGCCATAAGTATTAAGATATAATGTGTAATAACAGCCCATAATGCAATAAATATTGATATAAAAACATGATGCAAAATGGACGTATCAGCGCCCTACCCTCTCGTGGCCGCCTCGACTGCTTCTTGACTTGCACTCCAAGTCCTCTGGATCATGTTCGTTCCAAAAATCACGCTCCCGAAGGTTTTATTCCGTTTGGACTCCGTTTGATATTCCTTTTCTTCGAAATACTAAAATAGACAAAAAACAGCTATACGGGCTGGGCCTCCGGTTAGTAGGTTAGTCCCAAAAATGATATAAATGTGTAAAATAAAGCCCATAAACATCCAAAAGGGGTAATATAATAGCATGGAACAATCAAAAATTATGGATACATTGGAGACGTATCAAGCATCCCCAAGCTTAATTCCTGCTTGTCCTCGAGTAGGTAAATGATAAAAACCGAATTTTTGATGTGGAATGCTACCTAGCATAATTCTCAATGTAATTTTCTTTATTGTGGCATGAATGTTCAGATCCAAATGATTCAAGATAAAAGCTTATAAAACATAAAAATAATAATGCTTCAAAGCATACTAACAAATAATCATGTCCTATCAAAATAGCATAGCGAAAGAAAGCTTATCCCTACAAAATCATATAGTTAGGCCATGCTTCATTTTTATTACACAAAATACTCCCATCATGCACAACCCCGATGACGAGCCGAGCAATTGTTTCATACTTTTTAACGCGCTTCAACTTTTTCAATTCTTACGCAATACATGAGCGCAAGCCATGGACATAGCACTATGGTGGTAAATTGTGGTGGTTGTGAGGACAAAAAGAGGGAGAAGATAGTCTCACATCAACTAGGCATATCAACGGGCTATGGAGATGCCCATCAATAGATATCAATGTGAGTGAGTAGGGATTGCCATGCAACGGATGCACTAGAGCTATAAATATATGAAAGCTCAACAAAAGAAACTAAGTGGGTGTGCATCCAACTTGCTTGCTCACGAAGACCTAGGGCATTTTGAGGAAGCCCATCATTGGAGTATACAATCCAAGTTCTATAATGAAAAATTCCCACCAATATATGAAAGTGACAACATAGGAGACTCTCTATCATGAAGATCATGGTGCTACTTTGAAGCACAAGTGTGGAAAAAGAGATAGTAGCATTGTCCCTTCTCTATTTTTCTCTCATTTCATTTTTTTCCTTTTCTCTCCTTTTTTTCCTTTTCTCTTCTTTTTTTTCTTTGGCCTCTTTTCTTTGGCCTTTCTCTTTTTTTCTTTTTTTTCTTTTTGTAAAGTCCGAAGTCTCATCCCGACTTGTGGGGGAATCATAGTCTTCATCATCCTTTCCTCACTGAGACAATGCTCTAATAATGAAGATCATCACACTTTTACGGATTTACAACTCAAGAATTACAACTCAAAGCTAGAACAAAATATGACTCTATATGAATGCCTCCGGCGGTGTACCGGGATATGCAACGAATCAAGAGCGACATGTATGAAAATTATGAAGGTGGCCTTGCCACAAATACTATGTCAACTACATGATCATGCAAAGAGCAATATGACAATGATGGAACATGTCATGATAAACGGAACGGTGGAAAGTTGCATGGCAATATATCTTGGAATGGCTATGGAAATTCCATAATAGGTAGGTATGGTGGCTGTTTTGAGGAAGGTAAATAATGGGTTCAATACCGGCGAAAGTTGCACGGTAATAAGAGAGGCTAGCAAAGTGGAAGGATGAGTGTGCGTATATCCATGGACTCACATTAGTCATAAAGAACTCATATACTTATTGCAAAAGTCTACTTAGCCCTCAAAGCAAAGTACTACTATGCATGCCCCAAGAGGGATAGATTGGTAGGAAAAGACCATCGCTCGTCCCCGATTGCCACTCATAAGGAAGACAATCAAAAGAGCACCTCATGCAACAAATTTGTCACACAACTTTTACCATACGTGCATGCTATGGGACTTGCCAACTTCAACAAAAGTATTTCTCAATTTCATAATTATCCACTAGCAGGACCCTAACATTACTACCTTTATATCTAAAAACAATTATCAAGCAACAAATTGATCATAGCATCCAATTCACTTTCTATGATAGTTTTTATTATACCCAACTTGGATGCTCATCATTCTAGGACCAAATTTGTAACCATAGCAAATACCATGCTGTTCTAAAAGACTCTCAAAAAAATATAAGTGAAGCATGAGAGACTGGCAATTTCGTCAAAATTAAGTTACCACCGTGCTCTAAAAAATATAAGTGAAGCACTAGAGCAAAAACTATCAAGCTCAAAATATATAAGTGAAGCACATAGAGTATTCTAGCGAATTCTAATCAAGTAGGGTTCTACCAAAAGGTGTGTACAGCAAGGATTATTGTGGTAAACTAAAAAGAAAAGACTAATATAATACACAACGCTCCAAGCAAAACACATATCATGTGGCGAATAAAAATATAGCTCCAAGTAAAGTTACCAATGAATGAAGACGAAAGAGGGGATGCCTTCCCGGGGCATCCCCAAGCTTAGGCTTTTGGATATTATTGAATATCTTGCGGTGCCATGGGCATCCCCGAGCTTAGGCTCTTGCCACTCCTTATTCCATAGTCCATAAAAGCTTTACCCAAAACATGAAAAATTCACAACACAAAACTCAACAGGAAATCTTATAAGCTCCGTTAGTGAAAGAAAACAAAACCACCACATAAGGTACTGTAATGAACTCATTATGTATTTATTTTGGTGTTAAACCTACTGTATTCCAACTTTTCTATGGTTTATAAACTATTTTACTAGCCATAGATGCATCAAAATAAGCAAACAACACACGAAAAACAGAATCTGTCAAAAACAGAACAGTCTGTAGCAATCTGTAACTAACGCAAACTTCTGGGACTCTAAAAAACCTACCAAAATAGGAAGTCCTGGAAAATATGTTTATTGATCATCAGCAAAAAGAATCAACGCAAAAGAACGTTTCTGTGATTTAACAAAATTAAATCCGTGCGTGCAAAGTTTCTGTTTTTCAGCAGAATCAAATCAACTATCATCATAGGTTATCCTATAGGTTCTACTTGGCACAAACACGAATTAAAAGATAAAAACACATCTAAACAGAAGGTAGATGCAAGATTTATTACTAAACAGGAACAAAAACAAAAAACACAAAGAAAATTGGGTTGCCTCCCAACTAGCGCTATCGTTTAACGCCCCTAGCTAGACATAAAAGCGCAGATAGATCTACGTAGTGCCATCTTTGACACTAGATGCATAAGTAGCACGCATGATAGATTCATAAGGTAATTTGACTTTCTTTCTTGGAAAGTGCTCCATGCCTTTCTTTAATGGAAATTGGAATCTAATATTCGCTTCCTTCATATCAATAATCGCACCAATCGTTCTAAGGAAAGGTCTACCAAGAATAATAGAGCAAGAAAAATTGCAATCTATATCAAGAACGATAAAATCTACGAGCAAAATGAGAACATCATTGATTCTTCCCATTGGCTTTTTAATGGTGGTATCCGCAAGGTGCAAATTTAAAGAGCAATCATCAAGATCATGGAAACCTAGAATATCACATAAAGTTTTCGGATTCGTGGAAACAATAGCACCCAAATCACACAAAGCAAAACACTCATGATCTTTAATTATAATCTTTATAGTAGGTTCCCACTCATCATTAAGTTTTCTAGGTATAGAAACTTCCAAATTAAATTTTTCATCATAAGATTGCATCAAGGCATCAACAATATGTTTGTTAAAAGCTTTATTTTGATATTGGGTTTCCTTCAAATTGGGTTGCCTTGATGCAATTATCATAATCAAATTCCTTGAAATCCGAGATAGTGGGTTCAATGCTATTTCAAGTCATGACATCTCGAATCCCACTTTTACCAAATTTAGCATCAAGATCTAAAAACTCTGAATTCTTGGGACGCCTTCTAGGTAAAGTTGACTCATCTTCAGTCACATTATTATCAAGATTCATATTGCAAAACAAAGGTCTAATAGGAGACACATCAATAACTTTAAGATCTTAATCATTATTTTCATGGAAAATAGAAGAACACGCCTTTATAAAGCTATCTTTCTTAGCACACAATCAAGTGGTTCTTTCCTTGCACTCGTCAATGGAAATTATCATTACTTTGAGAGACTCATTGATATTATGCTTAGGGGAAGAAGATCTAAGTTTAAGAGAATCAACATCAAGCGAATGTCTATCAACGTTCCTAGCCAAATCATCAACTTTGAGCAATTTTTCTTCAAGCAAGGCATTAAAATTCTTTTGAGAGATCATAAATTCTTTCACACTATTCTCAAAATCAGAGGGAATATTATTAAAATTACCATAAGAATTATTGTAGGAATTTCCATAATTATTAGAGGAATTACTAGGGAACGGTCTAGAATTAAAATTTCCTCTATAAGCATTGTTTCCAAAACTATTCCTACCAACAAAATTCACATCCATAGATTCATTATTATTCTCAATCTAGGTAGACAAAGGCATATCATTGGGATCAAGAGGAGTATTTTTAGTAGCAAGCATTTTCATAAGTTCATCCATCTTTCCACTCAAAACATTGATTTCTTCTATTGCATGCACTTTTTTACTAGAAGATCTTTCGGCATGCCATTGTGAATAATTTGCCATAATATTATCAAGAAGTTTTGTAGCATCTCCTAACGTGATTTCCATAAACGTGCCTCCCGCGGCCGAATCTAAAAGATTTCTAGAAGCAAAGTTCAAACCGGCATAAAATTTTTGTATGATCATCCAAGAATTCAAACCATGAGTAGGGCAATTGCGAATCATCAATTTCATTATTTCCCAAGATTGGGCAACATGCTCATGATCAAGTTGTTTAAAATTCATAATATTGTTCCTAAGAGTGATAATCTTAGCGGGAGGAAAATACTTAGAGATAAAAGCATCTTTACACTTGTTCCAAGAATCAATACTATTTTTAGGCAAAGACAGAAACCAAACTTTAGCACGATCTCTAAGTGAAAATGGAAATAGCTTCAATTTAACAATATCATTATCCATATCTTTCTTCTTTTGCATATCACACAAATCAACAAAGTTGTTTAGATGAGTAGCAACATCTTCACTAGGAAGGCCGGCAAATTGATCTTTCATAACAAGATTCAGCAAAGCAGTATTGATTTCACAAGACTCAACATCATTAAGAGGAGCAATCGGAGTACTAAGGAAATCATTATTATTGGTATTGGAGAAATTACACAATTTGGTATTATCTTGTGCCATGGCAACAAGTAATCCAACACACAAGCAAACAGAAAAAGGAAAGCGGAAATAGAGGAGGAGATTGGGAAAGACAGGGCGAATAAAACGGCAAGGGTGAAGTAGGGGGAGAGGAATACGAGAGGCAAATGGCAAATAATGTAAATGTGAGGGAGATGAGTTTGTGATGGGTACTTGGTATGTCTTGACTTGAGCGAAGACCTCCCCGACAACGGCGCCAGAAATCCTTCTTGCTAAGTCTTGAGCTTGCCTTGGTTTTCCTTGAAGAGGAAAGGGTGATGCAGCAATAGTAGCGTAAGTATTTCCCTCAGTTTTTGAGAACCAAGGTATCAATACAGTAGGAGGCTCCTCAAAAGTCCCACGCACCTACACAAACAAACAAAGAACTCACAACCAACACAATAAAGGGGTTGTCAATCCCTTCACGGACACTTGCGAAAGTGAGATCTGATAGAGATAGTATGATAAGATAAATATATTTTTGGTATTTTATAATATAGATGCAAAAACTAAAGATGCAAATAAAAGTAGATTGGAAGCAAATATGATAATAGATAGACCCGGGGGCCATAGGTTTCACTAGAGGCTTCTCTCGAGATAGCATAAGTATTACAGTGGGTGAACAAATTACTGTCAAGCAATTTATAGAAAAGCGAATAGTTATGAGATTATCTAGGCATGATCATGTATATAGGCATCACGTCCGCCACAAGTAGACTGACTCCTGCCTACATCTAGTACTATTACTCCACACATCGACCGACTCCTGCCTACATCTAGAGTATTAAGTTCATAAGAATAGAGTAATGCCTTAAGCAAGATGACATCATGTAGAGGGATAAATTCATGCATTATGATATACACCCCATCTTTTTATCCTCGGTGGCAACAATACAATACGTGCCTTGCAACCCTTTCTGTCACAGGGTAAGGTCACCGCAAGATTGAACCCAAAGCTCAGCACTTCTCCCATGGCAAGAAAGGTCAATCTAGTAGGCCAAACCAAACTGATAATTCGAAGAGACTTGCAAAGATAACTCAATCATACATAAAAGAATTCAGAGGAGATTCAAATATTTCTCATAGATAAACTTGATCATAAACCCACAATTCATCAGATTTCGACAAACACACCGCAAAAAGAGTTTACATCGAATAGATCTCCACAAGAGAGGGGGAGAACATTGTATTGAGATCCAAAAAGAGAGAAGAAGCCATTTAGCTAATAACTATGGACCGGCAGGTCTGTGGTAAACTACTCACAACTCATCGGAAGGGCTATGGTGTTGATGTAGAAGCCCTCCCTGGTTGATTCCCCCTGCGATAGAGCACCGACAAAGGCTCCAAGATGGGATCTCGCGGATACAGAAGGTTACGGTTGTGGAAATTGTATTTCAATAGCTCCCTGGATGTTTTCGGGGTACGTAGGTTTATATAGGAGGAAGAAGTACGTCGGTGGCCGCCCGAGGGGCCCACAAGACAGGGGCCGCGCCCTATAGGGGGGGGGCACCCTACCCTCTCGTGGCCGCCTCGGCAGCTTCTTGACTTGCACTCCAAGTCCTCTGGATCACGTTCGTTCCAAAAATCCTGGTCCCGAAGGTTTCATTCCGTTTGGACTCCGTTTGATATTTGTTTTCTTCGAAATACTGAAATAGGCAAAAAAACAGCAATACGGGCTGGGCCTCCAATTAGTAGGTTAGTCCCAAAAAGGATATAAATGTGTAAAATAAAAGCCATAAATATCCAAAAGGGGTAATATAATAGCATGAAACAATCAAAAATTATAGATTCATTGGAGACGTATCAATGAACAGTATCCCATGGAGTCCCGTTTTGCGGTACGCCACACCCCTCCCGATGAACAGGGCCCCCGTTTCGACCGTAGCGCTCCAACACAAGTCCGTTTCGTCTGTTTTGCGGTACGCCATACCCGTCCCGATCAACAGGACCCCTGTTTTGACCGTAGGAGGTCCGTTTCCTCCGTTTTACGGTACGCCAGACCCCTCTCGATGAACAGGATCCCGTTTCAAACATGGCCGGTCGAACACAAGGCCGTTTCCTCTGTTCTGCGGTACGCCATGCCTCGTTTCCATCGCCTGTTTCGTCCAAGCTAGTTGGCTCCCACTCGTTCCGTTGCCTCCCCATGAACACGATGCATTCCGTCGCCTCCTCATGAACACGACGCATTCCGTTGCCTCCCCATGAACACGATGACGATGCAGTTTCTCCGTTCCGACCCAGCCATGTACAAGAGCCCTGGCCGTACGTATGCGCGAGTAGGCGTTCGAGACCCCGCCCATATGTACATACGTGGCCGTATTTTCTTTCTTGCACCCTGGCCGTTGTACGTACGTGTACATGCTACGTGCGCGCCTCTACTACGACACGTGCGCGCCTCTACATCGACCAGTATGTACATACACGTTCGCGGCCAGAATGACAATGCTACGTACGCTTCGACCAGGTGGGTCCCGACTGTCAGGCACTTCATTGCGTGCGAAGATGTAGCTGGTGGGTCCCAGCAGTCAGGGGGCGAATCGTTTTTTTTGCCCGGACACACTTCCTTGCATGCGAAGATGTAACTGGTCCCAATAGTCAGGGGGGCAACGTTTTTTTCACGAAATACGGTGGCTTGTTCGGTGGGTCCGTGCTGTCAGGTGGAGGAATAATTATTTTGCGCGTAATAAGGAGGCACTTCCTTGCGGCCGCCATGGACCCATCTGTCAGTCTCTCCACGTACAGTACTCTTCGGATGGAAGTTATTCCTTGACCACGTTGACGACACCGCGCAGAGAGCACCGGGGCGGTGGACGATGGTGAGGCCTAGGAAGGGGAAGATGCGGCAGTGGAAGACCGCGCGGAGAGGAGTACGAGGGTTCACTGGTTCGGCTATAGTGTGAGGCTGCCGTCGCCGCAGAATAACAGGGGGTGTAGGTGAGTAGAGGGATGGCCTGGCCAGCGGTGGGAGTAGTAGGGGCAGTGAGGCCTCCGCGGCATCACAGCCGGCCATGGGTGGCAGGAGCATGTGGCACGACCAGCGCTGGTTTGGGCGGCTGGAGCAAGAAGACCAGAGGTTGAAGAAGCACTACGGCCGTTGGATGGACATCGTACGGTCACTGGAGCTAGAATCGTTCATATTGACTAAGTTGACAAAGCCCTCCGTCCCTGTCAACTTAGTTGGCCCACAAGTCATCTTCCCACTATGGTGGGTCCCAGCTAGCAGGGGGTATTCATTTTTTTTGTGCGTAATAAGGAGGCACTTCCTTGTGTGCGAAGATATAGCTAGTGGGTCCGACCTGTCAGCGGGGGGAATGTTTTTTTCGCGAAAAATAGAGCCCCTTCCGATGGGTCCCAGCTGTCAGGTGGAGGAATCATTATTTTGCGTGTAATAGGGAGGCATTTCCTTGTGTGCGGCCGTGGACCCAGCTGTCGGCCTCTCCACGTATAGTCCACATCCGATGGAGTTCGTTCGTTGACCATGTTGACCAGGCCGCACCGAGAGCACCATGGCGGTGGACGACAACGTGGCCTAGGAAGGGAACGACACAGAGCCGGGGAAGACTCGGCAATGGTTGCCCACGCGGTGGGGAGTACGAAGGTTTACTAGTCCGGCTGCCGTCGCTGGAAAATAACAGGAGGTGTGGGTGAGTAGAGGAATGGCCTAGCCAGCAATGAAGTAGGGTGGGGCGGTGCGGCCTGTGCGGCAGCACAGCCGGCCACGGGAGGTGGGAGCAGGCAGTCCCACCGGAGCTGGTTTGGGTGGCTGGAGCAAGAAGATCAGATATTGAAGAAGCAGCACGGCCATTGGATTAACATCCAACGGTCACTACTGCTAGAATCGTTTGTGGACTAAGTTGACAAAGCCAAAGTACACGTCAACCTAGTAGACCCACAAGTCAGCCTCCAAATCTGTCCCAAATAGTATACAGCCCGAAATTTCTAGCCAGATTCAAATTAATTTTAAATCTAAACATACCTTAATTTAAATTCAATGAAATTTTACCCGCACAAAAACAATGAAATTTAAAATATCAAAATCCGAAAGAAAACAGTATTTTGGAACTAATTGCCTGTTTGCTGTATTTTTTCATTTTACAGCCCATTTATTATTACTTATAGCCCATTTCTTATTACTTATAGCTCATTTTCTGGGCAAATGCATCCCTCCTCGTCTTGAAAGATTTCCGGCCCAGCAGGGCATAGAAAAGCAAGTAGGCCTACATTGGTTATTCTGCAAAAAACAAAATAGCTGGCTAGCCATTTTCAAAAAGGAAAAAAACAAACTGGTCTGGTCATGTGCTAAACATATGAAATAAAAGCCTGGGCTAGACGGGCCACGGGTCCCGCACAACCCAGTTGATACCCTTCTCCGTCCCGAAAAAACAAAATTACTGCGCGCGCTGCTGGGTCCCTACTGTCATCCTCACCATGTACAATCATCTCCTTATTCCTCTCGGTTGTTGACCATGTTGACAACACCAGAGGGCGGCGCCGCGGTGAGCGAACCAAGGTGGAGGATGATGATGAGGCCTCGGACAGGAAAAAACAGGAGCCGAGGAAGATGCGCGGAGTTTTAGGGTGCGATGTGGCCATGATGCGTGTGCGGCAGCACAGCCAGCCATGGGAGGTGGGAGCAGGTGGTACCGTCGGCGCTGGTTTGGCTTTGGAGGCTTGAGGAAGAAGAGACTGAAGAAACATGACAGACGTTGAATGTCAATCCAATGGTCAAGGTTGGCATAATCATTTTTTGACTAAGCTGACACCAAGTAGCATACTTTTTTATATATATGAAGAAAAGAAAAACTGGGCTCGTTGGCTTGATAACATTCCCGAAACTGCGACCGTTTGATCTTGTGTCGCAACTAAAACTGCGAGGACAATGTGTCCGTCTGCCGTCCTCCTCCCACGGAACGTTCTCCACATAAGTGACTAGCACCCTTGGTTTTCAACCGAGAGGTCTTGGGTTCGAGGTCCCAGGAACTCTCAATTTTGTCCTCCTTCCTTCCTCGCAAAAAAGGGAAAGAAAATCAAAGACTTGGGAAGGCGTACGGAACAAGCTAGTATACCAGTAAAGAGACGTTGCCGAGTTTTAGAAAAAAGAGAGACGAGCTCCTGTAGCTGGTTCAAATCCAAACCTAGACTATGACTATATATGGTTCTATGCTACTCTGCAAGTAATGAAACTGACATATCCAATGTTTGCTTCTCCTCTTCTCTACTTACTCTGCCTTGCATCAGAAGCTCTGGCCGCAGCAACCATGTCCGCCGGCTGCTCGTCCATCTGCTCTTCAGCAGGCAACAACCAGATATGCGCCAAGTCGCCACCCGTACCATCGCATGTGGGTCTCATCACACCCCCGCCGGCACGCGCACCGCAGCCGATTGCTCGTCACAAATTGCTGCCATTGGTGAGGTGCCACTGCTACAAATCACGCAGAGTGATCCGTCGCGTCTCAACCACAATCCTCAACCCTGGCCGAGTCTTCTACAAATGCCCGAATCATGGAGTAATAATATGTTTAATTGTTGTTCTACTGCTTTCAGTTGCTGATTTTTTTAATAGTTTGGTTGATGATCTTCCAATTTTATTCGTGCAGAAAAGGGAAGATTTGTGTGATTTGTATTTCTGGGAAGTTGTTGATGTGGGGGAATGCAACTATGCTGATTATTTGGTTACCGAGGAATCCCAATTCCAGCAGGTTGGGGTGTCGAACAAGTAACTGAAGGAATGACAGAAGAGGAAGACGCAGAGCAGAAGGTTAAAGATGCAGTTCCTCTGATCATGGCCAAGCAACAGCTGTTGAATGGCCTTGACGACAATGAGGAGATGAAAGAGCTTGTGAAGATAATGGGCAAAATCGATGTGCTCTGTAGGATGATTGTCTCTTTATTTTCAGTGTATGTAGCACTCATGATGTATTCAGTGGCTACGACATGAGCACTTTGCTGAAAATAGTAATGAATGAAACCTGTGTAGCAGGCTGGGCGTAGTGTCGTGAACATCTAATGATTTCTACTAACAGAAATCAGGGGGTATCCCCTTTTGCTCATAAATAAATAAATAGCAGAGGCCCTGTCAGGTCAGCTTTGTTCTCATTCGAACACGTCGAGCAAATTGCAGTCCAACAGCAAACTATGTCATCAAATTCAAGTTTCACAGCCAAATATGAGTACAACTAAACAACAATGTCATCATGTTTTAGTTGTCATACAATCACCAAACACAAATAAGCATACATAACAAGTGATGTTCTCATAGCAAAATACTAAACAACATGTTCATCAGGTTTCAGTTGTCATAGCAAACACAATTTCACATAGTAGATAAAAAAACATCTTCTAACAGGCAAATACGACAAAAGCAATGTAATCATCATATGCAGCAGCAACATCAACATCTTTGCCATGTGTATCAGTCTGAATCGTAATTCCCCACGGTGTCATCTTCTTCTTCGTCCTCAATGTCCTCGAACATTGGCTTCTTCTTGATCAACTCTTGTATGTCCACAGCACGACAGGCAATCTTTCCGCCGGCGTCATTGACGTGATGGTTCTCAAAGATATTAGGAACATATGTGTTATCTTGTACATCAGGAGCAGTGTAAGCATCGTCTTGTTGTGCAACTTCATTAAATGAATTCCTCTGCTCAAACCTTTGCAATACTCTCTAGTCATCGCTACGTGCAAATGTGTCTTCCAAGAAAAATATCTATGTTGCTTGATTTGCCAAAATAAAAGGCTCGTTTGTCTGGTATGCCGCCTTGACATTGATGGATTTGAAATAATCATCAGCTCTGGGTTTTGCGATCCTGGAAAACAGGTTATACCAACGACAGCACAACAGAACCACACACCGATGATCCTCGAAACTGGAGATATACTGCAAATGAACAATGTCTGTTATGTTAGCATACATTTCAATTGTCTCTTTGTCATACGTATCCGTGCTCATGATGGCATTGTTTTGTGTCTTCCTGCCTTTGTCTCGTGCAAGGGTGTTGTAGCGCACATCTCCAACAACGCAAGATTCATAATGTCTTACCCGAGTATCAGGACCCATTGCTAGTGAGTAAAGGGCATCATCAACTGCCTGCCCATCCTCCCGCATCTTCTTAACCTATGGTTAGAAAATAGACAAGCTGACCATCTTATGTACTCCTATATTAAAAAAACTGACAGTGCAATTCAAAAGCTTACATGGCTCTTGAACCATTTTGCAAATCCTGCTATAACCAGTTTGTCAATGTTTCTTGGATTTTGCGGCAGTAACTCCTTTTTGTAGATGCTGCACAACATATTGATCGCGCCAAACATCTAAATATATAAGAATGTGCTGCAAGTTTAGTAGATTACGATGTATAAGCTGCAGTACTGCACTTACTTGATATAAGGTAGTATCTCAGGACAGTTACTCAACACATACCAAACCAATTTGTCCAAATCTTTAGGTTTGTCCTCTTGTCGACTCTTCCCTGTAACTCAAATAGAATAATCGAAAACATTGATCCCGGGATTGTCTTCACCCACCTCTTTGCTAAGCTGATAAGCTATTTCAATGTATTTTGAGCAGAATGTCAATGCTTCTGTAGCAATGTAGGCCTCTGCAATGGAACCCTCGGGTCTAGCTCTGTTCCTAACATAGCCCTTGAAAGTGCCTAGTCGCCTTTCAATAGGGTACATCCAGCCATACTGTACTGGACCTCTAAGTAGTGCCTCATCAGGTAGATGAACAGCCAAATGCACCATCACATCAAAGAAGGCTGGAGGATATATCTTCTCAAGGTCTCATAGGATAGTTGGTATCTTGTCTCTAAGATGCTCCAAAGCATCTATCCTGATATTTCTACTGTAGAGTTCCCTCAAGAATTGTCCCAACTCTGCAACTTCTCTGTATAAGTCAGGGCGGCCCAATCCCCTAAGGATAACAGGTAAAACCCTTTGAAGTAGGACATGGCAGTCATGAGTTTTCAACCCTTGTACCTTGTTTCCATCTGCACTGACTCTCCTTTCAGGGTTGGAAGCAAATCCATGTGGGAATCTCACATGTGATAGGACCTCACAGAATTCTTTTCTTTTTACCTTGTCCAAGACGTACACAGTTGGTGCCATATCCCGTGGTTTACCTTCATCTTGCACCTGCAAATCCTGTCTGATACCCAGGTGTGTCAAATCAATCCTAGATTTTAAGGTATCTTCCGTCTTGCCTTTAATATTAAGAAGTGTGCAGATAATGTTGTCACATATATTTTTCTTGATGTGCATCGCATCAAGATTATGCCACAGATCCAAATCTTTCCCATACTCCAAGTCCCACAAAGTGGACCTGCGGGTAAACAATAATCACTCTTCTTCCCTGCCATGCTTCCTTTTCCCGCTACCATTACCAGGATGGTTTCCTGGTGTAATATGCTTGACCTTCTCTAATTCCACTTGCAACTCATTGGCCGTGAGCCTCTTTGGCGCATCACGGTTTTCATGCTTTGCATTGAACACATGTCTTCAGTATTTTCTAGGATGCGGCTTGTCCTTGGCAAGGAAACGGTGGTGTCCAATGTAACAGATCTTGCTAAGTATTGCGTACGACAGCAGATTCCTGTCACAGCGAACACATGCATTGTAACCATGTGTCGTTCGCCCTGACATAGTGCCCAAAGCCGGATAATCATGGATGCACCAAATTATAATAGCACGCAGAAAGAAATCAGCTAGTGGGCTGCTATATAGGTCTCGAGTGAGAACACCCCTCCATAGCTGTTGAAGTTCCTCCACAAGAGGCTCCATGAACAAATCAAAATCCATTCCAGGACTTTTTGGACCTGGGATGAGCAAGGCCATCATGTAGTTTGATTCTTTGGTGCAGACATTTGGAGGCATGTTGTAAGGGATAACAAGCACTGGCCACATGCTATATGTGGCGCTCTGGTGGCCAAATGGGTTAAATCCGTCTGAAGCTAAGCCAAGTCTAATGTTTCTCGGGTCAGCAGCAAACTTTTTGTGTTTATGATTGAAGCTTTTCCACTCACTACCATGAGATGGATGGCTCATTACATTCTGATCTCTGTACTCCTGGTTCCTAGAATGCCACAGTACATCCTCTTTTGTTTCAGCATCATGAAACAACCTCTGCAATCTTGGTGTAATTCGAAAATGTCTCAGAACATTATGAGGAATCCTCTTCACAGCATCGCCATTTTTCCATCTTGATGATTTGCATTTCGGGCATTCACTTAAGTTGGCATAATCCTTCCGGAACAGAACATAATTATTCTTACAATAATGGATCATATCATATCCAATTCCAACTGCACGAAGGAAATTCTTCATTTTACTATAGGTGTGTGGCAGCTTAGACGCATCTGGGAAAGATTTGCGAAAAGCAGCCAACATCGCATCGAATGATTTGTTGGTCATCCGCTCAGATGTATTCACCTGAAGAAAGGTGACCATAGCTGAGAATACTGACAGCTTATTTCCTGGGGTGACAGCCACGTTGCATTGTTCCAACATGCGGGCCCACCGTTTACCTTCTGCATGTGAAAGTTCACAAAATGCACGAGCATTTTGTAGCATTGTTTCAATGTTGGTCAAACTCACTGGCTCCACCACCACCACATCCTCCTCCTCTTCCACCTGAGCATCAGGTAGATCAAGATAGTGATCAGCTGCTTCCACGTAGTAAATAACATTGACGTTCACAGTTTCACCATGATGAACCCACTTAGTATATGTGACCGACATCCCATACAAGTGTAGATGATTTTGCACAGTTGACCGGGGTCTTGTAACTGAATTCATATAACTGCTACACGGGCAGAGTGATACGTCTCCAACGTATCTATAATTTTTGATTGTTCCATGCTATTATATTACCCCTTTTGGATGTTTATGGGCTTTATTTTACACATTTATATCATTTTTGGAACTAACCTACTAACCGGAGGCCCAGCCCGTATTGCTGTTGTTTTGCCTATTTCAGTATTTCGAAGAAAAGGAATATCAAACGGAGTCCAAACGGAATGAAACCTTCGGGAGAATGATTTTTTGAACGAACGTGATCTAGAGGACTCGGAGTGCAAGTCAAGAAGCAACCGAGGCGGCCATGAGAGGGTAGCCCCCCCCATAGGGGGGCCCCCCTACAGGGCGCGCCCCTGTCTCGTGGGCCCCTCGGGCGGCCACCGACGTACTTCTTCCTCCTATATAAGCCTACGTACCTCAAAAACATCCAGGAAGCCACCGAAACACAATTTCCACTGCCGTAACCCTCTGTATCCATGAGATCCCATCTTGGAGCCTTCGTCGGTGCTCTGTCGGAGGGGGAATCGACCATGGAGGGCTTCTACATAAACACCATAGCCCTTCCGATGAGTTGTGAGTAGTTTACCACAGACCTTCCGATCCATATTTATTAGCTAGATGGCTTATTCTCTCTTTTTGGATCTCAATACAATGTTCTCCCCCTCTCTTGTGGAGATCTATTCGATGTAAACTCTTTTTGCGGTGTGTTTGTTGAGATCCGATGAATTGTGGGTTTATGATCAAGTTTATCTATGAGAAATATTTGAATCTCCTCTGAATTCTTTTATGTATGATTGAGTTATCTTTGCAAGTCTCTTCGAATTATCAGTTTGGTTTGGCCTACTAGATTGATCTTTCTTGCCATGGGAGAAGTGCTTAGCTTTGGGTTCAATCTTGCGGTGTCCTTACCCAGTGACAGAAAGGGTTGCAAGGGACATATTGTATTGTTGCCATTGAGGATAAAAAGATGGGGTTTATATCATATTGCATGAGTTTATCCCTCTACATCATGTCATATTGCTTAATGCATTACACTGTTCTTTATGAACTTAATACTCTAGATGCAGGAAGGTGTCGGTCGATGTATGGAGTAATAGTAGTAGATGTAGGCAGGAGTCGATCTACTTGTTGCAGACGTGATGCCTATATACATGATCATGCCTAGATAATCTCATAACTATTCGCTTTTCTATCAATTGCTCGACAGTAATTTGTTTACCCACCGTAATACTTATGCTATCTCCAGAGAAGCCTCTAGTGAAATCTATGGCCCCCGGGTCTATCTCTTATCATATTTGCTTCCAATCTACTTTTATTTGCATCTTTACTTTTTGCATCTATATTATAAAATACCAAAAATATATTTATCTTATCATACTATCTCTATTAGATCTCACTTTCGCAAGTGGCCGTGAAGGGATTGACAACCCTTTATTGTGTTGGTTGCGAGTTCTTTGTTTGTTTGTGTAGGTGCGTGGGACTTTTGAGGAGCCTCCTACTGGATTGATACCTTGGTTCTCAAAAACTGAGGGAAATACTTACGCTACTTTGCTGCATCACCCTTTCCTCTTCAAGGAAAACCAACGCATGCTCAAGACGTAGCAAGAAGGAGTCCTGGCGCCATTGCCGGGGAGGTCTTCGCTCAAGTGAAGACATACTAAGTACCCATCACAAACTCATCTCCCTCGCATTTACATTATTTGTCATTTGCCTCTTGTTTTCCTCTCCCCACTTCACCCTTGCCGTTTTATTCGCCCTCTCTTTCCCAATCTTTTCCTCTCTTTTCCGTTTGCCTTCCCGTTGCCATGGCCGAATCAAAAAGAACTAAGGGCCCTTTCCTAGGTTCTAGTACCTTGGATAACCCCTCTATCCTCTCTAAGCTCATGAATAATGATGCTATAGAAAGACCCTCAGGGGTCACCAATGAGAGCTTAAATAATTTTGACGAGGATGACTATGGAATTTTTCGTTATTTACTTGATGAGTCTTTAAAAGATGCTTGGGATAGGTTATTAAGGATTCGGGCTAGCTATGTGCCACAATATCAAATTGAAGTTTACTTTAAAAGCTTCTATGTTGGCTTGCCTGCTTCTTTCAAACAAGTTTTAGATTCTATTTTTGAAGAAGGTTTTGTTAAAGGGGATGCTATAGATACTTATGAAAAAATGAAAACCATATTTGGGCACCCTATGAATGATAAGGTTGAATCAACTACTCTCTTGTGCTCTTATCAAAATGAAATTATCAAAGAGATGAAGTCTAGCCTACATGCGAATTTCCGTAATGTGCTTAATCATACTTCATCCATTAATGGCAATGTGCTTATCCTAAATAGAAGAATGAATGCCATTGAAAGGATATCCTCTTTTTCCTTTCCAACTGCCAAAGATGGCACTACTTAGATCTACCTTCGCTTTTATGCCTAGCTAGGGGTGTTAGACGATAGCGCTAGTTGGGAGGCAACCCAATTTTCTTTGTGTTTTTTTGTTCATGTTTAGTAATAAATCTTGCATCTACCTCCTGTTTAGATGTGTTTTTATCTTTTAATTAGTGTTTGTGCCAAGTAGAACCTATAGGATAACCTATGATGATAGTTGATTTGATTCTGCTGAAAAACAGAAACTTTGCACGCACTAATTTAATTTTGTTAAATCACAGAAACGTCATTTTGCATTGATTCTTGTTGGTGCTGATCAATAAACAAATTTTCCAGGACTTCCTATTTTTGTAGGATTTTTAGAGTTCCAGAAGTTTGTGTTAGTTACAGATTGCTACAGACTGTTCTGTTTTTGACAGATTCAGTTTTTCGTGTGTTGTTTGCTTATTTTGATGCATCTATGGCTAGTAAAATAGTTTATAAACCATAGAGAAGTTGGAATACAGTAGGTTTAACACCAAAATAAATAAAGAATGAGTTCATTACAGTACCTTATGTGTTGGTTTTGTTTTCTTTCACTAACGGAGCTTATAAGATTTCCTGTTGAGTTTTGTGTTGTGAAGTTTTCAAGTTTTGGGTAAAGCTTTTATGGACTATGGAATAAGGAGTGGCAAGAGCCTAAGCTTGGGGATGCCCATGGCACTCCAAGATATTCAAGACTATCCACAAGCCTAATCTTGGGTATGCCCCGGGAAGGCATCCCCTCTTTCGTCTTCATTCATTGGTAATTTTACTTGGAGCTATATTTTTATTCGCCACATGATATGTATTTTGCTTGGAGCGTCGTCTATTATATTAGTCTTTGCTTTTTAGTTTACCACAATCATCCTTGCTGTACACACCTTTTGGGAGAAGCCTAATTGATTAGAATTTGCTAGAATACTCTACGTGCTTCACTTATATCTTTTGAGCTTGATAGTTTTTGCTCTAGTACTTCACTTATATTTTTTAGAGCATGGTGGTAACTTAATTTTGAAGAAATTGCTAGTCTCCCATGCTTCACTTATATTATTTTGAGAGTCTTTTAGAACAGGATGGTATTTGCTATGGTTACAAAGTTGGTCCTAGAATGATGAGCATCCAAGTTGGGTATAATAAAAACTATCATAGAAAGTGAATTGGATGCTATGATCAATTTGTTGCTTGATAATTATTTTGAGATATAAAGGTAGTAATGTTAGGGTCATGCTAGTGGATCATTATGAAATTTAGAAATACTTTTGTTGAAGTTGGCAAGTCCCATAGCATGCACGTATGGTAAAAGTTGTGTGGAAAATTTGTTGCATGAGGTGCTCTTTTGATTGTCTTCCTTATGAGTGGCAGTCGGGGACGAGCGATGGTCTTTTCCTACCAATCTATCCCTCTTGGGGCATGCGTAGTAGTACTTTGCTTCGAGGGCTAAGTAGACTTTTGCAATAAGTATATCAGTTCTTTATGACTAATGTGAGTCCATGGATATACGCACACTCATCCTTCCACTTTGCTAGCATTTCTTATTATCGCACAACTTTCGCCAGTATTGAACCCATTATTTACCTTCCTCAAAACAGCCACCATACCTACCTATTATGTCATTTTCATAGCCATTCCGAGATATATTGCCATGCAACTTTCCACCGTTCCATTCATATGACACGCATTACTTTTGTTATATTGCTCTTTGCATGATCATGTAGTTGACATAGTATTTGTGGCAAGGCCACCTTCATAATTTTCATACATGTCGCTCTTGATTCATTGCATATCCCGGTACACCACCGGAGGCATTCATATAGAGTCATATCTTGTTCTAGCTTTGAGTTGTAATTCTTGAGTTGTAAATCCATAAAAGTGTGATGATCTTCATTATTAGAGCATTGTCTCAGTGAGGAAAGGATGATGAAGACTATGATTCCCCCACAAGTCAGGATGAGACTACGGACTTTACAAAAAGAAAAAAAGAAAAAAAGGAAAGATCAAAAAGAAAAGAAAAAAAGAGGCCAAAGAAAAAAAAAGAGGCCAAAGAAAAAAAAGAGAAAAGAGAAAAAAATAAAATGAGAGAAAAAGAGAGAAGGGACAATGCTACTATCTCTTTTTCCACACTTGTGCTTCAAAGTAGCACCATGATCTTCATGATAGAGAGTCTCCTATGTTGTCACTTTCATATACTAGTGGGAATTTTTCATTATAGAACATGGCTTGTATATTCCAATGATAGGCTTCCTCAAAATGCCCTAGGTCTTCGTGAGGATGCAAGTTGGATGCACACCCACTTAGTTTCTTTTGTTGAGCTTTCATATATTTATAGCTCTAGTGCATCCGTTGCATGGCAATCCCTACTCACGCACATTGATATCTATTGATGGGCATCTCCATAGCCCATTGATACGCCTAGTTGATGTGAGACTATCTTCTCCCTCTTTTTATCCCCACAACCACCACCATTTACCACCTTAGTGATATGTCCATGGCTTGCGCTCATGTATTGCGTAAGAGTTGAAATAAGCTGAAGCGCGTTAAAAAGTATGAAACAATTCCTCGGCTCGTCATCGGGGTTGTGCATGATGGGAGTATTTTGTGTAATGAAAATGAAGCATGGCCTAACTATATGATTTTGTAGGGATAGGCTTTCTTTGGCTATGCTATTTTGATAGGACATGATTATTTGTTAGTATGCTTTGAAGCATTATTATTTTTATGTTTTATAAGCTTTTATTTTGAATCATTTGGATCCGAACATTCATGCCACAATAAAGAAAATTACATTGAGAATTATGCTAGGTAGCATTCCACATCAAAAATTTTGTTTTTATCATTTACCTACTCGAGGACGAGCAGGAATTAAGCTTGGGGATGCTTGATACGTCTCCAACGTATCTATAATTTTTTATTGTTCCATGCTATTATATTACCCATTTTGGATGTTTATGGGCTTTATTTTACACATTTATATCATTTTTGGGACTAACCTACTAACCGGAGGCCCAGCCCGTATTGCTGTTTTTTTGCCTATTTCAGTATTTCAAAGAAAAGGAATATCAAACGGAGTCCAAACGGAATGAAACCTTCGGGAGCGTGATTTTTGGAACAAACGTCATCTAGAGGACTCGGAGTGCAAGTCAAGAAGCAGCCGAGGCGGCCACGAGAGGGTAGCCCCCCCCCCCTACAGGGCGCCCCCTTTCTCGTGGGCCCCTCGGGCGGCCACCGACGTACTTCTTCCTCCTATATATGCCTGCGTACCCCAAAAACATACAGGGAGCCACCGAAACACAATTTCCACCGTCGTAACCTTATGTATCCGCGAGATCCCATCTTGGAGCCTTCGCCGGCGCTGTGCCGGAGGGGGAATCGACCATGGAGGGCTTCTACATCAACACCATAGCCCTTCTGATGAGTTGTGAGTAGTTTACCACAGACCTTTGGGTCCATAGTTTTTAGCTAGATGACTTCTTCTCTCTTTTTGGATCTCAATACAATGTTCTCCCCCTCTCTTGTGGAGATCTATTCGATTTAAACTCTTTTTGCGGTGTGTTTGTCGAGAGCTGATGAATTGTGGGTTTATGATCAAGTTTATCTATGAGAAATATTTGAATCTCCTCTGAATTCTTTTATGTATGATAGAGTTATCTTTGCAAGTCTCTTCGAATTATCAGTTTGGTTTGGCCTACTAGATTGATCTTTCTTGCCATGGGAGAAGTGCTTAGCTTTGGGTTCAATCTTGCGGTGTCCTTACCCAGTGACAGAAAGGGTTGCAAGGCACATATTGTATTGTTGCCATTGAGGATAAAAAGATGGGGTTTATATCATATTGCATGAGTTTATCCCTCTACATCATGTCATCTTGCTTAATGCGTTACTCTGTTCTTTATGAACTTAATACTCTAGATGCAGGCAGGAGTCGGTCGATGTGTGGAGTAATAGTAGTAGATGCAGGCAGGAGTCGGTCTACTTGTTGCGGACGTGATGCCTATATACATGATCATGCCTAGATAATCTCATAACTATTCACTTTTCTATCAATTGCTCGACAGTAATTTGTTCACCCACAGTAATACTTATGCTATCTCGAGAGAAGCCTCTAGTGAAATCTATGGCCCCCGGGTCTATCTCTTATCATATTTGCTTCCAATCTACTTTTATTTGCATCTTTACTTTTTGAATCTATATTATAAAATACCAAAAATATATTTATCTTATCATACTATCTCTATTAGATCTCACTTTCGCAAGTGGCCGTGAAGGAATTGACAACCCCTTTATTGTGTTGGTTGCGAGTTCTTTGTTTGTTTGTGTAGGTGCGTGGGACTTTTGAGGAGCCTCCTACTGGATTGATACCTTGGTTCTCAAAAACTGAGGGAACAACGTACGCTACTCTGCTGCATCAACCTTTCCTCTTCAAGGAAAACCAACGCAAGCTCAAGACGTAGCACAGAGCACATCTGATTTCGGACCACCGTACTCAGCTCTGATAAAGTTCATGAAGTTTTCAACCCCCTCGACATATGCAGCGGAGAATCTTCAAGCAGAAGTTATCCAAGTCCTGTCCATATGTTAGACATATAAATTAGTTCTTCTACTAGATATTACAGGAAAAACATGTATGCTTTTTTATGAAGTCCATACAAAAAATACCTAGGTCGATTTCTAAAGCTATGGCAAGATATTTGGATGAGCAGATCTAAGTAACGAAATATATGTAAAGCTAATTCAGCAAATAGATTTGAGTGCTAAATTATGGCAGGCTGTTTCAGCAGTCAATGAGGCCAAGCACACAACCATCGAACTATCGAAGGCCATCGCACCAACAAAGATCGAGTATAAAACGGTGTAGAGCTATTTCACCTAACAGATTGGCTACTAGACAATGGCAATCTACGTCACAATAAATATATGGAAGGATATTTTAGCAACTAATCGGCCTTGGCATGCCATCTCAGCTAAGCAGATTGAGTGCAGAACATGTCAAGGAAGCTTCCTAAGCAGAGCATATTGACTGTAAACTACTTCGACAAACAGTGAGATTAACAACGTCTATCAACTAACATTCAGCGCTACACCGACATGAACAGGGCCTCAGTCTAGAATGCGCGTACCATGGGAGAAGCTGACCGCCGTGCGTCTCCACACGAACGTCGCCAGCGGTGGCAGCGCTGACCGCCATGCGCCTCCACAAGAACGTAGCCAGCGGTGGCGGCGCGGCTAGAGTATGGCAGTGTATGAGAGTGTACTATGGGAGCGAGAGGATCGCCTTGCGTCCCCTCGACGAACCGCGGTGCCTATGTATCGGCGCGGCAGGGAGGGCGGCTTTGGCGGAGCAAATGGAGTGGAGTGGGACGGGGGGACGGGGGGAGTTGAGGAATATTATTGGCTAGTTGGCCGAAGGGAGGTTGAATCGGATTTGGGGGGAATTTTTGGGTGGGGGGAGGATTTTCGTGCAATGGGCGGGGGGAGTTTGGCACATGGTCGGTTTCTCCAAGTGCAATCCAACGTGTCAGTGAAGAGGCAAGCCGAAGCGCGTTCCGTTTGCATGAGCCTTGTGCAGGACCGAACGTGTGTGGGGTGCAATGCGACCGCGACAGGAGTGCTGTGAGTGTACCGCCTTTTTTCCTTTTAAACTAGGTGTTTCTCCCCCACAAAAAAAATTGTTGCTTCGCGCGATCCATCGATACTATTACTAGCAATCCGGTAATCCCGACTAAAAGGAACGGCTGGGTCTTTTCCCGCGCGATATGCTGGGAGGTTGGCTTAGTTGGGTTTTTTAGGACGAGTAATGCTACACCTACGTAATCCCAGTTACGTAATTAACATAATGTGAAATGTGTGAGCTGTTGATTGTAGATTGGGGGGAGGGAGGTGCCCACCACCATGAAAATCAGATGAGGAGAGAGAGAGAGGCAATTTATGTTAACCCTTTCATAGGTTCCCGTAGATGTAGAAAGATGTGAAATGCGTGAATGTGTATTGGACGTACTGTTGGAGTGCCTAAGATAAATTGTGTATGTATAGACCCTATGTGTTTATTTTACTTCGCATGTTAGATTTGTCTCGGTTCAATAAAAAGCAGAGTTGGTGATGATGGTGTGCATGTCATCCTGCAATATAGGCCGTCCGATCTATATCTAACGGATAGGAAAGGAAACTATGACAATTTACCCACCCTCCTCTCCACATTTGTAGATAAGGCTTTCCCTCATTCATCCTTTTCTCCCACAAGATCTTGATCTTCCATGCAATGCACGGGCATCTTGCTAGTACTCCTACAATATACTGTATTATTGTGAAAGTTCATATACACCGGCCGCGATTAATGCAAACACGGCAGATTTTCATTACATTTTGAACATTTATAGGACAGATAAATAAAAGAAACCCGATCCTAGACCTATTCTACGGCGGCGACCGACGTCCTCCATCTGCGATCTCTATGTACGGGGGCGGGGTTCAAGACCCGTGAAGTGAAGGTACGGTCTCCAGCGAGGAAGAGTAGAACACGGGATACGGACCGGCCAGTTGGCACACCATGCCCTGCCGCCTCCCATGCCCTGCCGCCTCCCATGCCCTACTCATCCTTGGAGGAGTCCCCGACCTTGGCGGTGCCGGACATTGGACGGCGGCAAGTA
This sequence comes from Triticum aestivum, assembly GCF_018294505.1. Classification (NCBI taxonomy): domain Eukaryota; kingdom Viridiplantae; phylum Streptophyta; class Magnoliopsida; order Poales; family Poaceae; genus Triticum; species Triticum aestivum. Next base: position 612,311,771 of record NC_057807.1, on the reverse strand, counting down.
GGACCGTGGCTGACGGTGCTCCCGTCATCGGCCGCCAGCATGGCCACCGCTTGTGTTGTCGCGTCTGTGTCCAGCTACGCCGCTATTGCATCGCGAGAGGTGACTTGAGCGAGGGCGGCGACCTCGAGCTTCATCCTCGAAGACGAGCTCTCCCGCAGAGTGTTCGCACTTGCGGTCATGGCGGATGTGGTGCCAGGTAGAAGGACGATGCGCTATGGTGTGGAGGTTAGCTGGGCGTTGCCGCTTTAAGTAGCGCACACTACTAGGAAAAGGGCTATAGATGGAAATGACACTAATGGCGCACCAGACATGTGGTGCGCCATTAGTATATACTAATGGCGCACCACCTTCTGATGCGCCATTAGTGTTGAAACTACTAATGGCGCACCCTACCCACGGTGCGCCATTAGTACCAAATTTTTTTTTGAACTAGTGCGCCTGTCCAAACATACTAATGGCGCACCGTGGGTGTGGTGCGCCATTACTAGTTAAACTAGTAATGGCGCACCATGCCACGGTGCGCCATTAGTAACCTTGGCCACCACTTCCACCGAATGCACCCCCCCCCATGGATCGCCTTTTCAGTTTTAAAAAAAATAAAAGAAAATGATAAAAATGTCAAAAAAAATAAAAGAAAATAAGTTTCCCATGTGATATGTGGCCTAGTTGTTGGGAAAATTTGCAAATATGAATTTTTACTTCATTTGCAAAATCTCGCGAGAATTTGTAAAAATGGGCATAACTTTTGCATACTAACTCGGATGAAAAAGTTTTTTATATGAAAAATCATCTACTCGAAAAGTTACATCCAAATTTAACCGGGGGAACCCCGTTAAACATTTTCAAAATCCTCAAAAACCTAGCAGAAAAAAAGATACGGGGCTTTTAAGATCTAGAGAGGCAAAAAAATCAAAAAAATTCAAACTTACTAATGGAGCACCTACCCACGGTGCGCCATTACTATCTTCCCGCCTTCAAAATTCAAAATAAGTCAAAAAAATAAAAAAAAGTTACTAATGGCGCACCTGACCATGGTGCGCCATTAGTATCTTCCCTCCTTCAAAATTCAAAATAAGTCAAAAAAATAAAAAAACAATTACTAATGGTGCACCTCGCCGTGGTGCGCCATTAGTATCTTCCCGCCTTCAAAACTCAAAATAAATCAAAAAAATAAAAAAATTTACTAATGGCGCACCTGCCCGCGGTGCGCCATTAGTATGTCGTATATATGGCTGGTCCTCTCCTCCTCTCTTCATTTCATCTTCTCTTCCCTTCTCTCCTCCACCATACTTCTCCTCTCCGGTGACCTCCTCCTCCTCTCCGGCGACCTCCTCCCCCCTCCTCCCTCCTCCCCTCCCCTCCCCTCCCCTCCCCTCATGGTTTCTTCTCCCTCCTCTCCGGCGACCTCCTCCTCCCTCCTCCCTCCTCCCCTCCCCTCCCCTCCCTCCCCTCCCCTCATGGTTTCTTCTCCCTCCTCTCCGGTGAGCTCCTCCTTCCTCCTCTCCGGTGAGCTCCTCCTCCCTCCTCTCCGGTGAGCTCCTCCTCCCTCCTCTCCGGTGAGGCAAAAAATCCCTCCTCTCTGGTGAGCTCCTCCTCCCTCCTCTCCGGTGAGCTCCTCCTCCCTCCTCTCTGGTGAGCTCCTCCTCCCTCCTCTCCGGTGAGCTCCTCCTCCCTCCTCTCCGGTGAGCTCCTCCCATCCCCTCATGGTTTCTCCTTCCTCCTCTCCAGCGACCTCCTCCTCCTCCTCTCCGGCGAACTCCTCTCCGGCAAAAGACCATGGCAACAAGATCCAAAAACAGGAACAAAATTTGAAATAATGTCGTGCCAAAAAACAAGCAAAAAAACGAGCAAAAAATGGGCAAAAAATCACGATCCAGATCTAGATTCAAAATGGCGCATCACTAATGGCGCATCACAGGACAGTGCGCCATTAGTATGCCGCGGTTACTAATGGCGCATCCAGTTGTGGTGCGCCATTAGTATCCAAAGCACCTGGGTATACATGGCCCCTGGGAGGCATACTAATGGCGCACCGTGGCCTATACTAATGGCGCACCAGTGGTGCGCCATTAGTATACCAGATACTAATGGCGCACCACTGGTGCGCCATTAGTAAAAATTACTAATGGCGTGCTGTTAGTGGCGCACCACAGATGCGCCATTAATGGCCATACTAGGTGCGCCATTAGTAGGGGTTTTTCTAGTAGTGGCATTCCGGTGAGGCCAAGCATTCGGGTGCATCATTAAGTCGCCGGAGTTGGTTCCTCGGGCACCGAGCCTCTTAACGACGACATACAAATGGACGACATGAATGCGGGCAGCTGGCGCCGGCTGGGAACGCACCACGCGACTGCGCGAGGGACGGGGGTTTTGGTGTGCCAGGGTAGTCAGCTGCGGTCGTGGCAACGTTGGAGATGCCCTTTGCTCACATGTGATCCCCACATGTCATTTAAAAAGCAAGACGACCCAGCATGGTCTCAGGTCCTGAGGATGCAGTTGGCCGCGCTACACCACTCCGCGGACGTGTCGCGGTGCCCCGTGCATCCTCGACGAGCCGGGTGTTGGGGTGTGTTTGGATTGTGGCCAAAGTGCACCTTACCAAAATTTTGGTCATGACCCAAAGATTGGTCTTTGTTTGGATGGTTGCTATTTTTTGGCATGCCAATGAACTCTAGCCAACTCTAGTTCATTTTTCTTGCCAATGTCGGCCAAATCATGGGCAACCAATACCTCAGCCAATATTTTGGCTACCCAATGCTTTGATGGGGCAACCTTGGGCACAAACCAAATATACTGTTGGTCGTGCCACAACACTAACGCCACCCTCAGCACACTGAAACTGACCGTGTCTAGCGATGATATGAGCGTGTCGCTCACCGCCGTCGCCGTGTCCAGAGGCGGTGCTGGAGCTGCGCTACGTTGTTGGCCCCAATGACCCACATGAACGGTTGTCGGTGGCGAGGAGGTCATGGGCCAGCTCCTCCATTGGACTACTCTGCGCTACGTCGTCCCGACGGATGTGTCCCACATGTCGGTTTCCCTGTTTTCCCGACCATATTCGAGCACCAGTGCTCCGCGTTGCGCATTAGGCCTTTCACTATGTAGGCCAAGCGAGACAACTTATTGTTTATTTGAGCCGTTCAAGTATAATCATGTGGAGTTTGCTTATTTCTCATTCCTCTCCAACCCTCTTCTCCATCGATCATGTCTCCCTCCGGCCGAGTCCATCCACCCGCATGCCTCATTTGAACATTCCTCCGAGTATCATTCGCATGTACCCACCCTAGTCCTCTTTCAATCGATCTCCGGACCCTGAGATGAAATCGAGAGAGAACAAGTGGGGGCACGTGATACCTAAGGCGGATTCAAAATTTTGAACCGGTGATCATAGCATCCGCAAATCATATATAAAGGGTATTCAATGTTCGTTTTGTTTTTGAACGTACAATATACTCCATCCTATCCTTTCTAGTTTACATATAAGTTTTATGTGTAGTCAAAGTATCTCTACTTTGATCAAAAAAGTATCAACATTCAACAACATCCAATCAATATTGTTAGATTCGTACGTACTCCTAGATTTGTACTCGAGATGGTTTCCAATTTGTTTTTAACCACGTGAATGTGCTTGTTCTCGCGCATGCTCTTCCTACTAGGATTTCGCCACGTATAGCCAGTCCAATAGTAACTTTTTTAAGCTCCCTGTCCAATAGTACATGTGGAGCACTGACGACATATGTACTCCCTCCTTCCATTTATATAGGGCCTATGTGGAGGAGAGAGATGTGAAAAATTAAGGGTAGTGAGCTCTCATGCAAGAGCCTTAGCTATATACGCATTCCTAGTTAAATAGTATAATAAATATGAATAAAGAGATAGAGAGGAGATGGAAAAAAGTACTAATACAATAGCCAACCTTATAGCCCACACTACCGTATGAGTGCATCTAATAGGTGATGGCTATAGATGACATGGCAGTCCCTCATAACCATCGACTGGCTATATTATTAACCATGCTCTAATGCATTTTTAAAACCGCATTTGACTAATGACAAGATTAATAGTACATGAGATGTATAACGTGAAAATTATATCATTGGAAACTCCTTTCACATACGAATTTAACCGTATGCTTTGTGTAAGTTGCATGTCATATATTATTACTCTAACATTTGGTCAAAGTTAGCCTCGAAAAAGGCATTAGGCCCTTTATAGTAAATGGAAGGAGGGAGTAGTAGTGGAAGTGGATCCTCTGACGTAGGTATCCCTGCCTTACCCTTCCTTTCGGTCACTCACTAGCGGACCCCATGCTTGCTAGGCCCCGCATGTCAGTTACTCAATGGGTTCGGCCACGTCAGGGGATCCTCATCCGTAGTATACTCCCTCTATTTTTATTTGCTCCGCATAAAATGGAGGGAGTGGTAATCTATCTATACCTATACTAATTAGCCACTTCCTAAAAATTCTCACGTTAATTAGAAAATACGAGCTATTAATCTGTGTGGGGCCGAATTATTACGGTTTAGATTAACCGAAGAAATCTCCGAAGAAAAAAAACACTCGAAAGGCTTGAAATCCTTTCTTAGAAAAAAAAACTCATATTTTAGTACACTCCACGACCACTTTTTCACAGTTGACAACCCTTATCTCAATCTATCCACAGAATAAAAAGAACTTTTCCTCATGCACCAGAGATCCCATCTATTCCTCCATCTTAAAAAAAGAACACCCATGGAGGTAACGTTAGTTTATCGCAGATTTGTAGCCGTCTCAAAAAAAGGATGCAAAGAACTACATCTGTCCCTTTGCCAATGTCTCACGATACCACTTCTTTGGCCAAAAAGAAAATCGCCTAAAATAGGTGCAGCATGTAAGTTCCTTTCCTTCACATCGATCTGAAAAAAATATATCTCAAAATCGCTCTTGGTTCCTCTTCTTCCCGTCAATCTGAAAGATGCATCGCCGTAGTCATGGGTGAGTGCCGTGTTCCCTGTCTCTTATTCTTGCATGGCCTGCCAGCTGTCGCGTGCATCGGCCTCTCCAGCTCCCTGATCCTCGCGTACACGATCTCCAAGGCCGTCGTCGTCGCGATGTGTGCTGCTCACATGCCCGCTGGTACACGATCAGGAAGATTAAAATCGTGGGCGAACGCAACTAGCCGACAGAAAGTTTGCCGCGATGGTTTACGAAGAAACGGCGCGATCTCCGGCAATTGCGGTGTGATCTCCTGCGATTCCGGGAAGGAAGTAAATTGCCGGGGCTGATTTCACCTGGAGATAGCGCTGTGATAGCGGTCTTTTCACCCGCGATTTGAAACTAAACACCATCATCACATCGCTGCAGTAGGTGAGGATGCCCCAAGACCAGCAATGATGCACTTAGGCGAGTAGTAGGGAGGGACTGGAGCGGCCAAGCTAGCTCGATGACCTGTTGCTGCAGGTGCAGGACCCAGGACGTGGCCAGGGCGGGGCTGTACCTGGAGTTGGACGAGGCCAGTTATGAGACCGACATACAGACATGATTTAGATCTGTCCTTGCAGTTAGGGTAGGGTCATCCTCCTACCCCTGTGCATATCTTTATTATCTTCTTAAGCCAAGTAATTGCAAGTTGTTCAATGCATTGAGGATCAATTGGAATCTAAAGAACTAGATAGGATTGTTGCAGTTGTGGTGAACCTACAGAAGAGTCCACCCAGCCGTCCTCTCCCCTATCCTCTAATCAGTGAGGAATGAGGATCACCGGATATGCACAAAACCGGCGACAAGTCATGTGTCAGGCTATAGGATCACAAGGCATACGGCCGTCAGCCAATGACGCACGATGGCGCACCTGGTATCGTCTTCTTCTTTTTCTTAAGTTGCAAATTTTGTTGGTAGTCATGTTTCTGTCGATGTTTTGGCCTGAAAACGGGCTAGCTGTTGCTGCCAACGTCACTCTGTATTTACAATCTAGCTTTTATCATTCACGGATTCATATTCAGTGCTATTGACTTTTGCCATGTTTGCTTTCAGCTGAATTGGCATCAAATTTATGGGATTAGTCATATGTCATATGGGTCTGCTGTAATAAATAATATGGTGATTAATAGTAATGGAGGTATTACGTATGCTCTGCAATATTTTCAGGTTCGGCTGGCTGGGACTCCTTGCCTCCTTGGTCATCACTCGGTTGTACATATTGGAATTAATTAGTAGTTACTCAATCATGAACTTTGTATGTCCTTTTTGTTCTTCTATTGATTGTGTTTAGATCCAATAAATTCCAAGGGGTCTCAGTTTTATCCTATGTATAGTTTTGGGACTGTATTCGGATGTCATTAGGCAAAAAAATATGATACTGTGTGCCAAACAAAACGTCTTGGATCTGTTAAGCTATACTTATCAGGCAAACAGTTACAATTTTTCATCTAGGCTACATGCCGGGCCCTGGACCATTATTTTATTACAAACCTGTAGAAAAGAATACTCCAGCATGAATGATCGGAGGGTACGTAGCCGTCTAACGTATATAACACTTGCAGTCATTATATCCTTTCTATTGCAATGTACAGTATCTGAAATTTTAGACCTAGACAAAACAATTTATTTGCATATTTTCTTTACGTTTGACTAAACAAGTAGGTCTATTTGCTGAGTTTGTCTTCTTACTATCTTCACTAATGATGCGACGAGGCAAAAGCCATATTGTCCTTCCGTATGCTCCTACATATTTGAGATGGCTAACAATGATGCTACTTCCATAATGGACCATTATTTGTTTCCAGAACTTTTCCCTGCTCAAACGGAGATTATCACATTGTTGGCTCATCTTTTTTGTATCCCGTACCTTTTATCGAAAAAATGGATGTGGGTAGTGTCATCATAATCTTGATATTTTGGACATAATTTTGTTGATCTTCAACTATTTGCCTCGGTATGTTTGGCTTCTTTATTTTTAATTAAATACCTGAACTTTTATAGAAAACAAATTATTTACAGAATAGTAATTATTATCTCGAAGATCTTATTAACATGATTATATCCTCCCACTGAGTAGTCAACTGAATAATTGCATGTAATTTAGATTGAGATTTTAACACTTTATGTACAGATAAAAGTTTATTACTGAATTAGTACTATATAGTTATGTTAATATTCTGCTCGGACCCCTTTCCAAGAATATTCAATACATGTGCTCCCCCCTAATACACATTTTTAAATTACATATATATGCTTCCGGGGTCAGAAACTCCGTTTTCTATTGATAGATCATCTTATACATGTTCCAATTCATGAAAAACATTTAGACATAGGTGATGTTATTGTAAATTTTTAGTATCTACGCTTTTCTACAATCTAGCCACATATATTTTTTTTCTGAAAAAGGAGGCATTTGGGTTTTCTGCACAGTTTCATGATATAGTACTATCACTAGGTTCTAGGCACTGGATTTACAAAGAAGACAAGATTTAATCACACTATTAATTGAAAGGATTATATATTCAAAAAATTGTGATGGAAAATATGCCAATCCTAGAGTAAACTATGTTACCTTACTATTATTTTCTATCAATAAGTTAGAGCTCCCGTAGACTCAGTTGGTAAATATACAAAGGAACATGAATATATCATGCATGTTGTCCTCTACTGACTTTTCCTTTAATTAATAGTGTGGGTATAGATCTACCAATAAGTCCCAAAAATATAACACGACACTAAAATATTAGTGTAACAGAATTTGTACACCAAGCATACATGTATATCATCTGATCAGAAATTTATTAAAAATATATTCTTATCTGCCACACAAAACCAAAATACGTTGCAATCAATCAAAAATGTACTACAAATATTGTAAAAGTCCAAAATACATACCTCCACCCAAAATAGGCTAGCCTGTGCATCCGCACGGGTAGACGACTAGTATAATAAATGACGCGGGCGGGGGAGGGGGAGGGACATCGGTTTGCTCTCAACTGCGGTCCCACAAGCGAGCGAAAACGCAAGACGAAGCGCGTTCCATTCGGTGAGCGACATGGAGGGTCCAGCGTGCCGGGCTGCAACGCGAACGCGACAAGAGCAATGTACAGTCAAAACCGATTGACCGGTCGTCAGCGGAACCACTATTCACACCAGAACCTTCGCTGCTCGGCCTACGCCAGCCACTGCCCTAAAATCACACCTAATCTCCAGCCCATTCCCCCACCTTTCGATCCCCTAGCCCGCATAAAGCGTCCCCTAGTTTGCGGAAAGCCATGGTGCGTCGCAAGATCACTTACTACAAGATGCTGATGCCGGAGCGCCGCGCAGAAATCGCGGCGGCGGTCGGCGCCACAGACCTCTGTTCCCAGGCTCGCTTTGCAGTGGGCCAATCCCCGAGTTCTCTGGAGCCAAGATACGAGGAGGAGGAAGCCGATCCAATGTTCATGGCGGAGGTCACGGCGCAGAAGGCCCCCGATGGGTATGAGACGATGGACGTCGACTTCGTGCCGGTGTCCGAGTCCGCCATGGTGCAGGCAGACCAGCGGTTCAACATGGCGATACTAAAGGAGGACTGGGAGGCAGAGGCTCAACTCGACGCGGAGCGCGCACATGCCGCTGCCATCGAGGCTCTCCTGCAGGCGGAACTGGATGCGTGGATGTGAACCGGGTGGCGGAGGCTCAACTTGAGGCAGAGTGCGCGGATGCCGCTGCCATCGAGGCCCTCCTGCAGGCGGAACCGAATGTCCTGGACTTGAACCGGGCGGCAGAGGCTCGACTCGACGCAGAGCGCACGGATTCCGCTCTCATTGACGCCCTCCTATAGGCGGAACCGGACGTCCTGGACATGAACCGGGCGGCGGAGGCTTGACTCGACGCGGAGCGCGCGGATGCCGCTGCCATCGAGGCCCTCTTGCAGGCGAAACCGGACGTCCTCGACTTGAACCAGGTTGTGCTCTCGTCCATGCAGAGCGCCCGCACGCTCCGCATGAATGAGTAGTTGGAGGCCGAGGACAACCACAGTGCGGAGACACACGTCGGCAGCTACGACTGGTTCGCGCCGGCAGCCAAAGATGACGAGGCCATCTCGTTCCGCGAGCAGTGATAGTTTTTCTTTATGTTGTTGTTTTTATGGATCTTTTGCTGTGTAAAAACATATATTTGTTATGCAAGTCGCCTGACTTGGGTCAGTCTACCATTTCAGGCGGTTGGATGAATATCCTACGTCTCCTAACCCTTCTTTCCTTCTTCCTCACCTCTTCTTCTTCCCCAACAGACCACCGCACGGGTCGTACGGATACTCCCCAACATGCGGTTGGATAAACATACTCTATGAACGAAAATTATGTGTCACCCGTAGGATGGCTAAGTTTGGTTTGTTCACATGCGACAGCACGTGTCAGTGAGGGTGTGTTCCCTTGGTTAGGTTTACAGCGTGCAGGAGCGACTATGTGAGGGTGCGGTGCGACCGCGGCGTGCAGGAGCGATCGTGTGAGGGTGCGGTGTGACCACGATAGCCCTGCGCAAGTGGTACCTCCTTCTCATTTTGAAAACTTTAGGCAAGCTTGGCAAAAATGTGTGGCGAAGTTTGGCAATGCAACGCCTAGACCCAAACAGGATAAGTACGTACGTACTAGGAGTAATAGTGTTAAAAAAGAAAGGTGGGGTTTTCCTTCGCGGGATTTAATCGATACAAATCCTCGTTTCATGTGTCAATTAATGTGTATTTTTTTCTCCAAAGACCAAAGAGCTAACCATCACACTCCTCACCGCTTGATTAATGCAGCGCCATGCAAACCAACCTTCTCACTTCCGCATGCATGCAGGGGATATTAATGTCCTTGGTTGCTAGTACGAGGTAAACCCCATCAATTTTGCCTCGATTAGTGTTAGTGGCCTTTTGCAAATTGTAACTTTGATATAATGGCCTTGTGTACAAAAAAATGGAGGTAGTAACTATATTCGGCTTCCTTCCCCATTGCGCTGACGTCGACGATATCTTTTTTTTTGTGGTTTGGTGAAGTGCGTTCGATGGAGAACACCATTGAGGGAGACCACGGTAAGTCGTTTGCAAGTGCCGTCTGCAAGCCGAGACAACCGCCTTATTTGCATCCAGGAAGTCCGTTGAACCAAAGGACTAGTACTACTAGGAGTACACAATAGCGTCGTCCGTCGAGCTTAGTGCGGTGAGATGGTTTCTTGAAGAAGACGATGGAGAAGCGGAGTCAGCGAAGAGTGAAATGATGGTTGCTTCGTCCGTGCTTTTGTGATTTGATGTCTCACTGCTTTGTGATTTGTGATAGAAGGGACAAGGGATTAGACTCTGTGCTCTATATTGTACTACATGCGTCCAAGCATGGGAGAAAGAGGAGAGATGTTGCATTTTTCTATTCCTTCAATCAATCAATCAAGGAGCTTCGGTTCCATCTTTTTGGCTTTGGCAACACCGTCCACAATGGTTCCCACGATGCCAAAAGCTATTTTCACATTTGGCTACACATTGTGGATGCCCTTAACCGTACCACTTGGTTTTGCTCCTGCGTGCTATCTATACGAATCTCAATTATATTGATCTAAAAAATTACAGAATCAAGATTAGTAAAAAGGAGGTGATTTTGCCGCGCGGATGGCGGGGGAGGTTTCTTATTTTTAGAGGATGTTGTCCTGGCGGTTTGCTAACATGCGGTCCCACATGTCAGTGCTTTACCAAGCCGATCCGCGTCCCACATGAGGTAGAACAATGGCAGAAGAAACACATGGTTAAGTTGAAGAAGATGAGGGAGAAGCGGATTCAACAACGAGTGAAATGATGGTTGCTTCATCCCTCCAACTTCTTTTTTTAGCATTATTACTTCGTCCCTCCAACTTAACTGCGGGAAAGGTGCAACTTTGTGATTTGGCGCCTCATTGCTCATTACTACGCTGGCGCCATGACTGGGGTGCTTCACCCTGGCTGCTCTGCACTGTATTCCGTATGGCACATGTACCCGGTAGCTTGATGTCCCACATGTCGGCAATAGGGACTAGAAGATTTATGAAAGCGAGTGGTCCACTCTTACGACGGAGGAGTACACGACACGAAGGATCAGTGAACTGTCACTTGTACTGTATAGTACTATAGTTTTGATGTTTCGCACGATCCATCGATACAAACCCGATTAAACAGGAAAGGGCGGGATTTTTCCCGCGCGGTAGATGAGACTGGCCATACATTTCAAAGGCAATTTTAAAGTATGCAAACTAAATAATTAAGGCCTTTCCTAGTGCTCGACGGTGTACAGGTGCTAAAGATGCCACATAGGCAGAAAAATGATGTGGCAAAGCAATTAAAGAGGAGAGAGAGGATTATGGTGACCCCAACAAGAACCAATGCTAAGCACGTGAACCTAGACAAAAAGACTACCAACAAATACATGAAGGAGTTTTATTACTAAACAATTAAATAGAGAAGGCTTAGCTACAAAACCTAAGCACCGATGCATTCGGGACATTAGTTTCCAAGAATTTTAATACACTTAGCACCCCACTTTAGCACCAATGCATTGGGAGAGGTCTAAGTAACAATATGATATCTAGTAAAACTAAAAACACATATGATTTATTGTGTTAGAGTGTAGTAGTAGTGTTGTATTACGTAGTTGTTAGATGTAACATGCGAGAACGTGTAGAGATGTAGTTTTGGAGGGCCTACAGAGAGAAAAGCGTAATACGGTCACCAAACTTCAGAATAAGCTGATTATGGTCACTATATACGTTTTGCAGTGATTATACGGTCACTTGCTCATGGTTTAGCATCGGATTGCACTCTGTTGACCGGCCAAATAGTCTGTGTGGCGCCATGTTTACTAGTCAAATTGACCATGTTCCTTGTGGGTCCCGCCTGTCAGTTCGCATAGGGAAAAGGTCAGATAAACACAAATTTACGCAGGCGCGACAAGAGTCCAACCCGTGCGCGGGAATCACCTGGTTGTGTATGTGTCTGTCAGGGCCTGATGTGTGCGCATGCATGTGTAGGTTGAGCACTTGCGCGTGAGAGTGTGTGTTGGTCGTGTGGTGTACTGGTGTGTGCATGCATGCGTGCGTGTGTGCGTGTGAGTGTTGCGTGCGTGCGTGGCTGCATGTGTACGTGTGAGTGTTGTGTGCGTGGGTGGGTGCATGTGTTTGTGTGAGTGTTGCATGCATGCAGTTTGTGTGCATGCGTGCGTGTGTTTATAATCACCACACCAGCCCCTGTGTGTTAAAACAGACGGCTCAACATACCAATACAAGGCCACCTTGTCCGCTGTGCCCGCGATCATGACTTCGAACCACCGTTCAAATATATTTTTTGTCGTTTGTTTTCATTCTTACTAGCAAGATGCCTGTGCGTTGCATGTAACATCAAGATGCATTTGTATAACTAGTTTATCTTGTGAGAGAAAAGGATGAACGAGGAAAGACCTTATTTGCAAATGTGGAGAGGTGTGTGGGTACCTTTTTGCAAAGTTGTCATAGTTTCTTTCCTATCCGTCAGATATAAATCGGACGGCATATATTGCAGGATGGCAGGCACACCATCATCACCAACTCTGTTTTTTATAAGAGTTATTTTATTTATGTATTTTATAAGAGTGTAGATGTAGAGTAGATACAAGCCAACAGGTGGGCAAGATGGTAGTGAGATAATGTGATGCAACACTAGAGGTGCCACGTGGAGCGTTTAGCTGGTCAACTAGTCATGTCTTGAGCAAATACAGAGTTGTACGGTGAGCCCGTGACTGTATAATAACCACTAAACGTAAGTGGTGACCGTAATGAGTGGATTCTCAAGTCCAATCTACGTATCGTGCTTTCGCTTCAAATACAATGATCGTCATTGCATATATCGCGAGAGAAAGATGAAACATGCATGAATTTTCTGGGGGCTTACTTTTAGAGGACCTGGAGATAGTTTTGTGTGCATACTTGAAAGGGGCGTACAGGGGGGTATGCGATGGAGAGAGATATGCTCTTCATTTCTCTTTATTATGACTAACTTTGTATATAGTATAAAAATATACAAATTGACAGTGCGGAATAAATATCATTGTGGGCACCATGCAATGCAAATTAGCGTTTGTACTCCTCCATATAACTTTGTAATGTTGTATATATGTAGAAACTCTAAAATAATTTTTTGGCCACACTTTATTCAAAAGGAATGTTGTATGCGAAATAAATGTGAAGAGATGGCTTTTTAGATCAATGGGGTACGTGATGTAACATGTGTGAATGAGTAGTTGATGCATTTGGCGGGGCCTAGAGAGGTATGTGTGTGTACTATGTATTCATGAGAGGCATGGATAGAGGGGCCGGCGGGGGGGGGGGGCGAGGGAGAGATAGCTCGAGAAATGAGAGTGGTCTAGAGAGAGAGAGAGACGAATATGACGTCACGATGAGAGATTCCCTTCCCTTGAGTGTGTATATGCAAGGGGGAGGGAATAGAGGCACCAGGAGAATTTGTTTGTGTGTGTGGTGTTTGTGTTGGTATGTGTGGGTGTGAGAAGATTGTGTCACCGCGTGAGGTCCGGACAGTCGAGGTGAGGCCCTTCGTTCGGTTCCGTCCTGCGCCACATTGGTCGGCCCGTGACGCATTTAGGAAGACCCATGGATGACTAGTCGTATAAGACAAAGATAGCAGAATTGTGGAGGACTCTGTGTCCACTGACAAAGCCGGCTAGGATTTGTAACCCTAGGTTCTCGGACTAAGGTAACCCCTTTATCTCTGATATTACTATTCATCCAACCTAACTTTAAGGGGCATCCTACAGAATGCTCTGCTAGAATCATACTCGTCGATTAGGAAGAGAGGTGTGAGACAATGCGTGAGAGACAGGGCTAAAGATAATGTGCGTACATGAGACACGTAGGCAGATCCATGTATATAGAAAGGGTCGATGGGGATTGTGCGTGTGTATGCTTGCGAGAGGAAGAGTGCTTGTGATAAAGGTTAGTGAAAACAGTTGTAAATGGTTACGAGAGGGAGGGAGGGTTATATCTAGAGCATGTGTGCGAGAAAGACACCTCGGGAGAGAGTGTGTGAGCATGTGTGAGAGACCACCGATGGAGAGTGAAACTACACGTAAAAGGCTGATGTACACATTGATTAAAGATATAAATTGTATCCAAATATTAGGATGGGATCATGATATTTGCAATTCGCTTAAGGAGCGGTCATTGATCCATCAGACATCAAGATTCTATCGAATTTGAGCATGTCTATGTTATTATTCGACACAATTGATCCACATAGTTAGTATTTTGAACTCCAGACAATGCATCGCTTTAGCAATCGAATATAAACGTGAGTTGTAACGCCCCAAGACCGACGCTCCAGAAGACTTCCATCTATTCCGAGTTTTGCCATGTGTCTTTTGTGCTTGCTCTTTTATTTTTGCATTGCATCATGTCATCATGCCATCATGCCATTTAATTTTAAAACCCATCTAAATAAATTGCATAGATCTTTTGATCTATTTAAACCGAGGGAACTCACATGGTGACTTCTCTTTATAACATATCCTCCAATATTAGGGAGCTATATTAAATATTTCTTTATTTCGGAAATCATCAAAACACACTTGCAAAATAATTCCGTTCCTTTTCTGCTTCAAGTTTGGTCTCCAACCTTGCCAATAATTATTTCATCATTTTCCAGAGCTCCACCAAAAATCTGAACATTTTGGCCCTTCCTTTTATCAAGTCCTAGTTCAAACCCATTTGAATTAAATTCAAATGAGTTTGAATTTAAATCTTTCAATCATGCCTCTTTCTATTTTTCTAGGAACGAGCATATTTTTGCGAGTCCGGGAAAATTATCCCCATGCGCAAATCTTCCCCCTAACCTCTCTTTCTTTTCTTTCTTTTCTCTGTTCTGTTTTTTTATTCATTAGAGAGAGGGAGAAGAAGCCCTGCAGCCAGGCCAGCCTTTCTAACCCCCCTAAAGCCCAGCCAGGCCTCTTAGGCCCGACCATCCAAACCGGCCTGCTTCCTCGCAGCCAACCTCTCCAGCCGCAGCCAGCCGCAGCCCACTACCTAAGCCGGCCCAAGGCCCAGCCGCCTCTAACCCTAGCCCAGCCCCCACGCACCCCATCTCTCCCCTCGTTCCCACACAGCGCCGCAACCCCAGGAGCCCGATCCCCCCATCCCTCTCCCTCGCTACCGCGGCCGCTCCTCTCGATCTCTCCCTCTCCCTCGCTCGTGCCCTCCATCGCCGCCCGAGCGCCTCCTCCACAGCATCGTCATGCCCTGCCGTCCCCGTGCACTGGCGCCATGGCCAGCACCACCACCACCTTGCTCCTCCGCGATGCCCCTGCCAGCCCCGCGCCCGACCTCCTCCTCGCCGCCTCTGGAGCCTCTCTTCCTCCCAGCGCCAGGCCTCCATCTCCTCCCCGCGCGCCCAACCGCCTCGTCCCGTCCCCGCGTCCCCCTCCTCGTCGCCTCCGCGCCACCAGCCAGCCACCGGAGCCCGCCGCCGCTGCCGAATCAGGCTGCGCTTCGCCGGGGACCTCCTCTGCGCCCCTTCTCGCCTCCCTCCTCGTGCCAGGGAGAGGAGCTCCCTCTTCCTCGCCGTCCTTCGGCTCGTCATCGCTTCGGCGCCCGTTCCTAGCCCCGGCCGCCCTCTGCCTTGGGCTCAGGTAGCAGCCATGCCCATGCTGCTGCCTTGCCTTGCTCGCGCCAGCCCCTTTTGCGATGCCTTGCTGCCAAGACCAAAGGCCTTTTGTGTTACTCCGTTTGGATGCATCAAGTTCCTCTTCTACTATGTACGACTACGTGGATTCACCAAGTACACCACCACCAAGTCCGCATGGGAGCCCGAACGACTACTTCCACGATGATGCGAGTACAAGTACCCCTTCGGATCGCCAAGTACATCTACGACCCGTGTACCACGACGAACATGTACGGCTACATGACGACCCGACGACCCCAGACATCTACAGAAACGTGTACAACTACTCCCCACGACGACCCGTGAACGTCTACTTCCACTACCTTCGCGAGAACGACTACCTCCACTACGGACGTGAACGTCTACGAGATGTACCACTATCGTCGGCCCGTGAACGACTACTTCCCTCTATGAAACGCGAACCGTCCCGTTTGAACGCTTCGAAGGTATAACCCGAGACGACCGCGATGAGATGCCCTTGCATGTATGAGATGTACGATATGTTTGCACCGTGTCCGGATTGTCACTCGTTTCCATGCCACCGTCCCGTGGGAGCCCGGAATCTGGGAGCACCCCACCATCTTGCATGTTGCGCACATCCGCACGCCTCCTTTTGCATCGGTGTCTCCATGAGCTACCGGAACCGATATGTTGCCGTGGCATCATTTTCGGATATGTTGCGGTGGCATCATTTTCGGATATGTTGTCGTGGCACCATTTTTGTTTCGCCGCCGTGGCACCCTTTTTGTTCCGCCATGGTGACCAAATGCCTCGTATCATGTCCATGTTAACGTTTTCATAAAAATTGCATAAACTTGTATATGTCATCCGCATCATGTTAACAACATTTAAATGCTTAAAATTGTTGTTGCTTTAAACTACTAAATGACATGGGGACTTTTCGGAATTGTTGTTTGTTGTTTCCGGCCTCATTTAAACTTGCCTAAATATGTAGTTTAATTATGCTTCACCTCTTACCATGTTTAACAACATTTAATATTGTTGGGTACATAATCGAGAGAGAACTAAATAATTGATGTGGTGTTCCATCAATATGCAACTTGTTGCATATTGAGCTCCATTTAACTTGTAGTATTGTTTGTTGCACTTTGACATGCCATGCCTCATTAAACCGGACATGCATCATACTTGTTTGTGCATCATGCCATGATTATGCTTGTGTGCTTACCATGTTGTTTGCTTTTTTCCGGTTTGCTTCTCTCGTTAGCTTCGGTTTCGTTCCGGAGTTGTGAGGATTCGTTCGATTACGTCCGTTTGTCTTCTTCATGGACTCGTTCTTCTTCCTATCGGGATTTCAGGCAAGATGACCTTTACCCTCGATATCACTTCTATCTTTGCTTGCTAATTGCTTCGTTCTATCGCTATGCTGCACTACCTATCACTTGTTTACCATGCCTCCCATATTGCCATGTCAGCCTCTAACCTTTTTACCCTTCCTAGCAAACCGTTGCTTGGCTATGTTACCGCTTTTGCTCACCCCTCTTATAGCATTGTTAGTTGCAGGTGAAGTTGAAGATTGCTCCATGATGGACAGGATTATGTTGGGATATCACAATATCTCTTATTTAATTAATGCATCTATATACTTGGTAAAGGGTGGAAGACTCGGCCTTATGCCTGGTGTTTTGTTCCACTCTTGCCGCCCTAGTTTCCGTCATACCCATGTTATGTTCCCGGATTTTGCGTTCCTTACGCGGTTGGGTGATTTATGGGACCTCCTTGACAGTTCGCTTTGAATAAAACTCCTCCAGCAAGGCCCAACCTTGGTTTTACCATTTGCCACCTAAGCCTTTTTTCCTTGGGTTCTGCAGACTCAAGGGTCGTCTTTATTTTAACCCCCCCCGGGCCAGTGGTCCTTCGAGTGTTGGTCCGAACTGAGCTGCCTGCGGGGCCACCTCGGGGAAATTTGAGGGATGGTTTTACTCGTAGCTAGTCTCATCCGGTGTTGCCCTGAGAACGAGATATGTGCAGCTCCTATCGGGATTTGTCGGCGCATCGGGCGGCTTTGCTAGTCTTGTTTTACCATTGTCGAAATGTCTTGTAAACCGGGATTCCGAGTCTGATCGGGTCTTCCTGGGAGAAGGTCTATTCCTTCGTTGATCGCGAGAGCTTATCATGGGCTAAGTTGGGACACCCCTACAGGGTATAATCTTTCGAAAGACGTGCCTGCGGTTATAGGCAGATGGGAATTTGTTAATGTCCGGTTGTAGATAACTTGACACTTGACCTCTTTAAAATACATCAACCGAGTGTGTAGCCGTGATGGTCTCTTTTCGGCGGAGTCCGGGAAGTGAACACGGTTTTGGGTTATGTTTGACGTAAGTAGGAGTTCAGGATCACTTCTTGAACATTGCTAGCTTCACGACCGTTCCGTTTGCTCTCTTCTCGCTCTTGTTTGCGCATGTTAGCCACCATATATGCTTAGTCGCTGCTGCTACTCCACCTCATTACCACTTCCTACCCATAAGCTTAAATAGTCTTGATCTCGCGGGTTTTGAGATTGCTGAGTCCTCGTGGCTCACCAGATACTATCACAACAGTTGCAGGTGCCGATGATACCAGTGCGGGTGATGCAACCGAGCTCAGATGGGAGCTCAATGAAGATCTTGGTCGTTGCTATGTTTCGTTTCTTGTTGATCAGTAGTGGAGCCCAGTTGGGACGATCGGGGATCTAGCAGTTGGGTTATCTTCTTTTCTTTTGGCTTTGTCCGTAGTCGGACTATGTGTGTGTACTCTGAATGATGTATGATTTACTTATGTTCATTGTGTGAAGTGGCGATTGTAAGCCAACTCTTTATCCCAGTGTTGTTCATTACATGGGATTGTGTGAAGATGACCCTTCTTGCGACAAAACCACAATGCGGTTATGCCTCTAAGTCGTGCTTCGACACGTGGGAGATATAGCCGCATCGTGGGTGTTATATGAGTATAGTTCATGTTGTGTGTGTAAAGCACATTATACATATGAAAGTTACACAATGAACATCATAAATAGCTACCTATGAACCAGCATACATTTGAATTCAACTTAAGGTGGTTTAAAAAATCGAATTCAACATGAAGTCCATTCAATTATTTGAATTTGATATCATGGCATTTGTAAATCATACCTAAATTATGGGGGCACCAATCTTTGCTCTGATTATGTACATAATAGCATATGTAGTCGTGTAAAAAATAGATTAAAATTTAGCTCATCCATTCCAAAATAATCGTAGTTATAGGATTTTCAAGTGTCAAAATTTCAAAAAGAAGCGGATAATTTAATGAGGTTTTCAAACATAGAAGGTCAAATATAATGTTGTCTATTTAGGTCAATCCTCATAGTTCAAGAGTACTCTAAACGTGAATGCTTGTGTTTCAAAATTTCGAACGAAGCGCCAAAAGAGCCTCTACTCGCCTGAAACCGCGTGAGACCAATGTTTGGTAGTACAAGGAAATTACTTTTCTAATAACTCCGACCCATGAAACCTACCGGCCCGACGTCCAAAGGTCTAAACCGGGGTAGGTTTGTAGCTTCATCTAGACGCCACGCAACTGCGTCAGAAAAACATTCATACACAATGGCCGCCTAAGCACACATGCGCGCGGCTGAAATCGCTCCCGCCCACTATTTGGGACACCTGGGATTACCATCCTACCGCCGACCCGCAGTAGGTCCGAAATTTAAGAGGGGGGCAAAGTTTGTTCTTTCCCGGAATTTCAAACAAGCGTGTCCCATCTTCTGTTCAAAAAAGCCAAAAACAAGCGCGTCCCAGACCGAAACATGGTTCTCCCCCCGTCCCCCCACCCACCCATCCGATTCCCCAATCGTACTCCGTGGGCGCCAAAACTACCTCTACACCAGCCGCGAAACCCCGGCATCCTCCGTCCGCCACCCCATCCCACCCATCAACCGCTGCCCTCCTCCATCACGCCGGAGCCAATACCCCGACGTCGTCGTCCACCGCAACCTCAACCGCAACGCCCTCCACGGCTAGTAGTTGAAGCCGAGGCTGAGCCGTCCGTACCCGAGCCAGTTCAACAATGCCGTCCTGCGCCTCACCGCTGCCGCTCCAACTTCGCCAGCGTCTACCGCACTGGAGTTATAGCTACTACGACGTCCTTCACCGCCTCGGATCTGCTTCCCCTCCGCCGATATACGGCCACGGCAACACAGTCAACGATTTGGTCATGGGTTTGTCCAAGGATCCATGGCTCTCCAAAACATCGGTTCCCCCGGGAAAAACAAGAAGATCGCCGCGACATATTGACACCACACTGGCAATCGATGACGGTACTCCTCTTCCCTTATTCATGCAAATCTTACGTGTCTGCTTGCACAGTATTCATCCCAAAGAAGACATTAGTTGACCGCTTCTTCTTCATACTAGATGTTCCTAGTAACTTGCGATGCACAAGGTTTCTCCTCATATACTATTTCACCTTAGCTAGAGGTCTGTCGCCCCCCTGAATTTCAATTTCTGGCCAGTTGATTCCCAATTAACGGAAGTATTCCCCAGTGCAACAGGCACTAGTACGCCTATTACACCGGGGAAGCAGCGCCTTGGTCTTTATATTAGGGGCGTGTGCAGCCTAGAGCTACTAGCGCCCGATCTGGAGGTCGGCCGGGATTAAAGGGATGGCCTGGGGGCGCTGCCAAGAACGGCGGTGGTGTGAGGTCAAGGGGAGGGCTGCACGGCGGAGGCAGGGCTCTGGGCCGGTGGTCGCTGGCGGTTCGAGAAAGATCGTCAATAGTGACTGGCGGGAGGTAGATGAAGGCAATCTGCCTGTTCCTTATAGATCGGATGGTTCATTAAAAAAAAGACTGATCTATTTATTTTCAGTCGATTGTTATCTTAGATATGACCACATGTGGTGGTGTGCTGGAGGAGTACCTGCATTTCCTGTGCTCATATATTACAAAATCATACGGAGTAGAATCTAATTTTGTTTGCCATGCAATGTTGTAGAGCTATCATATGTTTCCTGTCATTTATTTTTCAGCCACCTGCAATCTACTACTTTTACAGTGCAGTAGTTCTGCACACACTTCACCCATACTCTCACTATTGTGTTTTTATGCAAGGGTATTTCAGAGTCTGCCTCGAGAGAAGCAAAAAATATAAGAGAGAAGTTGACCCAGCTTTCTTCGCGGTTAGGCACGACACGTTACAGCGCTATAAAGGGTGCAGTGTCAGCAGATGGAGACGGTAAACGTAGCTCTGGAGTTGATGACCTCGCTCACAATGAACCACCATCCCAGGTGCTTCACCACAAAAAAATACACTTCTGTGATGATACGTGTTTGTCACAGTAGGTCACATTTTTTGTCATGCATGTACATCCATGACTAATTTATGACAGAATCAAGATAGTCATACCTGTGTTGTCGTAGAAGTGTTCCATGACATTACCAAAATTATCATCACGGGAGTGTCCACTTCCATGACGATAAATCGCGCATCACAGAAGTGCTTTCGTCAAGGGTGACCGACACGTGGCATCCACCGTAACGGAACGCCGTTAAGCTATCGGGTCGGGTTTTGGATCCGATAACCAGTTAACAGCCCCGACCAATGGGGATTTTCCACGTGTAAATCATCATTGGCTGGAGGAAACACGTGTCGGCTCACTGTTGGGACAGATGTCATCCACTCATTCGACAGAAGGCACCTATGATACGTCGACACATGGCACGGCCCAATAGAGGCCCATTCCTGTGAAAAGGTCGGCCCGTTTGACTTGGTCAAAAGGTGGCGGGCCGGCCCATGGAAAGCCTGTTAATTAATGGCATGTTCGCATATAGCCCATTTACAGCCCGCTAACCCAAGGCCCATTACGCCCTATCCGAATTAGGCCTAGTAGCGTCATCTGGGCCATCCAATATGATTCCAGCCCGTTTTCACTTCTGGCCCATGTATGGCCCATGATGTCCTTCGGCCCATACGAGGCCCTATGTAACTCTTGGCCTATTAACGGCCCGTGGTGAAACTGGCCCGCAATGAACGGTGTATCACTTTACACCCATTAACGGCCCATGGTGAAACTGACCCGTAATGAACAGTATATCACTTTATACCCATTAAGGGCCCGTTATTCAGTTGGGCCGTTTCCAGCAAATGTTATCTTTCGGCCTTCTCAGAGCCCATTTATTATTGGGCTCATTTCCAACATTCGTTTACTTATGGCCCGTTACTGTCATTTTCTGCTTGTGGGCCAAATTCAGCCCGTGGTTACATCGGCCCATTTGTGGTCCGTTAATACATTGGGCCGTTTTCATAGCATCATCAAATACGGCCTATTAAAGATGGCCCGTTATGGTCATACGGCCTGTATAAGGCCCATTAATGATACGACCCGTAGAAGGCCCATTGATGATACGACCCGTAGAAGGCCCGTTGTTTCTACGGCCCGTAGAAGGCCCATTGTTTCTACGGCCCGTAGAAGGCCCATTGTTTCTATGGCCCGTAGAAGGCCTACTATTTCTACGGCCCGTAGAAGGCCCACTGTTTCTACGGCCCGTAGGAGGCCCACTGTTTCTACGGCCCGTAGGAGGCCCAGTGTCACTACAGTAAATATTATCCCATGGTTATTGTGGCCTAGTTTTAAAAAGAACTGCACTGACTACAAGCAAACAAATAAACAAGACAACAAGGAAATAAATAAGCAAGCAACTTATGCTAGGCTATCATAGTTGTTACACATATTACATCCACCGGGCATCAAAGTTCGCCACCAGTGCAAATATAGGGAACAAAGCAGCATATCATATACACTGGTTGTCAAAGTTGGCGACCAGCGCAAATAAACGCCGCAGCAAAATAAATCCAGAACTGAAACCACTTCAGAAGATCTCAAGAAACAATATCCTGGGTACCCATAATGCTGGCAAGATGCTTAGCAAGCTTATTAACTTTCTCTTATTTGGCGCTTAAATCCTCCAGCGCTTGCTGTTGCACCAGAAAATATGCATCTGAATTCTGCAGGGACTTCCTCAGTCCTTCAGCTTCCTATCGCAGCACATCTGATCGATGTCTTTCAACTTGAAGTTGAGACTCAAGAAGACGAACTGATTCAGGCAGCAAGTTCGAAGAGCTTGTTCCAGCAGTAGTGGCCAGTAACTCGAACACTACATCAAGACAGGACTTTTGGGTTCCCTCACTGTCATCAAGATAGTTTTTATCAGCTTTCTTGGAGACCAACAGGGATGTCTCACTATCTTGAACCTTATCTGCATTACTTACTTTACCATTGGATAACGCGGTACTGTTCTCCAATATTTTGTCCACATTCTAAAAGAGAAACAAGCAGACACATCACATGTTTACCATGTTGTATACGAAACTCATTTTGGTAAATGAGTTCAGTAGTAAAGTGGACAGGATAACAACATGAAACAAACATATATCTATGTACCATGGTCACTTTATGGTCTATATCATTCTAGTTTTTGTTGCCAAATCAAGATAGAGACACAGTTCAAATAATATTTGTTCAAGACAAAGCAGAATAGACAAAATATAAGTGTGGGTAACTATAGAGAAATAACAACACTTGTAATGTGCATGACATGAGAACATAACTGTTTATTAAATTGAAACTGAAATCAACATAGAGCAGGTTACAACAGCAAACCAGTTAAAGAAACAGGTTTAAAACATACCTGTTGCGCCTTTGGAGTTTCAATTCCATCCTTCAAATTTGAAAATAGTTGGCATGTGTAAATACAGTAATGCATGAGCAAAGGAGTATGAACCATAGCTACAGAACCTGACCTGAGAACAAATCTTCTTCTCCTTTAAGCGTTGAGTTGGGATTCGGAGTGGTGGTCCTCGTGCTTTGTGCACTGCAGTTCCCTTACTAACCGCTCGTGTTTGGGTGCTCTGTGGTGGAGACGGTGCTGTGTCAACTGGAACTGGGTTACTATCTACTGGGGTTGGGGTTAGAAGGGGTGTAGCTGGTTCTCTGTCCAACTGGGTAGGGGTACAATCTGTGAGAGTCTGGGTTATGTGTGGTGGATTTGGTCCTTGGGCAAGTACAACCGTGGTTCTGTCTGCATCAACTGGTAGCACTATCTTTTCTGAAGACCATGTTGTTACTCCCTTAGATACTGCCATCACGCTCTCCAATTCAAATGGCTGATAAATAAGAAAAGTAATTGAAAGTATAGACATTGTATGATAGACAGGTGCAATGGATAGTGGGGAATAAAAGAGGGCATGAAATAATTCATATTTATGTTGTCTAACCAAACAAGATAGCATGCCACAATTTCACATATATGATGGCTAACTAAACAGGATAGCATGACACAATTTCACATTATGATGGCTAACTAAAAAAGATGGAAAGACATACTTCAAAATATGAGACTATGTAAACAGGATGACATGCCATAACTATATAATGTGTTTATTAAATAGGTTGGCATGCCAAAATTCACATACATTCATGGATAGAATGCCATAATCTAAATATGATGACTGTAAACACTAAACGGGATGAGATGATATAACTATATGATGTATTTATTAAATGGGTTGCCATGCCATAATTCAGATAGATGATGTGTATGTCTTATGTAAACATGATGGCATGATATAATTCAAATATATGATTTATATAGTAAGCAAGTAAGCAGATGGCAATCTATATATGATGTAAAAACTAAGCAATGCAAGACAACATGCATGACATGGGTAATATAACCCTGCCAAGTTTGAGCATAGACCTCAGGGGAAAAATAGGACTGGTCATCAGTCTCTAAATCCTCCTCTGAGGAGCTCTCTGTAGCCAGCAAGATGTCTGCTTCAGCAGGTAGCATTGTCTGCTCTGAATACCTTGTTTTCACTCCAGATACTTCCATCACCGCTTCAAATGGCTGATGCACAGGAAGAGTAGTTGAATATACAAACATTGTCGACAAATGGAACACGTAATACAAAAATATGATAGCATGATATAATTCACATACATGATGATTGGCTAAACAGCATGGCATTGCATAATTCACAATATAATGCCTTTGCAACAAGATAGCATTGTATAATTCACATATATAATGTCTTGCAACAAGATGGCAATGCATAATTCACATATATGGTAATTAGACACTGAACAGGTGGCATTCACACAAAGCATGTCTAAACTAATCAAATGGCATAGCAATGCGAGACACCATATGCACGATATGAGCAACATAACCCTGCCAAGTTAGAGCATACACCTCGGGGGGGGGGGATAGGACTAGTCATCTGTCTCTGAATCCTCCTCTGAGGAGCTATCCATAACCAGTGAGATATGCGCTTCGTCAGATAGCATAGTCTGCTCAGAAGACCTTGTTTTCACTCCAGAATTTTCCATCACCGTGTCAAATGGCTGATGCACACGAAGAGCAGTTGAATGTACTAACATTGTTGACAAATGTAACATGTAACAAAAAAAAGGATGGCCTGATATAATTTACATATAAGATGACTGGCTAAGCAGGATGGCATTGCAAAATTCACATATATGATGCCTGGCTAAACAAGGTGGTGTTGCATAATTCACATAAACGGTGAATAAACTAAACAGATGGCATTCGCACAAAGGATGTCTAAACTAAGCAGATGACATATTTGATGTATAAAGTAAGCAATTCAAGACACCATATGCATGATATAACCAACATCAGCATGCCAAGTTAGAGCGAAGACCTTAGGGGGTAAATAGGAGTTATCTTCTCCTTCTGAATCCCCCTGAGAACAGATATCTTCCTCTCGATTACAATCCGAAATGCATGGAAGGGGGATGCCTTTGCGCCTACCATGGAGCAACGTCTGCATGAAATTATATTGCCACACAAGGCTCGTCTCTTTTGCTCTACATGTTCAGTTCCATTGTTTACAATAATTGTCATGCATAGGAATAAAACATAGTGAGATTATGTAAGGAGTGCATGCAAAAATCCAGAGTGATGGTAGCAACCTGTGGATAGACCCAAAAACAATAATAGCAAGCAAATAATGGCTTCAGTTAATAAATACAGATAATGGCTTCTTTACTGTTTGTTTCCCACCCAACATGAAACTCATAGTAGACACCGGAGATTAACCAGATAGTAGATAGATACTATTGATAGCGGCCCCAATATGTACCCCACAACCATTTAAAAACTCAAGTTTGACCATTAGTTTGGAGCTGACTCAGAGTCTAATCGGTGAACAGGACGATAAAGTAGCATGTAATATTAAGCGATGCATAACGTAAGCAGACACGAAAGAGTGCGACCTCTCTTGCGGACCCGTGTAGTCCTCGAGGTCATCTGCTCGGTTGATGATGGTAATGCAGTTTTCATGGCTGCCAGTGGCAGGGAAGAAGATCTGAGGCGGCGAAAGACAGTCTGGAGGCCGGATCCCTGTTGTGCTGGACCCTTCTGTCATTGGAGCAGCTGAGCTGGGGTGGACGACGGGGCAGAAAGAGCGGGACAAACCACGCAAGGTTTTCTTTGACAACTATCTGTAAGAGAAGTAATTCTGTAAGGGCTCGTTTGAATTGGAGGATTCCAACAATGCAGGGATAGGAAATAGACAGGAATAGGATAGGAATGCACGTGCAAAACAGAGAATTTAAAGACACAGGATTTCTGCCAATCTGGGTGTTTGATTCACAACAATTGGAAGATCACAGGATGCAAAGAAGCATGGTGAGATTAAGTCAAACCACAAGAAAATGTACGGTTATAATGCTATTATGCTACTATCTCTTAGTCTTGTGCTTCATGAATAGGAATTTGAAAAGGAGGACAAGTGAGAATTAAAATTCCTACATTTTTTCTTTCAAGGAGACACTAAAGGAACAAATCCGTGTGCTCAATGGACAATATATATAACATGTAGATTAAAAAAGAGATGCAACAAGTGTACAACCTCTTTGGCAAAGCCATGTCAATCTCAGCGTGATTGGGTTGGCCGGTGAGGATGCTCTGGCTGACTTTGCTGTCGGAGGAGGGGAAGAAGATCTTAGGAGTCTGGAGATGGAGCCCGAGGTACTGCTTCGCTGTGATGGAGGGTTTCATCGTTGGAGCAGCTCCGGTGAGTTGCACGACGCCAAGGCTGAAGCAGGACAAGAGAGACAACGAACAACGTTAACCTGAGTGGAATTCTAATAGCATCTCCAATACATGACGTAAAATACATAACCACAAAGTGCTAGGTGTAAAATACATCAGCCGCTCATCTCCAAACTTAACTGTCGAAACTGAACTTAACTGTCGAAACTGAACTTAACTGTCAAAACTGAACCTAACTGTCGAAACTCAATTTTGCTGTCAAAACTGAATTTTGCTGTCGAAACTGAACGCACTAGCAAGGTGAGGCTACACATCGGTCGACTGACTTTTTCATCTCTGGTCAGTCGATTTTGCAGCCGTTGGATACGAAATCAAGGGCCTGCGGTTCATCTTCAACCTCCACCCCCCTGAGCCGCCAGCCACCACCGGCCAAACAGCAGCCCCCTGCCGCCTGCGGCCGGCGGTGCGCCGCCCCGCCCGCCCCAAAAACACTCCCCACCGCCGGTCCGCCGCCGCCCCGGGCATCCCTCTAGGCCCCCCGTGCCGAGCTTTTTCTCCGGCGATCCCCATGCCACTGCCCCACCAACGCCCCGCCACCGCCGGCGACCACCGCCCCCATCCTGAACCCTAAGATAGATAGTGGGGTACCTCTCCAGCGAGCCCCTTCCCCGCTGCGGCTAGTTCTTCCTTCACCCCGGCGAGCCCACCCCTTGAAAATCAACTAACCCAAAAGTCGATCCAGTCGACTGAAGTGTAGCCAAATCGGAGCAGCATCGCAAGCAAGAGCAAGAGCGAGAGCAGCAGCGCGACCAAGAGCAATAGTAAGAGCAGACCAGGCAGGGGACCGAGAGCAAGAGCAGAGCAGCAGTGCGAGCGAGAGCTAAAGCTGTAGCAGCTCCTACTGATGTGGACGTCGCTGCCGAGGGAGCGACGCCGTGGAGGAAGTGGCCGGCGATGCCGCCGTGGATGGAGCCGCGCCGTGTCGACTCGGGACCGAGCGCCGGCAGCATCGTGAGTTTGAATCAAGAAGAAAATGCGGCTATTAGTGTACAACCTCTTTGGTGGCGCCGATTAGGCCGCAGCTTCATCTGAGGAAACGGTGATGATGATGCTCTTCTGGTGGTGCAGGTGAAGACGGCGGTATGGGAATGGAGGTGGCGCAAAAGACGAGGGGAACATCAGGGCAGCTCCTTGGAGGTGGAGGACGGGGTGGCTGAACCGGCGGGATCATGAGATCGACGACGGATCCTCATCCGGTACGGTGGATGAGGGACGTCGAGGTGTTGTTGTGGACGACATCGTCGGGGAAGAGGCTCCGACTGGGTGGCGGACGGAGCAGGGTGTGGGGTTTCGTCGTGGGTTTTCGTGGCCTCGGTGTACGAATGGGTGGGCGGATGGGATGGTAGTGGGGAACCATGGCTTAGAGACGCGCTTGTCCAAAATGTGGGGTAAGTTTCGAAAGTACACCCCACCGATTTGAGGCGGTTCTTTCGGTTCAGGGGTACCACGGGCATTTCGCGTGTCGGGATTTCACAGGAGGTGGGAGTTTTCACGCGTGTTGTAATTTCGGAATAGCAAGGCGCATGTTGAGATGGAGGGAGTTGTCGGAGCACAACGAGACAAAGATATATCTTAAATATTTCGGGCTAACAAGGCGCGGGTTGAAATTTCCGGACAAGCCTAACGTGTACTATACCAAATCAATACGCACTACAAATGTCATTCAAAACTTTGAATTCATGTTATGTTCAATTAAAATATTTCGCTACGTGTATAATGCATGCAACCTACTACTCAAATGAACGTTTTAGTGCATTCCAAACATATATACTACCGCTTCAATATGAACTAAATTTGAATAAGATCTACAGTAATGATTGTTGTGAAGTTAAAGCATTTGAATTCGTTTCTCTGTTTTAATAAGATCTACAATCATCATAATTGTCAAGTTAAACCATTGTTTGTGTATTATCTTCACAGCACACCACATAATTAGTCTCTAGTTACATACGAACTATGTGTACTATATGAACTCGAACTAGATTTTTTGAATCCACTTTATTTTGATTTTAAATCACATTACATTTCTAGCTCTAGCTATATCTTCATAATCTAAACCATGTCTCATATGTATAATGTGTTTATCACATTATGTATGGTGCCCCGCCCCCTACGCCTACAAGTATTTAGATGTGAGTTGCAAACACCACACATTACCACAAATTCAAATAAAATGTGAGAATGTTCGATATATAGTATTGTTTAGATTGCTCGATATTTAGTTGTAAGCTGCAAACGCCGCACATTATCACAAATTCAAATAAAATGTGAGATTGTTTGATGTATAGTATGGTTTAGATTGTTCGGCATTTAGCTGTGAGTTGCAAATGCCATGCATTATCACATTATGGTATAACATGTGCACAACACGTGTATCACCGCTATATTCATGCATGCAATGTTTAAAACACTATGATCTCCTATTCAAATATATGAATCCGCTTTCATATCAAATTATGATCTTTGTTAGTCTCTTACACCCACACAATCCTTTAACCTTTGTAGCTACCACTAACTTTCTCTCGTGCATGCACACGCCCTCCTCGCCCTCCCCCTCCCTTGGCATTCTATCCACTAGGCACATTCATTTTTTTCTTTAGGTCGTTCTCCCAGAGTCTCCACAACTCCTTTCCGACACACACCTATTCTGAATGAGAAGAATTTTGCTTATATGGAGAGTAATAAAATTTCTATGCAAGTAGATGATGAAAAGAATGCTTTAGGTGCTGGTTATATTGTTGAATTCATTCATGATGCTACTTAAATTTATTATGAGGGAGGAATATATGCTTGTAGGAATTTCAATAATATCAAGTTTCCTCTCTATGTGCTTAAAATCTTGAAGTTATGCTTGTTTTACTTTCCTATGCAAGTTGATTCTTATTCCCATAAGTTGTTTGCCACAAAATCCCTATGCATAGGAAGTGGGTTAGACTTAAATGTGCTAGTCATATGCTTCATGATGCTCCCCTTATGTTTCAATTCTTATCTTTTATGTGAGCATCGTTGTCATCATCATGCCTAGCTTGAAAGGCATTAAAGAAAAGCGCTTGTTGGGAGACAACCCAATATTTATCCTTACTGTTTTTGTGTGTCCACATGGTTATGCTACTGTAGTAATCATGTTTTATAGCTTTTGTTTCAATAAAGTGCGAAGTAGAACCTTTGGGAAGACTTGGGTGAAGTTTATGTGATCTTGTTGTGAAAAACAGAAACTTTAGCGCTCACGAGATTAGCTGCCATTGTTTTACTGGAGAGTGATTTTAGGTTGATTATTTTTGCAGATGATTAATAGACAAATTGTTCAGGTACAGAAATTTATTTCATAATTTTTGGGGTTCCATAAGTATACGTTTGATACAGATTACTATAGACTGTTCTGTTTTTGACAGATTCTATTTTCTATGTGTTGTTTGCTTATTTTGATGCATCTATGGCTAGTATTAAGTGGTATGAACCTCTGTTGGAAAAGGCAGTGCCTAGGAGGCGCTTAGGCACGCCTAGGCGCTAGGCAATGGCCAAACGCCCCGCCTAGGGCATAAGTGGAGGTCTAGGCAGACCAAGCAAGGAATTGCCTACCCAAGCAAGAAATCATGCCACATACTGCACTAACATGCCAAACGGGTTTCAATGGTAGTAGATGGTAATTAACTTTAATGTGCTTTAAACTAATATCAACACCCATATAATAATCACAAATACACTACGAGTAAAAACTATATCACCGCCTAGGCCGCGCCTAGGGCGCTTAGGCACCGCCTAGGCACTAGGCGAAGGCCAACCGCCTCGCTTACGCCTACCGCTTTTTCCAACCTTACGAACCATAGAGAAGTTAGAATACAGTAGATATTACACCAATATGAATTTAGAATGAGTTCATTACAGTACATAAGTGGTGGTTTTATCTTCTTATACTAACAGAGCTTACGAGTTTTGTTTTGAGTTTTGTGTGGTTGAAGTTTTCAAGTTTTGGGTAAATATTCGATGGACTATGGAATAAGGAGTGTCAAGAGGCTAATCTTGGGGATGCCCAAGGCACCCCAAGGTAATATTCAAGGACAACCAAGAGCCTAAGCTTGGGGATGCCCCGGATGGCATCCCCTCTTTCGTCTTCGTTCATCGGTAACTTTACTTGGGGCTATATTTTTATTCACCACATGATATGTGTTTTTCTTGGAGCATCATTTTATTTTGTTAGTTTTTACTTGTTTTTAGTTAGAATAATGTTTTGCATCTTTAGGTTCAATAAAAAAGTCAAGGATAGCCTTTGCCATGCTTATTCTGCTAGTATACATGTTGCTGTTTGAAAACAGAAAGTTTACCGCTGTTGCAAAAATTCCCTAGAAAAGTCTGAGAATGGTATAATGTTGAATATTTTTGTGTATTAAGATCTGATAAATTTATTACAGTGGGAATTTTAGTTCATAATTTTTGGAGTCAGGGAAGTATTGATACTCTTGCATTCTTTACAGACTGTACTGTTTTGGCAGATTGCTGTTATGTTTGCATTGTTTGCATATGTTTGCTTGCTTAATGATTCTATTTAAGGATAGGAGTATTAAATATGCAGAGGAATTTAGTATGCAATGTTGAATAATAATTTTAGTGATTTTTTACAGTAGAAAATGATAAGGTTTTGCATTGGTTTATACTAACCTATCTCATGAGTTCTTGTTGAGTTTGTTGTGAATGAAGCTTTTGATAAAAAGAAGAGAAACTATGATATGAGAGGAATTAAGGAGACACACAAGTTCAAGCTTGGGGATGCCCAAGGCACCCCAAGATAATATTTCAAGAAGTCTCAAGCATCTAAGCTTGGGGATGCCCCGTAGGCATCCCACCTTTCTTCTTCAACAACTATCGGTTAGTATCGGTTGAGCCTAAATTTTTGCTTCTTCACATGAGTTGTGCTATCCTTGTAATGTAGTTTTCTTTAGATTTGCTTGCTGTTTGAATAAAGTATCAATATCTGAAATTATTAAATGGGAGAGTCTTCACATAGTTACATAATTATTCGACTACTCATTGATGTTCACTTATATCTTTTGGAGTAGTTTGTTATTTGCTCTAGTGCTTCACTTATATCTTTTAGAGCACAATGGTGGTTTTATTTTGAATAAATAGATGAACTCTCATGCTTAAATTATATTATTTGGAGAGTCTTAAATAGCATGGTAATTTGCTTAACATTAATATACTTGGTATTCAAGATATGTGAAACTTTCTTTTGAGTGCGTTGGATACTAAGATAAGTTTGATGCTTGATATTGTTTTGAGATATGGAGGTGATAATATTAAAGTCATGCTAGTTGGGTGATTATGAATTTGAGAAATGCTTGTGTTGAAGTTTGCAAGTCCCGTAGCATGCACGTATGGTTAAAGTTGTGTAACAAATTTGAAACATGAAGTGTACCTGGCTTGTGCATCCTTATGAGTGGCGGTCGGGGACGAGCTATGGTCTTTTCCTACCAATCTATCCCCCTAGGAGCATGCGCGTAGTACTTGATTTTTGATGACTTCTAAATTTTTTCAATAAGTATATGAGTTCTTTTGACTAATGTTGAGTCCATGGATTATACGCACTTTTACCTTTCTGCCATTGCTAGCCTCTTCGGTACAGTGCATTGCCCTTTCTCACCTTGAGAGTTGGTGCAAACTTCGCCAGTGCATCCAAACCCCGTGATATGATACGCTCTATCACACATAAACCTCCTTATATCTTCCTCAAAACAACCACCATACCTACCTATTATGGCATTTCCATAGCCATTCCGAGATACATTGCCATGCAACTTTCCACCGTTCCGTTCATCATCATCATGACATACATTACTTTCGTCATATTGCCATTGCATGATCATGTAGTTGACATCATATTTGTGGCAAAGCCACCATGCATTATTTTTCATACATGTCACTCTTGATTCATTGCACCATCCCGGTACACCGCCGGAGGCATTCATATAGAGTCATATCTTGTTCTAGTTTCGAGTTGTAATCCTTATGTTGTAATCAATAGAAGTGTGATGATCATCATTATTAGAGCATTTCCCAATCAAAAAAAGGCCAAAAAAGGAAAAAAAGAAAGGCCCAAAAAATAAATAAATAAATAAAAAGGGAAATGCTACTATCTCTTTTTCCACACTTGTGCTTCAAAGTAGCACCTTGTTCTTCATATAGTGAGTCTCACATATTGTGCTTCAAAGTAGCACCTTGTTCTTCATGTAGTGAGTCTCATAAGTTGTCTTTTTATACTAGTGGGAATTTTTCATTATAGAACTTGGCTTGTATATTCCTACGATGGGCTTCCTCAAATACCCTAGGTCTTCATGAGCAAGCGAGTTGGATGCACACCCACTAGTTTTCTTTTGTTGAGCATTCATAGCTCTAGTGCATCCGTTGCATGGCAATCCCTACTCCTCATGTTGACATCAATTAATGGGCATCTCCATAGCCCGTTGATTATCCTCATCAATGTGAGACTTTCTCCTTTTTTGTCTTCTCCACACAATCCCCATCATCATATTCTATTCCACCCGTAGTGCTATATCCATGGTTCACGCTCATGTATTACGTGAAGGTTGAAAAAGTTTGAGATTATTTAAGTATGAAACAATTGCTTGGCTTGTCATCGGGGTATAGAAGTTGGGAACATCTTTGTGTGACGAAAATGAAGCATAGCCTAACTATATGATTTTGTAGGGATGAACTTTCTTTTGCCATGTTATTTTGAGAAGACATGATTACTTTGATTAGTATGCTTGAAGTATTATTATTTTTATGTCAATATGAAATTTTGTCTTGAATCTTTTGGATCTGAATATTCATATCACAAGTAAGAAGAATTACATTGAAATTATGCCAAGTAGCACTCCGCATAAAAAATTCTTTTTTATCATTTACCTACTCGAGGACGAGCAGGAATTAAGCTTGGGGATGCTTGATACGTCTCCAACGTATCTATAATTTTTGATTGCTCCATGCTATATTATATACTGTTTTAGGCAATATTGGGCTTTATTATCCACTTTTATATTATTTTTGGGACTAACCTATTAACCGGAGGCCCAGCCCAGATTTGTTGTTTTATGCCTATTTCAGTATTTCGAGGAAAAGGAATATCAGACGGAGCCAAAACGGAACGAAATCAACTAGAGAAGTTATTTTTGGAAGGAAAGCAACCTGATAGACTTGGAGTGCACGTCACGGGAGTCCCGGGCTGCCCACGAGGGTGGGGGGCGCACCCACCCCCCTAGGGCGTGCCCTCCTGCCTCGTGAGCACCCCGGAGGTACACCGACGTACCCCTTGCACCCATATATACCTACGTACCCTAAAACTTCCAGAACAGAAGATAGATCGGGAGTTCTGCCGCCGCAAGCCTCTGCAGCCACGAAAACTCTCAGGAGCCCGTTCTGGCACCCTGCCGGAGGGGGAACCCATCACCGGTGGCCATCTTCATCATCCCGGCGCTCTCCATGACGAGGAGGGAGTAGTTCACCCTCGAGGCTGAGGGTATGTACCCGTAGCTATGTGTTTGATCTCTCTCTCTCTCTCTCTCGTGTTCCCTCTATGGCACGATCTTGATGTATCCCGAGCTTTGCTATTGTAGTTGGATCTTATGATGTTTCTCCCCCTCTACTCCCTTGTGATGAATTGAGTTTCCCTCTTGAAGTTATCTTATCGGATTGAGTCTTTTATGAGAACACTTGATGTATGTCTTGTCGTGCTTATCTGTGGTGACAATGGGATATCATGTGCCTCTTGATGTATGTTTTGGTGACCAACTTGCGGGTTCCACCCATGAACCTATGCATAGGGGTTGGCACACGTTCTTGAATCTCCGGTAGAAACTTTGGGGCACTCTTTGGAGTACTTTGTGTTGGTTGGATGAATCTGAGATTGTGTGATGCATATCGTATAATCATGCCCACGGATACTTGAAGTGACAATGGAGTATCTAGGTGACATTAGGGTTTGGGTTGATTTGTGTCTTAAGGTGTTATTCTAGTACGAACTCTTTAATAGATCGATCCAAAAGAATAACTTTGAGGTGGTTTCGTACCCTACCATAATCTCTACATTTGTTCTCCGCTATTAGTGGCTTTGGAGTGACTCTTTGTTGCATGTTGAGGGCTTGTTATATGATCTATCTATGTTATTATTGCTGAGAGAACTTGCACTAGTGAAAGTATGAATCCTAGGCCTTGTTTCCTACCATTGCAATATCGTTTACGCTCACTTTTACCACTTGTTACCTTGCTGTTTTTATTATTTCAGATTACAAAAACCTTTATCTACCATCCATTTTGCACTTGTATCACCATCTCTTCGCCGAACTAGTGCACCTATACAATTTGCCATTGTATTGGGTGTGTTGGGGACACAAGAGACTCTTTGTTATTTGGTTGCAGGGTTGTTTGAGAGAGACCATCTTCATCCTACGCCTACTACGGATTGATAAACCTTAGGTCATCCACTTGAGGGAAATTTGCTACTGTCCTACAAACCTATGCACTTGCAGGCCCAACAACGTCTACAAGTAGAAGGTTGTCTAGTAGACATCACACCTCGCCGCCAAGAAGCTAACCGGCCGTCAATGGTCAACCCGCCTAGCTTGGCTTC
This sequence comes from Triticum aestivum, assembly GCF_018294505.1. Taxonomy (NCBI): domain Eukaryota; kingdom Viridiplantae; phylum Streptophyta; class Magnoliopsida; order Poales; family Poaceae; genus Triticum; species Triticum aestivum. The sequence goes on along the minus strand of NC_057807.1, from coordinate 612,276,383 downwards.
AACCGGAGGTTAGCAGCGGTGGCCTTACTTGGACCCAAGCGGCAGCGACCTACCGTGTTATACTCTTCCTTGTTTTCTGTGTGGCGCGGCCTCGTTGGCAGCGGGGCTGGGCCTCGGCGGAGCCGGCGATGTCCTCTGTATCGTTGCCGGTGGGCGGCACCTCAACAGAGTGGTGGAAATCCTCCCCCACGTTGCCGGCAGGGTGGGGCCTCGGCTGAGCCGGCGATGTCCTCTGCCTCGTTGTTGGCGGGGCGGGGCCTCGGTGGAGCCGGCGGTGTCCTCTGCCTCGTTGTTGGCGCTGCGGGGCCTCGGTGGAGCAGGGCGTCGTTGACGCCAGCGGAGCGGGGACTCGTCGAAGCCGGCATTGTCCTCTGCCTCATCCTCGGTCTCGCCAAACAGCGCCTCGCCCACTTCATCGCCCTCTTTGCTAGCCTCTTTGTAGGCGGCCGCAGCCTCCTCCACCCGCATGCGGTACTGCCAGCGCTCGAGGCGGCCCTTGCGGGCGGAGCGGTACGAGTCGAGCAGCGCCTCCTGCTCCGCTCGCTCCACGGTGATCTGCTCCTCCGCCTGCAGGTGCTCCTGGAGGAGATGGTGGTTGTAGGCGGCGTCGGCCTGCGCCTCCCGAAACTGCTCCTCACGCATATGCCTCACCCTATCCATATATTGGGCACGGGCCTCGCCGATGTTCATGGTGCAATGCACCGGCGAGGATGGCGCGGAGGAGGGGGTTGGCACCAGATCGTCAACTACCATGTTCTCCATTGGGACGTCCTCGTCCTCCGGCTGCCTGTTGGCCAGCCGGTCGGCAGCAATGGCTGCCATGTCCTTGTGGTCCGTCGTCCGCCTATCCCGAAGAGCGCTGGAGCTCGAGGAAGACATGGTGGGCAGTAGTGGTGTGGACAGGAGAAAGGGAACGGATGCGGATGATTGTGGCTATGGCCGGTGCAGCAGTTTATATAGCAATGGTGGGCGGGCGGAGGGACGGGCGTGTGGCGCCGGAGTAGCCGCCTCGGCAACCGCGTATCATTAGTGTGTGCGGCATATGGACGGACAGACGACACTTGTGTCGATTGAAGGCGGAGCAATTGCCTGCACCGAGAAGCGGGGCGGCCGGCGCTGACTGTTTCGGGCGGAAAGTGCGCGCGGGCGAGGAGATGACTTTACTTGGATAGGATGACAATGGGGACCCACCAGGTCCATATCCTCACGTACGCAAGTGCCTCCTTATTATATATATATATATATATATAATTTATTTTGCTTCCTCCTGGTTTCCTTACATCACGGTCCCACACCATTGTCAACCTATGTACTCCCTCCTTTCCGGTTTATAGGGCTTATCTCAAAATTTTAGTTTTTCCATTTTATAAGGCTCAATTTGGTTGTTTTCCATCACATGTTCAGATTCCAAGGTGCATTAAATCATTGCATGCAAGTATTAAGAGAAAATTGACCAATGCATGTACTTTATGCATGCATGCATTGCAATTAATGCATTGATAAACATAATTTTTTGAGAATAACAAGAGCATTAATTAGGTGCTTTTGCAAAACTACAAAAAGTATTCGACCACTCGCCATCTACCTTGATTGGTGAGATTTTTGAATTGAGCATTATAAACCGGAAAGGAGGGAGTAGTCAATAAACGAGAGAATTGCACAAGAAGCGGCCGACAGCTGGGACCAAGCAGCTCAAGCAGTATTTGTGTTCTTGAGGTGTGAGCACTACAGAGTTTTTCGATGTTTACCCTAGATATTAATTTTTCTCCTCGGAACAACAATGAAAACATCGCTGCAGGTATTAACTGGGCGGGCTGTGGCCCGTCTAGCCCAGGCCAGATATCCAGCCCAGATATTAATTTTTTTCAAGCTGAAAATAGCTAGCCCAGCTATACTTTTTTTTGAGGAATACCCAGGCAAGGTCAAGTTGTTATTCTCTGCCCTGCTGGGCTGCAAATCTTTCCTAGGAGGGACGCATTAGGCTTAACAAGAAAATGGGCTTTGAGAAATAATAAATGGGATGTAATTATAAAAACTGGGTAGTAACTATAAAAAATGCACCAAACCGTGATTACTTTATAAAATATTATTTTTGGAATATTGAAAATTTTAATTTCATTAATTGTTGCGAGCGCAATGTTTCGTTGGATTTTTATGTAATATAAATTTATATTGAAATTGTATTTAATCTGACTAGAAATTTTGGGATAAAAATATTTGGATCCCATCAAAATGTGGGAAATTTTATTGAATTCTGTTTTGAATGGTTGGTTGAAATGGGTTGTACTTTTAACAAACTGTAAATGGGCTGTAGTAAATTCCATTAGAATTCAAAAATGGGCTACACATTCTTACAAATCTCAAATGGGCTATAAATTCTCTGCCACACACTTCTAGCCTTACTAAGTTGACGCGTCCCCTAAAAAACAGAGTTGACACGTATGCAAGTCTTTGTCAACTTATAGTCAACACACGGTTCTAGCACCAGTGGATGTTGGATGTCCAACGGATGCCGTGCTTCTTCTTCAATCTCGGATATTCTAGCTTCACCCGCCCAAAAAATGATTCCTCCCCCTGACATCTGGGGTGCACCGCTTCGGAAGCTGACCTGTGGGCCTACTAAGTTGACGTACCAAGGGCTTTGTCAACTTAGTCAATATAAATGATTCTAGCTGCAGTGACCGTATGATGTCCATCCAACGGCCGTCGTGCTTCTTCAACCTCTGGTCTTCTTGCTCCAGCCGCCCAAAGCAGCGCGTCGGGCCGCCTGCTCCTGCCTCCCATGGTCGGCTGTGCTACCGCGGAGGCCTCACCGCCCCCTACTACTCCCACCGCTGGCCAGGTCATCCCTCCACTCACCCACACCCCCTGTTATTCTACGGCGACGGTAGCGCAGCCAAACCAGTGAACCCTCGTACTCCTCTCCGCGTGTGCATCCACTGTCGCATCTTCCCCGGCTCCGCGTCGTCCCCTTCCTAGGCCTTGCCGTCGTCCACCGCCGTGGTCCTCTCAGCGCGGCGTGGTCAACATGGTCAAGGAATGACTTCCATCGGACGTGGACTGTACGTGGAGAGGCTGACAGCTGGGTCCATGGCAGCCGCAAGGAAGTGCCTCCTTATTACGCGCAAAATAATTATTCCTCCGCCTAACAGCGGGGACCCACTGGACGGGCCACCGTATTTCACGAAAAAAATGATTTGCCCCCTGACTGCTGGGACCCATGAGCTACATCTTCGCACGCAAGGAAGTGCGTCCGAAAAAAAACGATTCGCCCCCCTGACTGCTGGGACCCACCAGCTACATCTTCGCACGCAAGGAAGTGCGTTCAAAAAAAATGATTCGCCCCCCGACTGCTCGGACCCACCAGCTACACCTTCGCACGCAAGGAAGTGCGTTCGAGCAAAAAAACCGATTCGCCCGCCTGACTGCTGGGACCCAGCAGCTACACCTTCGCACGCAAGGAAGTGCGTCCGGGCAAAAAAAAATGATTCGCCCCCCTGACTGCTGGGACCCAGCAGCTACACCTTCGCACGCAAGGAAGTGCGTCCGGGCAAAAAAAATGATTCGCCCCCCTGACTGCTAGGACCCACCAGCTACATCTTCGCAGGCAAGGAAGTGCCTGATAGTCGGGACCCACCTGGTCAAAGCGTACGTAGCATTGTCATCCTGGTCGCGAACGTATATGTACATACTAGTCAATGTAGAGGCGCGCACGTGCCGTAGTAGAGGCGCGCACGTGTCATAGTAGAGGCGCTCACGTAGCATGTACACATAAGTACAGCGGCCAGGGTGCAAGAAAGAAAATATGGCCACGTATGTGTACATACGGGCAGGGTCTCAAACGCCTAGTCGCGCATACGTACGGCGAGGGCTCGTGTTCATGGGGAGGCAACGGAATGCGTCGTGTTCATGGGGAGGCAACAGAATGTGTCCTGTTCATGGGGAGGCAACAGAATGCGTCGTGTTCATGGGGAGGCAACGGAATGCCTCGTGTTCATCGGGAGGCAACGGAATGCGTGGGAGCCAACCGGCTTGCACGAAATAGGCGATGGAAACGAGGCCTGGCATACCGCAGAATGGAGGAAACGGCCTTGTGTTCGACCGGCCACATTCAAAACGGGGTCCTGTTGATCGGGAGGGGTGTGGCATACCGCAAACGGAGGAAACGGACCTCCTACGGTCGAAACGGGGGTCCTGTTGATCGGGAGGGGTGTGGCGTACTGCAAAACGGAGGAAACGGACCTCCTACGGTCGAAACGGGGGTCCTGTTGATAGGGAGGGGTGTGGCGTACCGCAAAACGGACGAAATGGACTTGTGTTGGAGCGCTACGGTCGAAACAGGGGTCCTGTTCATCTGGATGGGTGTGGCGTACTGCAAAGCATGACTCCACGGGAGACTGTTCATCTCCACCGTCGACCTCCTCCAACCTCCACGGGCTACCGTCGACCTCCTCCAGCCTCCACGGGCTCCTGTTCATCCAGCCTCCACCGTGTGCTACTCCACCGACTACTGTTCAACCACCCCTCCACTGTCTACTGTTCATCCAGCCCTCCACACCACGGGTTCCTGTTCAACCACCACTCCACGGCCACCCCTCCACCGTCTACTATTCATCCAGCCCTCCACACCACGGGGTCCTGTTCATCCAGAGGCAACGCCACCACTCACTGTTCATCCAACCCCCCCCCCCCCCCCTGCAATGCTCACTGTTCATCCAATCGATCGGCTTCAGTTAGCAGCAGTAGTGAAGGAATCGCTCCATCGGGTTCAGTTAACAGCCATCGATTGATTGCTCGGGTTCAGTAACGCGTAGCCCGCAGTGCAATCGCTCGGGTTCAGTTAGAGCCCAATGCCTCGCTCGGGTTCAGTTAGAGCCAACGCCTCGCACACACGCGCATACGTGTACGAGAGAAGCACGCATCTTTCGGCCCCCGACCTCCCACCGTAACCGGCCTGAAATTTTCCTCCCCCTCGCTTCTACCACGGTTTTTTCCGTCATGGACGGCCCAAAGAATGTCATGCAGCTGCGTCTCCGGACCGCCCAGGACGAAAAGCCCATTTTCTGTCATGATTTTTTGTCATAGAAGTAGGAGCCCACCACATCTATGATGATACCGGGTTTTGTCACAATTATCGCCATAGAAGTGTCATATGTATGACAGAAAAAAATTTCATTCGGCCCAAAATATCACGGATGTGTCTTTTTTTTGTAGTGGTTGTTTTAACTTCGCGATTTCATATGTGGTTGCATATTCCATATGTGTCTAGCTTGTATTCGAAAGGCCGAAGTCGGTCTTTGGGGCTGTTTGGTTCTAGGCCTAGCATTGCCACACTTTGCCACATATTTGTGCCAAGCTTGCCTAAGGTTAGTTCATCAAAATGAAAGCCACAAGTTGGCAAGCCTAAGGGAATATTGCCACATTTTTTGTGTGTATGCCATGTGGGGTCCAAGTGTGGCTTGCCTAAGGTGTGGATTGAACCAAACACTCACCTAAGTTAGTCAAACTTGCCTAGCTTTAGGTGTGGTAACATTTGACAAAGTTAGTCACAAAGCAAACAGCCCCTTTATTAAGATAAGGAAAGATATTTTCTTACATGAACCACCATCCCATGAGCACCAGAAGACAAATAGCTAGGCAGGGCACTGGCCGAGCCAGTGACAAGCCCAACAAAGATAGGCATCACCTGGAAGCCAACTAAAAAGCTGCGATGGTGGCGAAGCAGCCCGCCTCCCACCAGGCTCTCAGGTCCTAGATGATCATGCTCACAACTCCAAGAGGATGTCTAGCTTGTATTGCTTCCAATTTGGTTAAATTGCATCTACTTAGCTTATACATTATACCTTTGAATATGACATGCCTTTCTATTTTTGGTACATACTAGTACATCTGTGTATTAACCATGTTCTTACATCAAACTAATGTTCTTGTGTATCCCTCATCAATCACTTATGATGAGGCAAGCAGGCAAGGGGACTACTCCTCATTTAAAGAAAGCAGCGTCAGCCTCCCGACATGATTCTCAAGAAACAGCAATGCTAGATGAAGATAGTGAACATAGCTCTGTAGTTGATTACATCATTTCCCCTACACTAGCATCGCAGGTGCTTGCTCTAACTTGGCAGCATGATATGTGGTTGCATGTTACATATGGTGTCTAGATTGTAATTCTTCCAATCTGGTTAAACTGCATGTGCTAGTCTGCTTAGCTTATACATTATACCTGTTAATGTGACATGCCTTCCTGTATTTAGTACATAGTACATCTGTCTATTAAGCATGTCCTTACATAAAACTATTGTTTTTTTGTATCCCACATCAATCAATATGACGAGACACCTTTAGTATATGCAGTACGATATTAGTTGCATCTTTCATATGATTTATAGCATGTGGTGCTTCTAATTTGTTGAAATTCCATTTATGATGGGACGCTTTTAACTTGGCAGAGTCATATTGGTTGCATCTTTCATGTGGTGTCTAGCGTGCATTGCTTCTTATTTGTTGGAACGGTTTCTTCTTAGTTTACACAAACAGTTGTGAACATGCCATGCCGTCCTGTTTTTCGTACATATGCCATCCTGGTATCATGTGTTTGCCTTACATCAAAGTAGTGATTGTTAGTATCATGCATGAATGAGTTCTGAAGAGAGAATTTTATTGCTTTTTCTTGTTGGTTTTACTTGACAATTCAAAATCAATAAAGCGGAAGGAAGTTAGCAAGGTAATGGATAAAGGTGCTCCTTCCGAATGGAGGGCCTCTACAGTTTCTAATCCTCCACACCCCCAAGATGATTTCCAAGACAACACATGCATAAACACTCAACAAAGCTGTGTTTATGATGAGCACGTCTCCCCTAGTGCACCATCAACGGTGCTCCCTCTAACTTGGCACTGTTATATGTGGTTGCATGTTATGTGTGATGTCTAGCTTGTATTGCTTCTAATTTTGTTGAATTCCATCTGCTTACTTTACACATTATACTTGAATAAGACACGTATTCATGTTTCTAGAACATACAATATTTGTCTATCACACCATGTTCTTACATCAAATTACTACTATTGTGTAACCTCCAACAATCACTTATCATAAGACACGTTTGACTTCAGATTGTGATATAGGTTACATCTCGCATTCTTTTCTAGCTTGTACTACTAATTTGTTGAAATGGCACTTATGACGAGACAATTTTAACTTGGTAGAGTGATATTCGTTGCATCTTTCATATGGTGTCTAGCTTTCATTGCTTCTAATTTGCTGAGATGCCTTCTCCTTAGTTTACACATCATAAGCTGTGAATATGCAATGTTGTGAATATGCAATGGCACTAATGACGAGAGACCTCTAACATGGTAGTGTGATGTTGTTTGCATCTTGCATATGATTTATTTCTTGTACTGGTTCACATTTCTTTAAACGCCGTTTACGAGGAGACACTGTTAACTTGGCAGAGCGATATTTTTAGCATCTTTCATATGGTGTCTACCTTCCATTGCATTGCTTCTAATTTGGTGAAATGTCTTCTTTTTAGTTTACACATCATAGTTCTGGTTATCTCTTCTGTCCTATTTTTCATACATATTACATCCTCCTATCATGTGGTTGTCTAACATCAAAGTTCAGTTCCTGCATCACGCATCAATTTGTTCTGAAGAACTAAATTGTTATTCATTTTTCTTGTCGGCTTGACTTAACATGGCACAGAGAAAGAGGAAAAACACAGAATTGCAGGGAATGAGAAGCGGATGAATCCTGCAGATTCTGCTAGTACTAATGGTGCAATAGAAGGTCAAAGTCCAGCGGAAAATTCTACAAACCCAACATCCCATGCCACACGAGCTGCAAAAAAAGCCAAACAGAAACAAATAGCTGCCATCAAACAAGTAGAGACAACCCTAGTTCTTGCAACACCTACCACAGTACTACCAGCTGCACGAGTTACTCTTGCGTCAACTGAGCTAGCAGCACGTTCCCAAGCTCCCTTGCCACCTGACACTACTTCCCAAGCACTCTTGACACAAGACAAGTTGGCAATATCAGATGAACCTTGTGAGCTTCAACAGCAAGAAGGTAGTTGCTGGAGTCAAGTTACAGTTGCATGCTTCTTTATATGTGGTCTCACAGTTTGATGTACACTAACACTTCCTATGTTCATTGTTGGACTAGCACCTAGGTGCAAGAGGAAACAAACATCAGGGATAATGCTCGATAGGTTAACTAAATCTAGAGGAGGAAGAATGGAGATCCGTTTCGAGGCAGGTTTACAAAGGCCACGTGATGCTACAGAGTCACCCAAGTTAGTATCAGAGGCAGTGGCTGCCGTTAGGTGTCTGAAAGTGCAACTATCCCTAGCTGGTTTTGGTAATTCCTAACAAAATATAGCTCATTGGGTTAATACCATTCCAAGACAAATATTTCAGGAAATCTCAATGAATGGCATGGCATGGATGAGGAAAGTGGATCCCTCAAAATACCAAGGATAAAAGGATTGGCTCAAGCTCAAAAGCTCAATACTCTACATTTTATATTTTAGTGATCCAAGATCACATTGAGTCTATAGGAAAAGCCAATACTATCAAGGAGGGATGAGGTGTTGCTTACTGAGTTTCTTGCTCCACAGTGCTTAGTGATATGCTCAAAAACCCTCAACTACTTTCTCATATCCACATATGACCCAAACCAAAAGTCAAACTCAGCCCCACCGATTCTTTCTATCTGGCGCCACCGAGTTCAGATGTCATAGCCACTGCCACAAACCCTAGGAAAATTGGTCTCACCGATAGGTATCTCGGTCTCACCGAGATGGGATTGTAATCTCTTTGTTTCCCTTCGTAACATTTCGGTCTAACCGAAGTGAGCGATCGGTCCCACCGAGATTGCAATGTAAACTCTGTGTTTCCTTTTTGTAACATTTTGGTCTCACCGAAATGAGCGAATCGGTCCCACCGAGTTTACCTAACCAACTCTTTGGTTAGCTTATTACCAAAATCGGTCTCACCGAGTTTGTGTAATCGGTCTCACCGAGATTACGTTATGCCCTAACCTAACCATATCGGTCCTACCAAGTTGCATGTCGGTCCCACCGAAAACCCTAACGGTCACTAGGTTTACTAAATCGGTCTGACCGAGTTTGTTGATTCGGTCCCACCGAGATTGGTAAATTGTGTGTAACGGTTAGATTTTGTGTGGAGGCTATATATACCCCTCCACCTCCTCTTCATTCGTGGAGAGAGCCATCAGAACAAACCTACACTTCCAACTTACCATTTCTGAGAGAGAACCACCTACTCATGTGTTGAGGCCAAGATATTCCATTCCTACCATATGAATCTTGATCTCTAGCCTTCCCCAAGTTGCTTTCCACTCAAATCTTCTTTCCACCAAATCCAAATCCTGTGAGAGAGAGTTGAATGTTGGGGAGACTATCATTTGAAGCACAAGAGCAAGGAGTTCATCATCAACGCACCATTTATTACTTCTTGGAGAGTGTTGTCTCCTAGATTGGCTAGGTGTCACTTGGGAGCCTCCGACAAGATTGTGGAGTTGAACCAAGGAGTTTTTAAGGGCAAGGAGACTGCCTACTTTGTGAAGATGTACCGCTAGTGAGGCAAGTCCTTCGTGGGCGACGGCCATGGTGGGATAGACAAGGTTGCTTCTTCGTGGACCCTTCTTGGGTGGAGCCGTCCATGGACTCGCGCAGCCGTTACACTTCGTGGGTTGAAGTCTCCATCAACGTGGATGCACGATAGCACCACCTATCAGAACCACGACAAAAACATCAGTGTCTCCAATTGTATTTGAATCCTCCAAACCCTTCCCTTTACATTCTTGCAAGTTACATGCTTTACTTTCCGCTGCCTATATACTCTTTGCATGCTTGCTTGAATTGTGTGAAGATTTCTTGACTTGTGCTAAGATACTTAAAATCTGCCAAAGACTAAAATTGGGAAAAGGTTAAGTTTTTAATTGGTCAAGTAGTCTAATCACCCCCCCCCCCCTCTAGACATACTTCAAGATCCTACAAGTGGTATCAGAGCTTTGGTCTCCATTTGCTTTGATTTCCATCGCTTTTGGTGGTTATAGCCTTGGTTTCACAACCTAGGAGAGTATGGTGTCTAGCAAGGGAAATTATCACCTTAGAGGTCCTTACTTTGATGGTACTAATTTTGCTAGTTGGAAGCATAAGATGAAAATGCATATTCTCGGACATAACCCCGCCGTTTGGGCTATTGTGTGTATTGGTTTGCAAGGTGAATTCTTTGATGGGAGAGAACCGAACCGTGAACCTAGCGCGGATGAGTTGAAGATGCTGCAATACAACGCTCAAGCTTGTGATATCCTATTCAACGGATTGTGCCCCAAAGAATTCAACAAAATCAGCCGTCTTGAGAATGCAAAGGAAATTTGGGATACTTTGATTGATATGCACGAAGGTACCGACTCCGTGAAGGAATCCAAATTGGATATGCTCCAAAGTCAACTTGACAAGTTCAAAATGAAGGATGGTGAAGGTGTCGCTGAAATGTACTCCAGGCTTGCTCTTATCACAAATGAGATTGTGGGCTTAGGAAGTGAAGAGATGACCGACAGATTCATCATCAAGAAGATCCTAAGAGCATTGGACGGAAAATATGATACCGTGTGCACATTGATCCAAATTATGCCAAACTACAAGAATCTCAAGCCAACGGAAGTCATTGGAAGAATTGTTGCCCATGAGATGTCACTCAAGGATAAGGAGGAACTTCACAACAAGTCAAGTGGTGCTTACAAAGCCTCATGTGAATCCCCCACATCATCAAGTGAGAAACAATCCTTCAATAAAGAATTGAGCTTAATGGTGAAGAACTTCAACAAATTCTACAAGAGTAGAAACAAAGAGAGAAGCTCTAAGTCAAGGTCCTACAATGACAAAAGATCTTCCAGTCGAGAGCACAATTGCTACAATTGTGGGAGACCCGGACACTATTCCAATGAGTGTACGGCACCCTACAAAAGAAGAGAAGATTCTCCCAAGAGAAGAAGTAGAAGAGAAGAATCACCGCCAAGAGAGAGGAGGAGTAGAGATGATCGTTATGAACGAAGAACATCCCGGAGAAGCAAGGATTCAGAAAGGAAGGACAAGTCATCAAGGAGCTACACAAAACAAAGACATCAAGCTCATGTTGGTGAATGGGTATCCAGTTCCGACTCTGAACATCACTCCGAGAGAAGTTATCACTCTGACTCCGAACATACTCAAGATGAAGGTGTTGCCGGTCTAGCACTTGTGTCAACCAACTCCTACGACATATTTGATTCACCAAATGAAGGACTTGGAAGATGCTTCATGGCTAAAGGCCCTAAGGTAACACACCCCGAGTATGTTGATTTCAATAGGTGATGATGATTTACTTATTGACAACTCTAGTGATGAATACTATGATGAAACGTTAATTAATCATGCTAATCAAGATAAAACGAATGACAATGATAAGGAGAAGATTGAGGTTCTAACTAAAGAACTAAACACTCTTAAGTTAGCTCATGAAACTATCCTTGAAGATCATCAAGAACTTTTAAGGGCTCATGAGAAGTTACGCTTTGAAAAGCTCAACCTTGAGCAAGAGCATGAGTTCTTAAAGGCAATCAATGATGATCTCCGTAAGAAAAGTTCTTCTTACATTGCCAAGCGTTTACTCTTATCAACTTACATGCCTCAAGTCAAGTCTAGTTACAAAAACAAGAAGGATTCTTCCTCTAGTAGTAACAATGTAACATCCCAAATTTTCAATTTGGAATGTTATACAAATAGATCATCTTGCATATCATATTTATTGCATTTTGCCTCGATCCTAGAAATTCTACGCAACTCAAGGATCCACGGAGAGAGTTGGGGATTTCGTTATTTTCATATTTGAGTTTTCTCAAATTTTGGAAATAGGATCATTTGATTTTATTTATTTTATCTTCAATTATTTCAATTATATAAATATGAGAGAGGGAACAAAATGACTTTCCCAAAATAAAGAAATATTGAGGATTTAATAAAAAATCAAATAAGATTTTTTTTTTGGATTTTATTGCTATTTTATTTGAATTTAGGAAAAATGTGTGTTTTCCAAAATTGCATTTAGGCCCCAAATAAATGTTCATCTTGTCCGGCTTAATTTTAGAAGCTGGGGAAAATTTATTTCGGGATTTTTGGAGTCTGGTTAGTATTTCTTTCGTTTTTTTTCTGCGCGATAATTATTTAAAAAAACTGGAACCGACTACGGGCTGTAACCGGCCAGGACTCCGCCTGGCCGGATCTTTATAAGCCGCCGCCCCGGGCCGACTCCGCCCCAGCCCAAGCCGACGCCGCCGCCAAACCCTAACCCTAGCCCGCCGCCGCCGCCGCTGCCGCTGCTGCCGCCGACCGCCGCTGCCTCGCCGGACCCCGCCGCCGTCGCCGCCGACCACCGCCACCCTAATCGGAGCCGTCGCCACCGCCGACCTGCACCCCGAGGTTGACCTTGCCGCCGTCATGTTTTTTTAGGAAAGCCGATCGGCTTTTTCGTCGGTTTTTCGCTGTTTTTTTTAATTCATTTTTTATTAGATCGATTTTGTTTCCCGGTTTAGGTTAATTAGCGAGCGTTCGCTCGTTCTTTCGTTTTAACAAACGCGTTCATCGTTTAGATTCAAATAACGAACGTTCGTTCGTTAATCTGTTCGTCGTATTTCTTTTCTCAGATTTATTCCGCAATTTTGCAGATCGCGATTTCAGATCCAATTTTCGTTTTAGTTTTACTTTTCGTTCGTTTATCGGAATCAGGCGATTCAAACGCCTGGAGTTTCGTCTCGAAACCCTCTTTCTGTATAAAGTACTCAAACAAGTTTTTGCTTATGTAAAATTTGACTTAGGTCCAGATTAGTAAACGAGGCTTGTTTCTTTCGCAGTTTCAGTTTTGCCTCTTTGTTTGATTTGATTCTTTTTGCAAACCGGAGTTCTTAAGTTGAACTTTCTAGTTAGATCGTTTATTTGAGTTTTACCTGTGCATTATATGAGTACTTATTGTATGCTTGTTTGTTTGTTTGCTTGCGATAGAGTACCCGGATTGCGCCGCTTGCTACTTCAAATCCCTAGGTTTCACGGATCATCAGCAAGGCAAGTAACACTTTGATCATATTTCTTTCCTACCCAGTGTTTATGCATTAGGTCAATCCTCAAACAATTGCATGATTAGGATCAAATTAATATGTGGGTTTTGGGAAGTAGATGAGGTAGTACCTATTACCTATTTTATTATCAAATGCTTGGGAGTTACTTCTACGTTTGCTTATTATGCCATGCTATCCTAGTAGACGTGGATTGGGTGAGTGAATTTCCATGACAGATGTGAGATTGTTAATTAATGGTTTATTTAAGGTGGCAACTTTAATACACATCTGGGTGGATTGAGGTACCTGGGTATTCCAGGATTGCCTGTTTGTTTTGGACCGCCACCCAGGCTCAAAGGGATCATAAGATTATTCATGCTAGAAACTTCCGTGTGTAGCCACATGCTATTATGGGCTCTAGCATAGTTGATTAAGTCATGCGAACTCTTACAGTGTTAGACTAGCAGATGTAGGGGAAAGTAGGGGTACGGGTCTACCCAACTGTAAGGTGCTAGCGCTTCTGAAAGACTATGTCTCGGTCATCCATTTCTCAAACACCATGCAGTGCGAGAAAACTAACGGAGGAGATCGAGTCTTGTGGGGAAAAGTGTGCAACCTCTGCAGAGTGTATAAACTAATCATGATTAGCCGTGTCCCCGGTTATGGACGTTTTGAGTATCTAGTACTTGGATTATCATGTGAATCTCATCATGTTACTTTAATTAATATTGTTGGGTTTTAATGATGATGCTTAATTGGGATTGAGAATGTTGTCAACCATTCTCAATGTTTAACAACTACCATGATAGTTAAATAAATTTATTCCTTTGCAGTAGGGAAAACTGGCTTTATGCAAAAACTGTAACCATAGAGCTTTCCACCAGCCATATATGCATGTAGTATAACTTTATTCTTAATTACTCTCTATGTGTTACTTTGCCAGCATATTCCATGTGCTGACCCGCTTTCGGGCTGCTGTCACGACCGGTTTTCTGGGTATTAAATTCCAGAAAATGGTCGTTGTGCTCACCAGCCCCGGGGTAACTGTTAGCTGATAAGGCACCAACTTGATACAGAAATTCCAAGCAAAATACAACACATGTAGTACAAGACCATTCTGGCCTGTGAGTACAACAAATGGTTTCTAGTGGTTGATGGCGGAAGCGGTCTGTGAATCATCAGCGTCTATGGGACTCCATTTCCCACAGGAACAGCTGACCAGGTTAACTCCTATCTTCGCGAGGCTGCTATCACCGTTGCTTATGTTCCGGGGCTGTCATCACGGTTGTTCCTCTCCGTGCAAGAAATCTGGCCAAGACAATAGCCATGGACAAGCCAGTGAGTACTTTGAATGTAATCACAAACATTATGAACACGGGTATAATATAACAACGATGGTTCTGAAAATATTTTATGCTCATGACGCCAGTCACAAAAGATAATAAAAACTCTGATGCAATGCAAGCATGTTATTTATGAATATGCAATAACATAGTAGTATTTAAATAAATAACAAGCATGCCACAGTCGGGCGTCTTAGCGACACCACATAAAGGGCTTATAAAAGCAATGCCATAGTCGGGTGTCTCAGCGACACCACATAAAGGGCTTATAAAAGAAATGCCACAGTCGGGCGTCTCAAGCGACACCACATAAAGGGCTTATAAAAGAAATGCCACAGTCGGGCGTCTCAGCGACACCACATAAAGGGCTTATAAAAGAAATGCCACAATCGAGCGTCTCAGCGACACCACATAAAGGGCTTATAAAAGAAATGCCACAGTCGGGCGTCTTAGTGACACCACATAAAGGGCTTTAAAAACAATCAATCATAGTGAATATCCCGGAGGTAGAACCATCCCATGGATATTCGATAATACCAAAAATATCACGGGTTAGTTCACAACGAAAATAATAATCATAATTATCACAAGTCACAAGTCGTGATTCCAGTTCTGGTTTAACAGTTTCACCTCCGAAGACCGACACTTGACCCATCCCAGACTGTAGTCCTTCACCATGGACACGGCTATTCGAATCGGTTTAATCTCTCCAGAGGGTGTACTCTTTACGCACGAGTAATGGATTCCTTTAGTCCATTGGGACTTATTCCGTCTACGGTCTTTTAAATGAAAATGCACCTGACTTGCACACACCAGCTTAACTCACCGGTGTTTGGAATCACCCACGACACTCGTTAAGCAAAACTCTAAGTGGGGAGGCTACAACCTCGATTAGCATGGGATCACAAAATTTATACCGCGCGCAAAACTGGGGAAGCTACCCCCTTGGCTACAACCGAAAACACCCATGCCCCCTGACCGGATGACTGGCTTTAATCCATGGCCATGGTACCCTCATCCCGGCCCCTCTGTACGGTGTGTGCTAGAAAGGGGTTGACAAATTACTGAACCGTACTCTACTTGTTGTAGAGACGAGTGGTAGTACGAAAAAAGTATGGGGGTTACTGGAACAAGACTCGATCTACGGTCGACTCAGGAGGTTTATAATTTTCCCTGCATGACATGTATAACAAAAATATTTCAACCAACAGAATCACCGCTCACTATACCTCACAATGCCATACCGGACATAACCGTCCCGACAGAGACCGGCAACAAACTCATGCCTACCCAAGGCAGAGGTTTTCCCAGATTCCTTCCGGCATGCATGCAAGGCACATGAGTATGATTATCATCACAAGTGTGTTCATTTCCAACAGCATGGAAATCACTAATATGCATTCATGCATATGATCATATCACATGAAATAACAAGTTCTCCAAAATGAGGTGATGTTATAAACATGTCAACGAACACACCAGAAATATTATGCCGGGGTTCAGAATGCTTGCCTTCAAGGTGTGGAGAGGTGGGGGTGCTCTCCAAAACTTTTGAAAGCTTTCTTCTCTCTCTCCAAAGTCCTATTTTAAATAAATTTGAATTAACACACAAATTCAAAAACAGCACAAAAAGTTGTTTGAATTTTTTTCAAATAAATCTTAAAATAGACTAGGTTAAATTTGAGAGAGGTAGGAAAAAGAATCAATTCATTTGGAGTTATACTTTAAAAGATATAGCCAGTCAAACATTTGGTCAAAATCTCTTTTTTTTAAAAAAATTAGAAAAGGAAAAACGGTTCAAACGGGATTACGCTTTCGCGCAGAGGAGACGTACTTGAGCTTTTACGCCTCCACTTATCCAGCGTGGACCGCGCGGGGAGTCACTGACAGTGGGTCCAGGGGGCCACTAGTTAGGTTTGACTAGTCCCCACTCCCTCCCCTTCTCTGCCCGAGCAGAGGCGGGACATCCGGCGATCGTCACCGGCGAACGGAGGTTCTTCGCGGGCATCCGAGTGCAGGGATGGATCCGCCACTCCTAGGCGGTCCTTCCGGTGGTCGTAGGGTCGCCGGGGGTGTTGGGAGTCGCCGGCGGCGAGCTCCGCGGCGGAGGGAGGCTTCGGTGGATTTGGGGATTCCGGCCATGGTGGTTCCTAGCTGTGTCTGGGAGGCTAGGCAACTCCGCGGGTTCAAGTGGAGTCGGATGGTGGCGTTTGGGAGGGCGGGGGAGGTCTTGGTACGTCGGAACTGATCGGGACGAGGCGGCGGCCGAGCTGACCGGAGAGGTTGAAGACGACCTCCTCGCTTCGATTGACGACTAAGGGGGTACGAGAAGGACGGCGTGAAGCTGCCTGGGTGCTCGGAGGAGTCCGAGGACCTCCCTTTATAGCACGTCCAAGTCGGTTCGCGGCGGCCGTGGATAAGCTCGCCGGCGAACCGCCCTACTATACTACAGGGCGACGTGGCGGTGGCTGGCCGGCTCCAGGAGCTACCGACGAACGCTACACTATCAAAGGAGGCGAGCTGGCGTGCTGTGGTGGTTTGGGCGGCGCCGACCATGGCAGAGGCGCGCTGCGGATGCCGGCGTGCTGCCAAGAGTGCCCTGACGGCGGCGCTGTAGGGTGCCAGGGTGGTCGGGGTGGCGTGGCGATGCAGGAGAGTGTGTGGCGTGGCATCTACAGTGAGTGGCAAAACCAGGGGTGCGACGCGGCGGTTTCGGTTGTGTGGATGCAGTTGGCGCGCTCTGGGCGCGTCCAGTGCACGCCCACCATCTGCTCGATGAAATACCATGGCCTGCTAGGTGGCTTGGTTGGAGCTGGGGATTAGCAGGTTTATTCTAGGGGTAGCTGGGATGCTAGTGGACATGCCCATTGGGTCAGAGGATCAGGTCCACAATACAAACCAAAACTCATGCCAAATCTGTCCATGCACTCCAGGTGTTTGACAAAATGCCAGAGGCATCTAGGCAGGTCTTGGAGTGGTCAAAAATTCCAGATGGTGGTCTCATTAGGTGAATAAAAGGGTGGTGAGTTTAGTTGGCAAAATACAGAAACTTGTTAGTGCAAGTTTTGCAAAAACTCAATTCTGGACAGGAGACAAATGGCATCACTTCATGAACCAAAAATGATCCAATGGGTGCATGCTCATGGACGTAGGGGTTTAGTATGGAGGACTACAAGTAGGTAAAAGAATCATGGATAAAGGAGCAACTTAAAATATAGTTGCTGTACAAATAATCAAGTTGAACCAGAGTGGAAAAGAGGTTGATTCACTCAAATTTTTCAAGGGACAACACTCGGTTTTTGCAAAAAGTTAATTAACATACTCATATTGACATCCCAAAATTTTGGTGGAAGTTTTAAAGAAATATTTAAAGAGGTTGTAATGTAAAAGTGCCCACTGGACCAGATTTGAAAATTTGGGATAGAGCTCAAAATATTAAATGAAAGAAATATCTCTTTGCATAAAAGTGATTTAGAAACATCACATGACATCTCCAAATTTTGGTGGTATTTTTAAAAGATTTTATCAAATGGTTGTAGTTCAAAAAGGACCACAAACCATGGAAAAACCATTTTTAAAGGAATAAAGATCAGGGAAATAATTTTATAATTAATCCCTCTGATAAAAGAAAAGTTTTATTTGAGAGGGTAAGAGAGTCCAATAAAATTGAGAAGTATTTCACTTGAGGTAAAAACTCCATGATGATAAGAAAGGAAATGTTTCAAAAATCAAAAGTGAGTCTAGAAAATAAGAGTTTTAATTTCCTGGCAAAATCTTAATCAACAAAACAAGGTTAAAATTTTGGGGTGTCACAACACTACCCCCCTTAAAAGAAAATCTCATCCTCGAGATTTGTTAAGAGTTGTTTTGAAAATATCTATCCTGTGAGCTGGAAACAAAAGATTTATTCATAGCACAAACTTCCGTCGTCGAGGTTGCCAGCTACGCCCGAGATAAAAATGCAATCGCACATCAACATACTCATGCATGACTTATAACAAAAATAGGGATGCACAGGCAAACAGTATTTAATTATGGCGATATAGGATCACATAGTTACAAGGCGAGGACATACTAAGACTCGGTACTACTGGAGCGACTCTGTCTACCTCGTTCATATCTAAGCGGGCTTGCCTCGCGGACGTCAAGGTTTCTCCACGGTTTTCACCTTCGTGATCTGCTGGAGGGGGTTGAGGGGCTACAGGGTCGGGGTAGCGATGATGACCATCTCGGGGATTGTTGGCCACAATCCCGTTGGAGTGTGTTCCCAAAAGGCGACGAAGCACTTCTGGGATCATCAAGGTATTTTGGTTGATGGACGGGGCTGTGATGTGTTGAGGCTAGCGTGCCCTTTTTATAGAAAAAGGGAACGAAGTCTTCCTTCGCACGCTTGCGAATAAGACAGATTATTTGTCGGTCACCGGTGCGTGATCGACAGGCTAGGCTGATAGGTTGGGCACCGACTGCCAAAAGTGTCGGGGTCACTGTGTGGCTATCCTGCACAGGAAGCTTGGCTGGGGTTTTGGCTAGGGTCTAGTGGGTTGGTTTTCCTAGGTTTTTCGACCTGGCTAAGATAGGATTAGCCAATGGTCAGCCTGGCTCTAATACCAAGTTTGTCACGACCGGTTTTCCGGGTATTAAATTCCAGAAAATGGCCGTTGTGCTCACCAGCCCCAGGGTAACTGTTAGCTGATGAGGCACCAACTTGATACAGAAATTCCATGCAAAATACAACACATGTAGTACAACACCATTCTGGCCTGTGAGTACAACAAATGGTTTCTAGTGGTTGATGGCGGAAGCGGTCTGTGAATCATCAGCGTCTATGGGACTCCATTTCCCACAGGAACAGCTGACCAGGTTAACTCCTATCTTCGCGAGGCTGCTATCACCGTTGCTTAGGTTCCGGGGCTGTCGTCACGGTTGTTCCTCTCCGCGCAAGAAATCTGGCCAAGACAATAGCCATGGACAAGCCAGTGAGTACTTTGAATGTACTCGCAAACATGAACACGGGTATAATATAACAACGATGGTTCTGAAAATATTTTATGCTCATGACGCCAGTCACAAAAGATAATAAAAACTCTGATGCAATGCAAGCATGTTATTTATGAATATGCAATAACATAGTAGTATTTAAATAAATAACAAGCATGCCACAGTCGGGCATCTTAGCGACACCACATAAAGGGCTTATAAAAGCAATGCCACAGTCGGGTGTCTCAGCGACACCACATAAAGGGCTTATAAAAGAAATGCCACAGTTGGGCGTCTCAAGCGACACCACATAAAGGGCTTATAAAAGAAATGCCACAGTCGGGCGTCTCAGCGACACCACATAAAGGGCTTATAAAAGAAATGCCACAGTCGGGCGTCTCAGCGACACCACATAAAGGGCTTATAAAAGAAATGCCACAGTCGGGCGTCTTAGCGACCCCACATAAAGGGCTTTAAAAAATCAATCATAGTGAATATCCCGAAGGTAGAACCATCCCAGGGATATTCGATAATACCAAAAATATCATGGGTTAGTTCACAATGAAAATAATAATCATAATTATCACAAGTCACAAGTCGTGATTCGAGTTCTGGTTTAACAGTTTCACCTCCAAAGACCGACACTTGACCCATCCCAGACTGTAGTCCTTAACCATGGACACGGCTATTTGAATAGGTTTAATCTCTGCAAAGGGTGTACTCTTTACCCACAAGTAACGGATTCCTTTAGTCCATCGGGACTAATTCCGTCTACGGTCTTTTAAATGAAAACGCACCTGACTTGCACACACCAGCTTAACTCACCGGTGTTTGGAATCACCCACGACACTCATTAAGCAAAACTCTAAGTGGGGAGACTACAACCTCGATTAGCATGGGAACACAAAATTTATATCGCGCGCAAAACTGGGGAAGCTACCCCCTCGGCTACAACCGAAAACACCCATGCCCCCTGACCGGATAACTGGCTTTAATCCATGGCCGTGGTACCCTCATCCCGGCCCCTCTGTACGGTGTGTGCTAGAAAGGGGTTGAGAAATTACTGAACCGTACTCTACTTGTTGTAGAGAAGAGTGGTAGTACGAAACAAGTATGGGGGTTACTGGAACAAGACTCGATCTACGGTCGACTCGGGAGGTTTATAATTTTCCCTGCATGACATGTATAACAAAAATATTCAACCAACAAAATCACCGCTCACTATACCTCACAATGCCATACCAGACCTAACCGTCCCGACGGAGACCGGCGACAAACTCATGCCTACCCAAGGCAGAGGTTTTCCTGGATTCCTTCCGGCATGCATGCAAGGCACATGAGTATGATTATCATCACAAGTGTGTTCATTTCCAACAGCATGGAAATCACTAATATGCATTCATGCATATGATCATATCACATGAAAAACCAGTTCTCCGAAATGAGGTGGTGTTATAAACGTGTCAACGAACACACCAGAAATATTATGCCGGGGTTCAGAATGCTTGCCTGCAAGGTGTGGAGAGGTGGGGGTGCTCTCCAAAACTTTTGAAAGCTTTCTTCTCTCTCTCCAAAGTCCTATTTTAAATAAATTTGAATTAACACACAAATTCAAAAAACAGCACAAAAAGTTGTTTGAATTTTTTTTCAAATAAATCTTAAAATAAACTAGGTTAAATTTGAGAGAGGTAGGAAAAAGAATCAATTCATTTGGAGTTATATTTTAAAAGATATAGCCAGTCAAACATTTGGTCGAAATCTGTTTTTTTTAAATTAGAAAAGGAAAAACGGTTCAAATGGGATTACGCTTTCGCGCAGAGGAGACATACTTGAGCTTTTACGCCTCCACTTATCCAGCGTGGACCGCGCGGGGAGTCACTGACAGTGGGTCCAGGGGGCCACTAGTCAGGTTTGACTAGTCCCCACTCCCTCCCCTTCTCTGCCCGAGTAGAGGCGGGACATCCGGCGATCGTCGCCGGCGAACGGAGGTTCTTCGCGGGCATCCGAGTGCAGGGATGGATCCGCCACTCCTAGGCGGTCCTTCCGGTGGTCGTAGGGTCGCCGGGCGTGGAGGGAGTCGCAGGCGGCGAGCTCCGCGGCGGAGGGGGGCTTCGGTGGATTTGGGGCTTCCGGCCATGGTGGTTCCTAGCTGTGTCTGGGAGGCTAGGCAGCTCCGCGGGTTCAAGTGGAGTCGGACGGTGGCGTTTGGGAGGGTAGGGGAGGTCTTGGTGCGTCGGAACTGACCGGGACAAGGCGGCGGCCGAGCTGACCGGAGAGGTTGAAGACGACCTCCTCGCTTCGATTGACGACTAAGGGGTACGAGAAGGACGGTGTGAAGCTGCCTAGGTGCTCGGAGGAGTCCGGGGACCTCCCTTTATAGCATGTCCAAGTCGGTTCGCGGCGGCCGTGGATAAGCTCTCCGGCGAACCGCCCTACTGTACTGCAGGGCGACGTGCGGTGGCTGGCCGGCTCCAGGAACTACCGACAAACGCTACACTGTCGAAGGAGGCAAGCTGGCGCGCTGTGGTGGTTTGGGCGGCGCCGACCGTGGCAGAGGCGCGCTACGGACACCGGCGTGCCGCCATGAGTGCCCTGGCGGCAGCGCTGTAGGGTGCCAGGGTGGTCGGGGTGGTGTGGCGATGCAGGAGAGTGCGTGGCGTGGCATCTACAGTGAGTGGCAAAACCAGGGGCGCGACGCGGCGGTTTCGGTTGTGTGGCTGCAGTTGGCGCGCTCTGGGCGCATCCAGTGCACGCCCACCATCTGCTTGACGAAATGCCATGGCCTGCTAGGTGGCTTAGTTGGAGCTGGGGATTAGCAGGTTTAGTCTAGGGGTAGCTGGGATGCTAGTGGACATGCCTGTTGGGTCAGAGGATCAGGTCCACAATACAAACCAAAACTCATGCCAAATCTGTCCATGCACTCCAGGTGTTTGACAAAATGCCAGAGGCATCTAGGCAGGTCTTGAAGTGGTAAAAAATTCCAGATGGTGGTCTCATTAGGTGAATAAAAGGGTGGTGAGTTTAGTTGGCAAAATATAGAAACTTGTTAGTGCAAGTTTTGCAAAAACTCAATTCTGGACAGGAGACAAATGGCATCACTTCATGAACCAAAAATGATCCAATGGGTGCATGCTCCTGGACGTAGGGGTTTAGTATGGAGGACTACAAGTAGGTAAAAGAATCATGGATAAAGGAGCAACTTAAAATATAGTTGTTGTACAAATCATCAAGTTGAACCAGAGTGGAAAAGAGGTTGATTCACTCAAATTTTTCAAGGGACAACACTGGGTTTTTGCAAAAAGTTAATTAACATACTCATATTGACATCCCAAAATTTTGGTGGAAGTTTTAAAGAAATATTTAAATAGGTTGTAGTGTAAAAGTGCCCACTGGACCAGATTTGAAAATTTGGGATAGAGCTCAAAATATTAAACGAAAGAAATATCTCTTTGCATAAAAGTGATTTAGAAACATCACATGACATCTCCAAATTTTGGTGGGATTTTTAAAAGATTTTATCAAATGGTTGTAGTTCAAAAAGGACCACAAACCATGGAAAAACCATTTTTAAAGGAATAAAGATCAGGGAAATAATTTTATAATTAATCCCTGTGATAAAAGAAAAGTTTTATTTGAGAGGGTAAGAGAGTCCAATAAAATTGAGAAGTATTTCACTTGAGGTAAAAACTCCATGATGATAAGAAAGGAAATGTTTCAAAAATCAAAAGTGAGTCCAGAAAATAAGAGTTTTAATTTCCTGGCAAAATTTTAATCAACAAAACAAGGTTAAAATTTTGGGGTGTCACAGCTGCAATGTTCATGTTGCAGACTTTTCAGACGACGAGTAAGATTGCCTTAGGATCGTGGTCCTATACTCAGTGATGCCGTTGGAGTTGATGGATTCACTTATCTTCCAAGCCTTCCGCTGTTATCGTTATTAGATGGCCTTAAGCCATATTTATTGTAATAAACTCTCTTCGGAGACATTCGATGTAATAAGTGTGTGATTGCTACTCTATTATAAATCCTTCAAGTACTATGCGTGTCATCATTACTGATCCAGGGATGACACTGATGCACAGAGATCAGACCGTTTGAGGTCTGGTCGCTAAAAGATGGTATCAGAGCACACGCGGACTGTAGGACACGACCACTAAGCCAAAGCCCTAGATCACTCTCTCTCTCTTCTCGTTTCTAACTCCTCATCTTTTCTACTCTCTTTTAGGATGGCGGATGCAAGGAATAAGTTCATGCAACTGGATGAAGATACACCCTTTGGAGGACACCTAAAGGAAGTGACCAAGTACCTGAAGATCGGAGTACCAAGCTTCACCGGGACCTACAACGCCACTTTACCTGAAGAGGAGCGCTGGATGATTCAAGTTAAAGTTCCAGGAAGGACGTTCATGCCCGTCACTGAGCCCATAGAGTTTTCCTTTGATGCACCAACCTGGAGTCTAGGAAAGAGCATGGCAGCCCACATTACCATGGGACGTATTGGAGAAGTTTACCACAAGGAGCTTAAGGATACTATCTACCAAATTTGTGGGCGCCGAGATGAGCAATGGGAGATGATCAGCACCCGGAAGGACAGATCAATTGCAGCTTTCATCCAGGAGTTAAACTAGCACATTCGACGCCAGGAGAACCAGATGTGCGCAGGCATGATGGATCTGAAGAAGGCCATGATCAAAATCATGGAACTGGAGGAAGAACTCAAGTCTACACGCGATGGATATGAGGAGGAAATAGCAACACTAGTGGAGAAGAGCGATGATCTGAAGAAGAAGCTGAAAGTATTTATGGGATTCCCCGCGACAGAAGGAGAAGATGAAGATTTCACATGTACAAAGAACTACATCATCATTGACGACACTGACTCGGACCCAGATGATAGTGATGATGATTATGTTGATGAAGCTGGAGCAGATATCATGGAGTCTTCATCGGAGCAGTTTTTCTAGTCGACCACCCTAATAGTAGTAGTATTTCCCCATGTATCTAGTATAGTCCAAGCACATTTGTAACGATAGATAGACCGTTGTATGCCCTTGCTTGCTTGAATGAAGTGTTTTGATTGAAATTGTCTCATGTGCATACGGGTAGTGTTTTCCCTATAGACCTCATTCTATTATATATTCTCATCCTTTCTAAACCCCCAGATGCCTCCGAGACGTGACAATGGATTCCCACCGGAGCTCACCCAATTGATCCAGCAGCAGAATGCATTGATGCAGATACTAGTCCAGAATCAGAATCAGGGGAACAACAACAACAACAATCCACCACAGCCACCACCTGTTGATCACTTAACCCGTTTCCTTAGGCTAAATCCGCCGGTGTCTTCCAGTGGCACCGAGCCGATTGTTGCAGATGATTGGCTTCGCAAGACAGCCAGGGAGTTGACCACTGCAGGATGCACAGATGCGGAGAAGGTGCGATTTGCCGCACACCAGCTTGATGGACCCGCAGCATCATGAAGGGAGAATTTCACAGCCACCTATCCAATAGACATTGTCACATGGGATCAATTGCAGCAGGCTTTTCATACTGCCCATGTTTCAGCAGGAGCAATCGCCATGAAGAAGCGTGATTTTCGCAACTTACGCCAGGGAGGACATACAGTTGGCCAGTATGTGGATGACTTTAGCAAGCGAGCACGTTATGCCCCAGATGACATTGCTACAGATGCAGCTAAGCAAGAGAAGTTTCTGGAAGGACTAAATGACGAGCTGAATATGCAGTTGATGGTAGCAAGTTTCAACAACTACCAAGAGTTGGTAGATAGAGCTCTCATGATTGAAGGGAAGCAGCAGCAGATTGAGAACCGCGAGAGGATGTATGGACAAGGGAAGCACAATTCTGGAGCTCATCAGAAGCCACGATTTACCCCGAAGTCAGGAGGACAATTTCAGCATACCCATGGAGGAAGTAGTTCGCACAATCACAATGGTCCCAAGAATGGTAATGGGAATGGAGGAAGCAACGGCCAGAACCGTACCAACCCATCAACCCCAGCCAAGAGAGATCTGAGTCAAGTCATTTGTTTTAAGTGTCAAAAGACCGGACATTACGCCAATGAATGCCCTGAAGGCCAGAACGGAAATGGAAATGGAAGCTCAGGGAAGAAGCCAAACCCTTTCAATAGGGGACAGGTAAACTACGTTAGCATGGAGGAGGTTGAAGCTCAGCCAGATGTAGTAATAGGTAAGTTTTTGGTTAAGTCATTTACTGCACTCGTTTTTTTATACTGGTGCATCGCATTCATACATATCAAGGGGATTTGTGGATAAGTATAGACTGCCCACCAAGGTTCTAGTAACACCCATGTTAGTAACCTCACCAGGAGCAGAGTATATGGCCAGTCGAGGATGTTATCAAGTGTCGTTAAGTATAGGCAAACATGTTTTCCCCTCAGATTTAATCATTTTGGAATCTCAAGGTTTGGATGTAATTCTGGGTATGGATTGGTTATCGATGTATGGTGGAAACATCGATTGTGCCAATAAGTCAATTTTGCTTACTACCCCAGAAGGAAGAAGGATCAAGTATGTATCAAGGCATGAGCCGAAGAGGATGTACGTAAATTCCTTATCAGGAGTTGTGCAGGAGGAAGTACCAGTGGTGAAGGATTTTCCTGATGTATTTCCGAAAGAGTTGTCGGGCATGCCACCAGATAGAGACATCGAGTTTTTGATTGAACTTTTGCCAGGCACAGGGCCGATATCCAAGAGACTATACAGGATGCCAGCAAACGATTTGGAGGAGATTAAGAGTCAGATTAAGGAGTTACTGGATAAAGGTTATATTCGCCCAAGTTCTTCGCCTTGGGGATCACCAGTACTTCTAGTGGAGGAGAAGGATGGATCTTTGAGGATGGTTGTTGGTTATCGAGGATTGAATGCAGTAACCATCAAGAATAAGTACCCACTACCAATGATCAATGATCTGTTTGACCACTTACAAGGAGCTAAGGTATTTTCCAAGATTGATTTGCGATCAGGATACCATCAGTTGAAGATTCGAGAGCAGGATATACCTAAGACGACTTTTACCACCAGGTATGGGCTGTACGAGTACACCGTTATGTCATTTTGTCTGACTAATGCACCTGCCTATTTCACGAACATGATGAACAAAGTATTTATGGAGTTCCTGGATAAGTTCGTCGTGGTGTTCATTGATGATATTTTGGTCTACTCAAAGAATGAAGAAGAGCACAAAGAGCATTTGCGTTTGGTATTGGAGAAGCTCAGAGAACACCAGTTATATGCCAAGTTTAGCAAATGTGAGTTTTGGTTGAAGGAAGTTGGATTCCTCGGACATGTTATATCCGGAGAAGGAATAGCAGTAGACCCCACCAAAGTTGTCACCGTGACAAATTGGGTAGCCCCAATGACAGTTGGAGAGATCAGGAGTTTTCTTGGACTGGCAGGATATTACCGGAGATTTATTGAGAACTTCTCGAAGATTGCAAAACCTATGACGGAATTGCTGAAGAAGGATAACAAGTTCAAATGGACTGAGGAGTGTGAGGCCAGTTTCCAGGAGTTGAAGGAACGTTTGGTTACCTCACCAGTGTTGATTCTGCCGGATCAGACCAAGGATTACGAGGTGTATTGCGATGCTTCACGTCGAGGACTGGGAGAAGTGCTTATGCAGGAGGGGAGAGTTGTTTCGTGCTTCACGACAACTGAAACCTCATGAGTTGAATTATGCCACACATGATTTGGAGTTAGCAGCCGTAGTGCATGCTTTGAAAACATGGAGACATTTTCTAATCAGAAATCATTGTGAAGTGTACACCGATCATAAGAGTTTGAAGTACAATTTCACGCAAAAGGAGTTGAACCTCAGACAAAGGAGATGGTTGGAACTCATCAAAGATTATGATATGAGATTGCAGTATCACCCCGGGAAGGCTAATGTAGTAGCCGACGCGTTGAGCTGTAAGAGCCATGTCAATACACTCATGACCACAGGACTGCCAAAGGAGTTAGCCGAGGACTTTTACGGACTATGTTTGGAGATAGTTCCAAGAGGCTATGTAGCAGCATTGGAGATTCAGTCGACCCTGATGGATAAGATCAGAGAAGCACAGAAGACCGATAAGGAAATTGCTGAGGGGAAGTTGAGCAAAGGAAAAGCCAAGGGATTTCGTGAGGATGAGCACGATACCTTGTGGTTTGAAGACCGTGTTTATGTGCCAAATAACCTAGAGAACAGGAAGTTGATTTTGCAAGAGGCTCATGATTCACGGTATTCGATTCACCAGGAAATACCAAGATGTATTTGGATTTGAAGGAGACTTTCTGGTGGACCGGAATGAAGAAGGATATTGCGGAGTATGTAGCAGTTTGTGATGTATGTCAGAGAGTAAAGGCAGAGCATCAGAAGCCAGCAGGATTGTTGCAACCATTGCCGATACCCGAATGGAAGTGGGATAAGTTAGGCATGGATTTTATCACAGGATTACCCAGGACTCGTTCAGGCTATGACTCGATTTGGGTTGTAGTCGATCGTTTGACGAAGGTAGCACATTTCATTCCAATGAAGACCACTTACACCAGTGCTAAGTTGGCCAAGATATATATGACCAGGATCGTATGTCTGCATGGAGTTCCAAGGAGCATTGTATCAGATAGAGGAACCCAGTTTACCTCAAAATTCTGGAATCAGTTGCATGAAACTTTGGGTACTAGATTAAAGTTCAGCACAGCTTTTCATCCGCAGACAGATGGACAGACGGAGAGAGTTAATCAGATTCTGGAAGATATGCTAAGAGCTTGCGCCCTAGATTATGGATCAAGTTGGGACGACAATTTGCCATATGCAGAGTTTTCTTACAACAATAGTTATCAATCCAGTTTGAAGATGGCCCCTTTCGAAGCCTTATCGGAAGGAGGTGCAGAACCCCGTTGTCTTGGGACGAAGATGGAGACCGTCAGTTGTTTGGACCGGATTTAATTAAGGAGTCTGAACGGAAAGTGAAGTTGATTCGCGACAGGCTCAAGGTAGCTCAATCCAGGCAGAAAAGCTATGCAGATGCAAAACGCAAGGAGACAGTTTATGAAGTCGGAGATAGAGTCTATCTACGAGTATCTCCATTACGAGGAGTTAAGCGTTTTGGTGTTAAGGGAAAGTTAGCTCCACATTTTGTTTGACCATACAAAGTTTTGGAACGTATGGGAGAAGTTGCCTACAAGTTGGAATTGCCTAAGGGATTGTCAGGAGTTCATGATGTGTTCCACGTTTCCCAATTGAAGAAGTGCCACGCTGAGATGGCTGATATACCGCTGAGAGATACAGTGCCACTGGAGGCGATTCAGTTGGCCAGTGATTTGACCTATGAGGAGAAACCAGTTAATTTTCTTGAGTATGCCAGCCGAGTCACTCGCAGCAAAGTCATCAAGTTCTGTAAAGTTCAGTGGTGCCACCACACCGAGGATGAAGCCACCTGGGAGTGAGAGGAAGATTTGCTGAAAGACCACCCTCACCTATTTTCTAGCCAACCCGAATCTCGAGGGCGAGATTCATCTTAAGGGGGGTAGGTTTGTAACATCCCAAATTTTCAATTTGGAATGTTATACAAATAGATCATCTTGCATATCATATTTATTGCATTTTGTCTCGATCCTAGAAATTCTACGCAACTCAAGGACCCACGGAGAGAGTTGGGGATTTCGTTATTTTCATATTTGAGTTTTCTCAAATTTTGGAAATAGGATCATTTGATTTTATTTATTTTATCTTCAATTATTTCAATTATATAAATATGAGAGAGGGAATAAAATGACTTTCCCAAAATAAAGAAACATTGAGGATTTAATAAAAAATCAAATAAGATTTTTTTTTGGATTTTATTGCTATTTTATTCGAATTTAGGAAAAATGTGCATTTTTCAAAATTGCATTTAGGCCCCAAATAAATGTTCATCTTGTCCAGCTTGATTTTAGAAGCCGGGGAAAATTTATTTCGGGATTTTTGGAGTCGGTTAGTATTTCTTTATTTTGTTTTCCTACGCGATAAATATTTAAAAAAAACTAGAACCGACTACGTGCCGTAACCGGCCAGGACTCTGCCTGGCCGGGTCTTTATAAGACGCCGCCCCGGGCCGACCCCGCCCCAGTCCAAGCCGCCCCCGCCGCCAAACCCTAACCCTAGCCCGCCGCCGCTAGCTGTTGCCGCCGCCGCCGCTGCTGCCGCCGCCGCCGTCGCCGCCGACCACCGCCGCCCTTGCCGGAGCCGGCTCCACCGCCGACCCGCACCCCAATGTTGACCTCGCCGCCGCCATGTTTTTTTAGGAAAGCCGATCGGCTTTTTCGTCGGTTTTTCGCTGGGTTTTTTTAGATTCGTTTTCTTTTATTAGATCGGTTTTGTTTCCCAGTTTAGGTTAATTAGCAAGCGTTCGCTCGTTCGTTCATTTTAACGAACGCGTTCATCATTTAGATTCAGATAATGAACGTTCGTCCGTTAATCTGTTCGTCGTATTTTTTTCTCGGATTTATGCCGTGATTTTTTTGATTGCGATTTCTGATCTAATTTTCGTTTTAGTTTAACTTTTCGCTCGTTTATCGGAATCAGGCGATTCAAACGCCTAGATTTTTATCTCGAAACCCTCTTTCTGTTTAATCTACTCAAATAAGTTTTTGCTTCTGTAAAATTTGACTTAGGTCCAGATTAGTAAACGAAGCTTGTTTTTTTCGCAGATGCAGTTTTGCCTCTTTGTTTGATTTGATTCTTTTTGCAAACCGGAGTTCTTAAGTTGAACTTTCTGGTTAGATCATTTATTTGAGTTTTACCTATGCATTAGATGAGTAATTATTGTATGCTTGTTTGTTTGTTTGCTTACGGTAGAGTACCCGGATTGCGCCGCTTGCTACTTCGAATCCCTAGGTTTCACGGATCATCAGCAAGGCAAGTAACACTTTGATCATATTTCTTTCCTACCCATTTTTTATGCATTAGATCAATCCTCAAACAATTGCATGATTAGGATCTAATTAATATGTGGGTTTTGGGAAGTAGATGAGGTAGTACCTATTACCTGTTTTATTATCAAATCCCTGGGAGTTACTTCTACGTTTGCTTATTATGCCATGCTATGCTAGTATACGTGGATTGGGTGAGTGAATTTCCATGACAGATGTGAGATTGTTAATTAATGGTTTATTTAAGGTGGCAACTTTAATACACATCTGGGTGGATTGAGGTACCTGGGTATTCCAGGATTGCCTGTTTGTTTTGGACCGCCACCCAGGCTCAAAGGGATCATAAGATTATTCATGCTAGAAACTTCCGTGCGCAGCCACATGCTATTATGGGCTCTGGCATAGTTGATTAAGTCGTGCGAACTCTTACAGTGGTAGACTAGCAGATGTAGGGGAAAGTAGGTGTACGGGTCTACCCAATCGTAAGGTGCTAGCGCTTCTGAAAGACTATGTCTCGGTCATCCGTTTCTCAAACACCATGCAGTGCGAGAAAACTAACGAAGGAGATCGAGTCTTGTGGGGAAAAGTGCACAACCTCTGCAGAGTGTATAAACTAATCATGATTAGCCGTGTCCTCGGTTATGGACGTTTTGAGTATCTAGTACTTGGATTATCATGTGAATCTCATCA
Source organism: Triticum aestivum (assembly GCF_018294505.1). Classification (NCBI taxonomy): domain Eukaryota; kingdom Viridiplantae; phylum Streptophyta; class Magnoliopsida; order Poales; family Poaceae; genus Triticum; species Triticum aestivum. The sequence goes on along the minus strand of NC_057807.1, from coordinate 612,245,319 downwards.
TGTTACTTTAATTAATATTGTTGGGTTTTAATGATGATGCTTAATTGGGATTGAGAATGCTGTCAACCATTCTCAATGTTTAACAACTACCATGATAGTTAAATAAATTTATTCCTTTGCAGTAGGGAAAAACTGGCTTTATGCAAAAACTGTAACCATAGAGCTTTCCACCCGCCATATATGCATGTAGTATAGCTTTATTCTTCATTACTCTCTATGTGTTACTTTGCCAGCATATTCCATGTGTTGACCCGTTTTCGGGCTGCAACGTTCATGTTGCAGACTTTTTAGACGACGAGTAAGATTGCCTTAGGATCGTGGTCCTATACTCAGTGATGCCGTTGGAGTTGATGGACTCACTTATCTTCCAAGCCTTCCGCTGTTATCGTTATTAGATGGCCTTAAGCCATATTTTATTGTAATAAACTCTCTTCGGAGACATTCGATGTAATAAGTGTGTGATTGCTACTATGTTATAAATCCTTCAAGTACTGTGCGTGTCAGATTACTGATCCAGGGATGACACTGATGCACAGAGATCAGACCGTCTGAGGTCTGGTCACTACAAACAATCATCATGTTAAATCCAATATTTTTGCTTCTAGTAGTTCTCTTGATTCCACTAATGATTCTCTTAGCCAAGTTACACTTGAGCAAGAAAATAGATTATTGAAGGGAATTATAGAGAAAGGTGTTTACAAGAGCCTTGCCGGGAGTAAGCAATTTGAGGAAATTGTACGTAAGCAAGGAAGACACTGGAAGAACCAAGGTGTTGGTTTTGAACGAAAGTTCAATGCCAATGGAGTTGAGTGGGAAGAAGATCAATATCCCAAGACGAAGTTTGTTCCTCAACAAGAGAAGTACGATCCTACTTCCTTCAAGGGAACACAAGCTCAAGATGATCTTCCACCACAAGACCACAAGAAAAAAGGCAAGGACAAGCTTCAAGAGGAGATTGATGCATTTCAAGAAGCTCCTAAGGCCTTGGTCAAGTGGGTTCCCAAGACTACATCAAGTTCTACTTCATCAAGTACGACTACAACTCCAAGGATTCCCATCAGGATGATGTGGATCCTGAAGAAGAAGAATTAGAGAGTTCTTGAGGATGAGTCCACCAACATTCTTCACTCATATCATTATGGAAAGGACAAGTGCAATCAACTTCCACATCTTGCACAAGTTCAAGGAGTCACAAACCCTCTTGTTGGTAAGACAAGGGACAAGGTAACCTAATGTTTTCATGGACATCATCTTGTGTGTGCATCACTCTATGGATATGGATATCCTTGTTTGTTCCTTGTGGGACTAACCCGTGTAGGTATTGAAAGTGCAACTCACTCCAAAGGATTGCTCCAAATGATCTTCATCAACATTGAACATCCACATCTTCAACACCTACATGAAGTCATCATCGACAAAACCCAAGGTTAGTTCATCCCTCTAAGGGGGGATCTCACATCTAGGGGGAGCTTAACTCTAAGAATTGAGTCAAAGCAACTCTAATGGTGTGAACACATCAATGCATTATGTAAAAGTGGTAACCCCACTTGAGCTTAAACGATGAGTATGACCTATGATCAAATGTTCTCATTTGACTCCTAAGTCAATATACTCATATATAGATGACCTAGTCATCGCCAATTGTTTGATAGATGCTAGAATTGGTTGTGCATGCTTTGCCACATATTTCATTTGCTATTTTATTGTGTGAGTATGTTGGTTGCATATTTAACTCATTCGAGGACATCCACTTGTTGCTTTGATTGATTGGGTTCTTTTTGTTCTGCCAAGTGGATGGACAAGAATACCTAAGAACCTTCTCTAGCTATCTATGCTTTTCTTGTCTCAAACTCTATTCATGCTACATCACAAAATTTGATCAAGTCAGATTCGAACCACTCTGTGTGAGGAGCACTCGGAGTCCCCGATTCGTCATGGACTTAAACTTCCAAAATTTCTTTGTGTGCTTCGGTCTGACCGATACTTCCATTTCGGTCATACCGAGATCACTAAGTCAATCTAGGTTTTCAATCTCGGTGCAACCGATTTGAACTTTTCGGTCTCACCGAGTTGCTGTAACTGTCAACAGTTATGGATATTGATGCCATCGAGTTGTTCCACTCGGTCACACCGACAAGGTCGGGCTATATGTACTCACAGGAAAAAATTTGGAAAACTTTCTCCAAACCCCTTCGCCCGCGCATAGCTCGCTCTGCCTCCAAGGTCTCCGGATCGTCGACTTCGTCGCCAGCCGCCTCCTGTCGCTGGTCTCCACCGCCGTCAACGGAATTCAACCCCGCCGTTGCCGCCGTAGCGAGTTCATCGCCAAGCTAGGGTATGGACTCGATCCCAGTGCTATCCCCGTCCAATTCCTAGCACATTGTGTTCATCATGATTCTTGCCATGATTGAAACGATTCTATCCACTCAAAACAATCCTTAGAATAGATGTGATTTGGAAATTTAGGGTTAGGTTTTCGTCGGAACCATCTCGGACCCACCGAGTTGTAGAACTCGGTTCAACCGATTCGGCTAAGGCCATTGCACAAGTGATTCTCGGTCTGACTGAGAATTGCAAATCCGTGTGACCGAGTTCAGGACTCTCTGAAACCCTAACAGTCTCGGTGCCACCGAACTGTGACTCGGTCTGACAGAGTTCACTAGTTTAGGTTCCAAAAGCTGCTTCGGTATCACCGAGTTTACAAATCGGTTGATCTGAAATGCTTTCTATGGAAAACTAAAACTAAGTTTTTGAATCATTGTTTTGCAAAACCTCTGTATTTTGTGATGCTCATCCATTCTATCTCATCTATAACTATTCACAGGGTCAGCAGTCAGTGTTTGCAGTATGTCAGACCAAAGTGACAGCCAGAATCAGTCAGAGGAGCAGATTCACATGAGTGAGGGCACTAGTCCCTGTAGCAGCTCAGATGATGGCAACAGGAGCACCCCAAGCAACTTTCCCAAAGCTGCCACCAGGGCCAGAAAGAAGAAAACCTCAGAATCTGAGGATGAAGACTATGTGGCAGCTGAGGATGAAGCCACTTCCAAGAAGAAAGTGCTCAGAAAGGAGTATGGCACAGATGCAACCACTAAGCCTGGTATGAAGATCAAGGTGCCTGTAAAGAGAACTCCCATGTATAAAGCCAGAGCCTCTACTCAAGTCCGAGAGACATCTGATCCCGAAGAGGTTGTTGTAGAAGGGAATAAGAGGAAGGAAAGGGTCAAGAAGACCATGGCCAGAGTTGTTGGACAACCTTCAATGATGGAAGAGGAGGAGGAAGAAGAGGTTGTTGCACCAGCACCCAAGGCTCAAAAGCTTATGGGTGATGCTATAAGGTCAGGGGCTGCATCATCAAAGCCCAAAGAAGCACCCAAAGCTGCCTCCAAACCCAAGACTGCACCCAAGAGGAATACCAGGAGCCTACCAGCTGCTGAGAAGAAAAAGTCCACAGTGCCTGAAGTTGCTGCTGAAGAAGAAGTTGAAGGACAAGTTCTGAGGAAACTGAAACCCAAGATTCCAGACCGCAATGATGCTCATCCAGTGGCTGAGAACATGAAGTTGAGGAAGGATGCAGGACTTAGACAGTGGAGATTGTCTGATCCATATGCAATCAGGAGAAGGACTGCTGTTGACTACATGTTCCACACTAAGGAATAGCAGGATTTCTATGAGACTGTGTTGTTGGAAAAGAAGCCTATAGTTTGTGACATGAGGTGGGTGGATTAGAAATACATGAAGGCCAATGAGGAACACTATCCTGGAGTATATGACAGCTTCAGTGCTTGTGGAGTTGCCGACTTTGTTGGACAGAAGTTCACAAAGTGGAATGATGAACTTATAATGCAATTCTACTCCACAGCACATTTCTATCCAGATGGCAGGATAGTTTGGATGTCTGGAGGTACAAGGTACCAATCAACTATTGAGGAATGGACAAATCTGATCAATACCCCAAAGGAGAGCGAAGATGACTTGGATGTCTATGCCAAGAAGAAGAAGGATCACAATTCTATGGCACACATGTACAAGGAGATCCCAGATAAAGCACTTGAAACTCATCAGTTTGGATCTGTACACTTCCTTCTGTCAGGACTGCCAACCATCAACTGGATCCTTAGGCACACTCTCTTGCCCAAGTCAGGTGACCACAACATGATCAGAGGCCATGCTATCAACCTGCTACACATATTTGATGTGCCTTAGAAGTTCAAAGTCATGAGCCTCATAGTTGAGACAATCAAGAGGACAGCAGCAAACCAGAAGAGAAGCTGTGGGTATGCCCCACAAATCCAGGAGCTGATTAACTTGAACATGGGCACATGCACATATCAGTTGGATAAGGAACACTTTGCTATCTATCCAGACTTTGAGGACAACAAAGTAGTGATGAATGAGGATGAACCATCTTCAGTGCAAGCACAAGAGAAGAAGGAGAAGGCAAGGACAAAGAAGGCTACCAAGATGCCAACAATGGAAGAGGCATCTCAGTACTTTTTGAAGAGCAAACAAGACCAACTAGGCTACTTGATTGCATCCACTCTAAGGATTGAGAAAGGGCTAGCCACCTTGACTCAAAACCAGGAGAGCCTGGAGAGGATCATGGAGCAGAAGTTCTATGACTTGGACGTGAAAGTAACTGAGATCCAGTCTGTTGTTGAGCAGCTTCAGGATGATATGCAGGAGAGGAAGGTCAAGACAACCACAGATGCATTTGCCAGAGTGCCTAGAGCTCAGAGATCAGCTGCAGTGCCAGTGACAGACACCAGATCCACTTCCTCTGCACCAGCTACAGCTCTAGTGCAACCAGCTTCAGCAGCTACACCTCCAGCTCCATCCACATCGATTGAAGCTTTCGTCCTTGGCGTCATCTCTACACCACCACACCAAGACCAAGCCTGAGAGTCGTTCTAGCACTATGCATTTTCTATGAACTTTTTGGTAACTTGTTGCCAAAGGGGGAGAAAAATGTATAGATCATAGGCTTCAAGAGAGAGAGTTTGCTTTTGTTCTCTCTTGTTTTGGTGGTTGAACTTATTTGCTTTTGCCTGCTTGAGATACTACATTATTGCCTGTGTGAGACATTGATGATCATGTGTTTGATCATAAGCTACACTTATGCTTGTTGGATGACATTATCTCATTTATCTCTATATGATCATTCACTTTGCTTGGTGATGAGTGCATGTACTCAATCTTTATTATTTTGAGCGCTCCACCAAGATGTATGTGACATGGAAGAGTAACCCATAAGCCTAACTCCTTGTGCATTTGCAGTCCAAAGCAAATCTTAAAACTATGCCCAAATTTAGGGGGAGCTCTTGCTTATCACATACTTCTCAAAGCGACGATGTTTTTCAATCTTATTATCATTTGTCGAAGCTTTGATCTATATGTTGTCATCAATTACCAAAAAGGGGGAGATTGAAAGTGCAACTATCCCTAGGTGGTTTTGGTAATTCCTAACAACATATAGCTCATTGGGCTAATACTATTTCAAGACAAATATTTCAGGAAAGCTCAATGAATGGCATGGCATGGATGAGGAAAGTGGATCCCTCAAAATACCAAGGATAAAAGGATTGGCTCAAGCTCAAAAGCTCAAGACTCTACATTTTATATTTTAGTGATCCAAGATCACATTGAGTCTATAGGAAAAGCCAATACTATCAAGGAGGGATGAGGTGTTGCTTAATGAGTTTCTTGCTCCACAGTGCTTAGTGATATGCTCCAAAACCCTCAACTACTTTCTCATATCCACATATGACCCAAACTAAAAGTCAAACTCGACCCCACCAATTATTTCTATCCGGCGCCACCGAGTTCAGATGTCATAGCCATTGCCACAAACCCTAGGCAAATCGGTCTCACCGATAGGGATCTCGGTCTCACCGAGATGGGATTGTAATCTCTCTGTTTCCCTTCGTAACATTTCGGTCTAGCTGAAGTGAGCGATCCGTCCCACCGAGATTGCAATGTAAACCCTGTGTTTCCTTTTTGTAACATTTTGGTCTCACCAAAATGAGCGAATCGGTCCCGCCGAGTTTACCTGACCAACTCTCTGGTTAGCTTATTACCAAAATTGGTCTCACCGAGTTTGTGTAATCGGTCTCACCGAGATTACGTTATGCCCTAACCCTAACCATATCGGTGCTACCGAGTTGCATTTCGGTCCCACCGAAAACCCTAACGGTCACTAGGTTTACTAAATCGGTCTGACCGAGTTTGTTGATTCGGTCCCACCGAGATTGGTAAATTGTGTGTAACGGTTAGATTTTGTGTGGAGGCTATATATACCCCTCCACCTCCTCTTCATTCGTGGAGAGAGCCATCAGAACAAACCTACACTTCCAACTTACCATTTCTGAGAGAGAACCACCTACTCATGTGTTGAGGCCAAGATATTCCATTCCTACCATATGAATCTTGATCTCTAGCCTTCCCCAAGTTGCTTTCCACTCAAATCTTCTTTCCACCAAATCCAAATCCTGTGAGAGAGAGTTGAGTGTTGGGGAAACTATCATTTGAAGCACAAGAGCAAGGAGTTCATCATCAACGCACCATTTGTTACTTCTTGGAGAGTGGTGTCTCCTGATTGGCTAGGTGTCACTTGGGAGCCTCCGACAAGATTGTGGAGTTGAACCAAGGAGTTTGTAAGGGCAAGGAGATCGCCTACTTCGTGAAGATCTAAGGTAAGTCCTTCGTGGGCGACGGCCATGGTGGGATAGACAAGGTTGCTTCTTCGTGGACCCTTCTTGGGTGGAGCCCTCCGTGGACTCGCGCAGCCGTTACCCTTCGTGGGTTGAAATCTCCATCAACGTGGATGTACGATAGCACCACCTATCGGAACCACGACAAAAACATCCGTGTCTCCAATTGCGTTTGAATCCTCCAAACCCTTCCCTTTACATTCTTGCAAGTTGCATGCTTTACTTTCCGCTGCCTATATACTCTTTGCATGCTTGCTTGAAATATGTGAAGATTGCTTGACTTGTGCTAAGATAGTTAAAATCTGCCAAAGACTAAAATTGGGAAAAGGTTAAGTTTTTAATTGGTCAAGTAGTCTAATCACCCCCCCCTCTAGACATACTTCAAGATCCTACAGTGTCATGTATGTATCCTCCCAACATGGATTCAGTACAGGAATGAAAAAGACGAAACCCAGTTCAACACCTTCCTCGACCATTTATCTGTAAATATGGTTATGTATGGAAAATAGTAATATCGTCTTGCTCTGTCCCATACTTTCTAGGTTACTGATAATGAGACTCCCATAATTTTCAATAGATGAGGTTCAAGTTGGATAGCCAAGATGATGCAACCAGACAAGCTTGCAACCATGTTTTCAAGTCTACTCTGTGACAGTATTGGTATAACTTGAGGAAAACTCACTTTGAAGGCAAGGCTAACAGTGAACTTTCCCAAACATCTCCAGTGGAAAATATATCGGATGAAGACTGGAGGGGCCTTGTTAAACACTGGTCTGATCCGAAGTATCAGGTACATTATATATATATGTGATCAGATCACATGTTGAAGTCCTATTTACGCATTTGCCACACAAATCTATCTTCTTGTAGGTGGACTGTTCAAAGAACAAGGCCAACCGTACGAAAGTGAAATTCCAACAGATGACAGGATCTCGTAGCTATATTGCACACTGTGAGGCTCTTGTAATTAGCTATTGTTTCACTCTTTTCGCTTTACCATATTATCAGATCTATATTGTCTTGTTCGAAATGTAGAGGAAAGCCCGCAAGGACCAAAAAGTACCTGAACCAAATGTTGTGGAAATCTTCAAGGACTGTCACACCAGCAAGAAGAAGGGCATGACTACACCAGTCAAAGCCGCTGTTGTAAGTCCTTAATCCTCATACCTTTTAACTACTACTTACTCTGACTTGTGCCTTGAACTGCATGGTTTGCAGCCAATGTCTATTGCTCTTTTCAATTTTATACACAATTGTCTTAGCGTATCATTGCACCTTACAAGGTTTAAAAGATAGGAGTGATGTTCCTTTGATCTTGACCCGTAATCTAGTTCCGTGCTAGACTTGCCCACACAGTGCTACAATTGCCTGTTTGTCTGTTATCAGTTGTTTTGTGATATGAATGATGTCATACTATGCTTACCGTATTATAAACTTCGTCTCTTTATCCTTAGCCCTCAATACAATGTGAAGAAATAGACAATACATTAGCGATGGTACATGGTCATATGTTTGGAACCTGGTTTTGTTATGTACTTTGCAATAAAATACAACTAATATTTTACATGGGTCCACCAGAATAAGTTCAGTATATAGACCAAAGCTATTTTATTTGGTTTTGTTGCCTTCTTAATATCTTCTGTTCTGGTACTACTAATGTAAAAACTCAACTTATCAGCGAGCTATGAAAAAATAGTGGAACCGCCACTTTCTGAAGGTGGCGAGGCAACTATAACCGCAATGTTAGCTCTTGCTGCAGTGGGTCGGTACCTATCCACTAACAGTGCCAAAAGCACGTCCCTGCGTAATACTGGGTTGGTTGTTAAGGCAATATCGTCCAAACTGCCTCATGATCAAGATATGCAAGCTGAAAGCAATGTTGTATCTGTGCTCCAGACACAAGTCCATTCCCTAACAGAGACCCTTTGTGAAACAAGGAGAGACATTGTTCGATGTCGTCAAGATATGCATGGTTTTGAAACCAGACTATCAGACATTTGCTATGTTGTTCAGGAGCCTAGGGTAAATGAAGGCAAGGGTTATGGTGCTCCATCGGACAATACAGCATGAAAACGTAACAGTCGGGTCAAATGAACTGAGCTTCTGAACTTCTGGTGGTGCATTTATCTGCTAGACTGTCAAGTTTTATGCCAACCTTCCTTTTGTTATATAGTTGTAATTTGTTTTAGTGCGATACAAAATTTATTCTTAACGTGCAGCCACCGGCTGAAGAAAACAGCAAGCCATTTTTGTATAGTGTAGGGTGTTCCTATATTTGCACTGGTTGCGATCTTTGATGCCGAGTGGATGTAATCTGTGCAATCGCCTTAATAGCCTAGCATTAGTTTCGGCCTTATTTATTTCCTAGTCTTATTTTTCCCTAGTTTTCTAGTGGCCGCAACAACCATGGGCCATATACGGGCCGTAGGATCTATGGGTCTCCTACGGGGCCGTAGGATCCATGGGTCTCCTACGGGCCGTCGATAAATGGGCCTCCAATAGGGCCATAGAATCGGTGGGCCTCGGGCCGTCGGATAAATGGGTCTACATGGGCCGTAAACGGGCGTAATTGGTATCGGCCCAGCAAGGTAATGGGTCGTTAACAGGCCATAGGACAGCAAAGGCTTAATTCTGTCACAGGCATAACGGATCGTTAATGGGACAGAATATAGGATGGGCTCTTGCCAGTAATGGGCCGACTCTTTCCATGGGCCGAATTTGGCCCATTAGGGGAACAGGCTAGTAACAGGCTGAAAGTAATCGAGGCCCGAAAAGGAGCCCAAGAACGTATGGGCCGTCAATAGGCTGAGAACTAACACGGGCTGGAAACAGCCCATGTAAATCAAAGGCCATTAATGGGTACAAAGAAAATTACTGTTCATTATGGGCTAGAGTCACTGTGGGTCTGTAAAGGGCCTAAAGATACGAAGGCCTAATATGGGCCAAAAGACGTCGTGGGCCATACATGGGCCAAAAGTGAAATGGGCTGGTGTTATATTCGACGGCCCACATGACGTTGTTGGGCCGATTACCTTTAGGGACTAATGGGTCGTGAGTTATCGGGTTGTAAAATGGGCTATTTACGAAGAGACCGTTAACAGGCTTTTCATGGGCCAGCCCGTTAACTTTTGACCAAGTCAAATGGGCCGTCTTTGTAAGCTAAATGGGCCAGTGGTGGGCCGTGGCACGTGTCGACATATCACATGCGCCTATCTGACCCACTAACGAGCTGACACGTGTTTCGTCCGGCCAATAAGAATTTTACATGTGGAAATTTCCCATTGGTCGGGGCCGTTAATGGGTTATCGGATCCAAAACCCGACCCGATAGCTTAACGGTGTTCCGTTACGGTGGATGCCACATGTCGGTCACCCTTGACGAAAGCACTTCTGTGATGCGCGATTTATCATCATGGAAGTGGACACTTCCGTGATGATAATTTTGGTAATGTCATGGAACACTTCTACGACAGCACAGGTATGACTATCTTGATTCTGTCATAAAATTGTCATGGATGTACATGCATGACAAAAAACGCGACCTACTGTGACAAACACATATCATCACGGAAGTTTATTTTTTTGTAGTGCTCTAAGGCAGCCTCGCTAAGGCCATAGAGGCGGGCGCCACACACTCCGGAGATAGCCTCTAGCTGAAATTTATTAAGCATCGGCGCTATGCTTAGAGGCTGCCTCCAAGCTTTTCATTGCTCTAAAATAATCCGCTTACCCTACATGTCATAAGTGGAGTGTGTTGGACATGTCTCAAGTAGCTAAAAAATAATTCCTTTGGAAAATAGTATTTACTCATTGTAGGGACACCTTAGAGGCAAAGAAAATGTGCCATACATTGCAGAGTTTTGAGCTGACTCTAGCACCGAGTGTCGGTGTCAAAACCAGCAGATCTCAGGTAGGGGGTCCCGTACTATGCGTCTGAGGATCGAAGGTAACATAAGGAAGGGGACACGATGTTTACCCAGGTTCGGACCCTCTTAATGGAGGTAATACCCTACTTCCTGCTTGATTGACTTTGCTGATTATAGGGGTTACAAGAGTTGATCTACCTTGAGATCGTAATGGCTAAACCCTAGATGTCTAGCCTGTATGATTGAGATTGACTCTAAGGACTAAAACCTCCGCTTTATATAGGCACCGAAGGGGACTAGGGGTGTACAAAGTCGGTTTATAGAGGAAGGAAACTACACATCCCGATGCCAAGCTTGCCGTCCACGCAAACGAGAGTCCCATCCGGACACGGGAGAAGGCCTTCGGTTCTGTATCTTCACGGCCCATCAGTCCGGCCCATGTCACATAGGCAGGCTCTCGGAGGACCCCATAATCCAGGACTCCCTCAGTAGCCCCCAAACTTGCCTTCGATGACGACGTTGTATCCGGCTTCATGTCTTCAGCTTTGCAGGGTGAGTTCCCCATTGTGCTCCATATAGTTCGGCTTTTGCATTTAAATATTGCACTCTTCAGATTATGTGCCGCCGTCGCCTCGGCTTCCACGCGTCAGACGAATACGAAGGGTCTAAGCATTTTTTACAAATAACCCCTTGAGCACGTAGGGAAGGCGCTTATTTAAGGAGATTGAATCTCATATTCCAATCCTCACCAGACGAAAATCCTTAGAGCTTGCCATAAGAAACCAACCAAAGATGGCCAACGCTCCTTGTTCTTCCTCACGTCCCCAAGGCCCTCAAGAAGGCAACTGGGAGAGCTGCTTCAGGCGCAGGAATACCTCCCTCCATCGAATCTAGTCCCCATTCGGGCGGGATTAACTACCTATAATGGCAAACCCCTGGCGGAGAAACTCCCCAATTCCAAAAAAGGGGAGAGGGTGTGCTTTGTTTCCTTCTTACTAAGGGGCGTGGGATTTCTAATCCACCCTTAGAGGTCTTCTGGAGTATTATGGTCTCCAACTGCACAACATCACGCTGGGCTCCATTCTACACATCGCGGGCTTTGTTGCTCTTTGCGAGTTGTTTCTAGGCTGCGAAGCCCATTTTGATTTATGGAGGAAATATTTCTGCCTCGTCCCCCGCTCCCAGAAGGGATCCATATTCAAGGTGGGCGGTGCCGAAGTATGGCATATAGGCGGAACAGGATACTTGTCCGGCACTCCAAGGAAGGCATCCGAAGAGTAGCCCTCGGAGTGGTTCTACATTGAAGATGTTGTCCTTCCGGACCAAATCCGGCAAGGTCTTCCCGAATTTTCCTCCGCTCCTTTAAAGAAGCGTGCCAGGTGGCGTCCCCGAAGCTATGAATAAGAAGATAGTGTGGAGGTTAAGAGGCTAGTGAACAAGATCAGGATACTCGCCCACTCCACACTATCCATAGTCGAGGTAATGGCGATTTCAATAACGCGATGTGTTTAGCTGCTTCAATCCAGGGGACTTCCCATATGGCATCACAACGGGGAGGATGACGCCTCACATTGTGGGCACAAGGGTCCGGCTAATTTCGCCGCGCTAGCCGCCACGTTGGCTGACCTTTTCAAAGGGGAAAAGGAAGATTTCGCTCGCCTGAAGTGTCGAGAAGGTTTCTCCATGTATACCCCCATTGACTGGATGAGTCTTTGATTATGGGCCTTAATAGATCTTTTTTTCCTTAACTATGCTTTTTGGTCGAACTCAATCCGACTACCTTTAACAGGAATGGAGAAAGGTCGTCGCGGGGATCTACAGCCCCGCTCCGCAGCCGGAGGACCATAAACGAGACCTTGATCCTGGATACGAAGATGATCCGGATATATTTGTAGACTTTAAGGATGGAGTCTTTTATCAGACGAGCTATGATGGTACGGAAGTGGCTATTATAGCCGACTACCGGGCCTTCTCCCTTCCTCCCATGTAAGTACCCAGGAGACATCTCCTCAAAAAGAGTTTTCCCACTGCGACTCATCCACTGCACTACATCATGCTCCCAAGGGGCGACGCTCGCACCAACGTGTTGCATCGAAGGCATCCTCTAAGAAGACGATGCTTGCACAATGTGCATCTCTGAAAAGAAAGGCGAACAATGATACAGCTGGGCCCTCTTCTGTGTCGAAGAGGTATAATCCTTTAGCACGCACTCATCGGATAGATCGGATGGTGACATTCCCTGGCGTGCCATATTGCAGGTGGAGCGAACGCCGGACTACATCCGGAGACTTGGCCAGTCCTGCACAGACTAATCCAGCCCCGGACCCTGCCACAAGGGCTGGAGGGGATGCGGGTGTTGGGGAACGTAGTAATTTCAAAAAAAAATCCTACGCACACGCAAGATCATGGTGGTGCATAGCAACAAGAGGGGAGAGTGTTGTCCACGTACCCTTGTAGACCATAAGCGGACGCATTATGACAACGCGGTTGATGTAGTCGTACGTCTTCACGATCCGACCGATCCAAGCACCGAACGTACGGCACCTCCGAGTTCAGCACACGTTCAGCTCGATGACGATCCCCGGACTCCAATCCAGCAGGGTGTCGGGGATGAGTTCCGTCAGCACGACGGCGTGGTGACGATGATGATGTTCTACCGACGCAGGGCTTCGCCAAAGCACCGCTACGATATGACCGAGGTGGAATATGGTGGAGGGGGGCACCGCACACGGCTAAGGAGCGATCACGAAGATCAACTTGTGTGTTCTAGGGTGTCCCCCTGCCCCCGTATATAAAGGAGGGAGGGGGGAGGTGCGGACGGCCCCCAAGGGGTGCGCCTGGAGGAGTCCCACTCCCACCGGGAGTAGGACTCCCCCTCTTGCCTTGGTGGAGAAGGAAAGGGGGGAGGGGAAAGAGGAAAGGGGGGGAGGGGGCGTGCGGCCTGCCCTGGCCGGCCCTCCTCTTCTCCCTCATGGCCCATGTAGGCCCAATAACCCCCGGGGGGGTTCCGGTAACCCCCTGGTACTCCGGAAAAATCTCGGTTTCTCCCGGAACAATTCCGATATCCAAATATAGGCTTCCAATATATCAATCTTTATGTCTCGACCATTTCGAGACTCCTCGTCATGTCCTGGATCACATCCGGGACTCCGAACAACCTTCGGTACATCAAAATATATAAACTCATAATAAAAATTGTCATCGTAACGTTAAGCGAGCGGACCCTATGGGTTCGAGAACTATGTAGAGATGACCTAGAACTATTCTCGGTCAATAACCAATAGCGGAACCTGGATGCTCATATTGGCTCCTACATATTCTACGAAGATCTTTATCGGTCAAACCGCATAACAACATACGTTGTTCCCTTTGCCATCGGCATGTTACTTGCCCGAGATTCGATCGTCGGTATCTAATACCTAGTTCAATCTCGTTACCGGCAAGTCTCTTTACTCGTTACGTAATGCATCATTCCGTAACTGACTCATTAGCTACATTGCTTGCAAGGCTTATAGTGATGTGCATTATTGAGAGGGCCCAGAGATACCTCTCCGACAATCGGAGTGACAAAACCTAATCTTGAAATACGCCAACCCAACATGTACGTTTGGAGACACCTGTAGTACTCCTTTATAATCACCCAGTTACGTTGTGACGTTTGGTAGCACCCAAAGTGTTCCTCTGGTAAATGGGAGTTGCATAATCTCATAGTTACAGGAACATGTATAAGTCATGAAGAAAGCAATAGCAATATACTAAACGATCAAGTGCTAGGCTAACGGAATGGGTCATGTCAATCACATCATTCTTCTAATGATGTGATCCCGTTAATAAAATGACAACTCATTTGTCCATGGCTAGGAAACATAACCATCTTTGATAAACAAGCTAGTCAAGTAGAGGCATACTAGTGACACTATGTTTGTCTATGTATTCACACGTGTATTATGTTTCCGGTTAATACAATTCTAACATGAATAATAAACATTCATCATGATATAAGGAAATAAATAATAACTTTATTATTGCCTCTAGGGCATATTTCCTTCAATCTCCCACTTGCACTAGAGTCAATAATCTAGTTCACATCATCATGTGATTCAACACCAATATTCACATATGTATGTGATTAACACCCATAGTTCACATCGTCATGTGATCAACACCCAAAGGGTTTACTAGAGTCAATAATCTAGTTCACATCGCTATGTGATTAACACCCAAAAGAGTACTAAGGTATGATCATGTTTTGCTCATGAGAGGAGTTTAGTCAACGGGTCTGTCACATTCAGAGCCGTATGTATTTTGCAAATATTCTATGTCCACAATGCTCTGCACGGAGCTACTCTAGCTGATTGCTCCCACTTTCAATATGTATCCAGATTGAGACTTAGAGTCATCTAGATTGGTGTAAAAGCTTGCATCGTTGTAACTTTTACGACGGGCTCTTTTATCACCTCCATAATCGAGAAACATCTCCTTATTTGTCTAAGGATAATTTTGACCAATGTCCAGTGATCTACTTCTAGATCACTATTGTACTCCCTTGCCAAATTCAGAGCAAGGTATACAATAGGTCCGGTACATAGCATACTTTATAGAACCTATGACTGAGGCATAGGGAATGACTTTCATTCTCTTTTCTATTTTCTGCCGTGGTCGGGATTTGAGTCTTACTCAATTTCACACCTTTGCAACACAGGCAAGAACTCTTTCTTTGACTGTTCCATTTTGAACTACTTCAAAAAAATTATCAAGGTATGTACTCATTGAAAAACTTATCAAGCGTCTTGATATATCTATATAGATCTTGATGCTCAATGCGTAAGCAGCTTCACCAAGGTCTTTCTTTGAAAAACTTCTTTCAAACACTCCTTTATGCTTTCCAGAAAATTCTACATCATTTCCAATTAATAATATGTCATTCACATATACTTATCAGAAATGCTGTAGTGCTCCCACTCACTTTCTTGTAAATACAGGTCTTTCCAAAAGTCCGTATAAAACCATATGCTTTGATCAACTCATCAAATTGTATATTCCAACTCCGATATGCTTGCACCAGTCCATTGATGGATCGCTGGAGCTTGCACATTTTGTTAGCACCTTTAGGATTGACAAAACCTTCTAGTTGCATCATATACAACTCTTCTTTAAAGAATCCATTAAGGAATGCAGTTTTTGACATCCATTTGCCAGATTTCATAAAATGTGGCAATTGCTAACATGATTCGGACAGACTTAAGCATCGTTACGAGTGAGAAAATCTCATCATATTCAACACCTTGAACTTGTCAAAAAACCTTTTGCAACAAGTCGAGCTTAGTAGATAGTAACACTACTATCAGTGTCTGTCTTCCTCTTGAAGATCCATTTATTTAACATGGCTTGCTGATCATCGAGCAAGTCAATCAAAGTCCATACTTTGTTCTCATACATGGATCCCATCTCAGATTTTATGGCCTCAAGCCATTTCGCAGAATCAGGGCTCATCATCGCTTCCTCATAGTTCGTAGGTTCATCATGGTCTAGTAACATGACTTCCAGAACAGGATTACCATACCACTCTGGTGCGGATCTTTCTCTGGAAGACCTACGAGGTTTTGTAGTAACTTGATCTGAAGTTTCATGATCATCATCATTAGCTTCCTCACTAATTGGTGTAGGAATCATTGGAACTGATTCCTGTGATGAACTACATTTCAATTCAGGAGAAGGTACAATTACCTCATCAAGTTCTACTTTCTTCCCACTCACTTCTTTCGAGAGAAACTCCTTCTCTAGAAAGGATCCATCTTAGCAACGAATAATTTGCCTTCGGATCTGTGATAGAAGGTGTACCCAATAGTTACCTTTGGGTATTCTATGAAGACGCACTCCTCCGATTTGGGTTCGAGATTATCAGGTTGAAACTTTTTCACATAAGCATCGCAGCCCCAAACTTTAAGAAACGACAACTTTGGTTTCTTGCCAAACCACAGTTCATAAGGCTCATCTCAACGGATTTTGATGGTGCCCTATTTAAAGTGAATGCAGTTGTCTCTAATGCATAACCCCAAAACGATAGTGGTAAATCGATAAGAGACATCATAGATCGCACTATATCCAATAAAGTATGGTTATGACGTTCGGACACACCATTAAGCTGTGTGTTCCAGGTGGCATGAGTTTGTGAAACTATTCCACATTGTTTTAATTGAAGGCCAAACTCGTAACTCAAATATTCTTCTCCATGATCAGATTGTAGAAACTTTATTTTCTTGTTATGATGATTTTCCACTTCACTCTGAAATTGTTTGAACTTTTCAAATTGTTTCAGACTTATGTTTCATCAAGTAGATATACCCATATCTGCTCAAATCATCTGTGAAGGTCAGAAAATAATGATACTTGCCACGAGCCTTAACACTCATCGGATCGCATACATCGGTATGTATTATTTCCAATAAGTCAGTAGCTCGTTCCATTGTTCCGGAGAACGGAGTTTTAGTCATCTTGCCCAAAAGGCATGGTTCGCAAGCATCAAATGATTCATAACCAAGTGATTCCGAAAATCCATCTTTATGGAGTTTCTTCATGCGCTTTACACCGATATGACCCAAACGGCAGTGCCACAAATAAGTTGCACTATCATTATTAACTTTGCATCTTTTGGCATCAATATTATGAATATGTGTATCACTACGATCGAGATCCAACAAACTATTTTCATTGGGTGTATGACCATCGAAGGTTTTATTCATGTAAACAGAACAACAATTATTCTTTGACTTTAAATGAATAACCGTATCGCAATAAACATGATCAAATCATATTCATGTTCAACGCAAATGCCAAATAACATTTATTTAGGTTTAACACTAATCCCGAAAGTATAGGGAGTGTGCGATGATGATCATATCAATCTTGGAACCACTTCCAACACACATCGTCACTTCACCCTCAACTAGTTTCTGTTTATTCTGTAACTCCTGTTTCGAGTTACTAATCTTAGCAACCGAACAAGTATCAAATACTCAGGGGTTACTATAAACACTAGTAAGGTACACATCAATAACCTGTATATCAAATATACCCTCGTTCAGTTTGCCATCCTTCTTATCCACCAAATATTCAGGGTATTTCCATTTCCAGTGACCATTTCCTTTGCAGTGTAAGCACTCAGTTTCAGGCTTTGGTTCAGCTTTGGGCTTCTTCATGGGAGTGACAACTTGCTTTTCATTCTAGTTGAAGTTCCCTTTCTTTCCCTTTGCCCTTTACTTGAAACTAGTGATCTTGTCAACCATCAACACTTGATGCTCTTTCTTGATTTCTACCTTCGTCGATTTCAACATCACGAAGAGCTCGGGAATCATTTTTGTCATCCCTTGCATACTATAGTTCATCACAAAGTTCTACTAACTTGGTGATGGTGACTAGAGAACTCTGTCAATCACTATCTTATCTGGAAGATTAACTCCCACTTGATTCAAGCGATTGTAGTACCCAGACAATCTGAGCACATGCTCACTAGTTGAGCGATTCTCCTCCATCTTTTAGCCATAGAACTTGTTGGAGACTTCATATCTCTCAAGTTGTGTATTTTCTTGAAATATTAACTTCAACTCCTGGAACATCTCATATGGTCCATGATGTTCAAAACATCTTTGAAGTCCTGATTCTAAGCCGTTAAGCATGGTGCACTAAACTATCAAGTAGTCATCATATTGAGCTAGCCAAACGTTCATAACGTCTGCATCTGCTCCTGCAATAGGTCTGTCACCTAGCAGTGCATTAAGGACATAATTCTTCTGTGCAGCAATGAGGATAAACCTCAGATCATGGATCCAATCCGCATCATTGCTACTAACATCTTTCAACACAATTTTCTCTAGGAACATATCAAAATAAACATATGAAAGCAACAACGCAAGCTATTGATTTACAACATAATTTGCAAAATACTACCAGGACTAAGTTCATGATAAATTTAAGTTCAATTAATCACATTACTAAAGAACTCCCACTTAGATAGACATCCCTCTAATCCTCTAAGTGATTACGTGATCCATATCAACTACACCATGTCCGATCATCACGTGAGATGGAGTAGTTTCAACAGTGAACATCAATATGTTGATCATATCTACTATATGATTCACACTCGACCTTTCGGTCTCCGTGTTCTGAGGCCATATCTGTTATATGCTAGGCTCGTCAAGTTTAACCTGAGTATTCCGCGTGTGCAACTGTTTTGCACCCGTTGTATTTGAACGTAGAGCCTATCACACCCGATCATCACGTGGTGTCTCAGCACGAAGAACTTTCGCAACGGTGCATACTCAGGGAGAACACTTCTTGATAATTTAGTGAGAGATCATATTAAAATGCTATTGTCAATCAAAGCAAGATAAGATGCATAAAGGATAAACATCACATGCAATCAATATAAGTGATATGATATGGCCATCATCATCTTGTGCTTGTGATCTCCATCTCCGAAGCACCATCGTGATCACCATCATCACCGGCGCGACACCTTGATCTCCATCGTAGCATCGTTGTCGTTACGCCATCTATTGCTTCTATGACTATCGCTACCGCTTAGTGATAAAGTAAAGCAATTACAGGGCGTTTGCATTTCATACAATAAAGCGACAACCATATGGCTCCTGCCAGTTGCCAATAACTTCGGTTACAAAACATGATCATCTCATACAATAAAATATAGCATCACATCTTGACCATATCACATCACAACATGCCCTGCAAAAACAAGTCAGACGTCCTCTACTTTGTTTTTGCAAATTTTTACGTGGCTGCTACGGGCTGAGCAAGAACCATTCTTACCTACGCATCAAAACCACAACGATAGTTCGTCAAGTTAGTGTTGTTTTAACCTTCGCAAGGACCGGGCGTAGCCACACTCGGTTCAACTAAAGTTGGAGAAACAGACACCCGCTAGTCACCTGTGTGCGAAGCACGGCGGTAAAACCAGTCTCGCGTAAGCGTACGCGTAATGTCGGTCTGGGCCGCTTCATCCAACAATACCACTCAACCAAGGTATGACATGCTGGTAAGCAGTATGACTTGTATCGCCCACAACTCACTTGTGTTCTACTCGTGCAAATAACATCAACGCATAAAACCTAGCTCGGATGCCACTGTTGGGGAACGTAGTAATTTCAAAAAAAAAATCCTACGCACACGCAAGATCATTGTGATGCATAGCAACGAGAGGGGAGAGTGTTGTCCATGTACCCTTGTAGACCGTAAGCGGAAGCGTTATGATAACGCGGTTGATGTAGTCGTACGTCTGCACGATCCGACCGATCCAAGCACCGAACGTACGGCACCTCCGAGTTCAGCACACGTTCAGCTCGATGACGATCCCCGGACTCCGATCCAGCAGGGTGTCGGGGATGAGTTCCGTCGGCACGACGGCGTGGTGACGATGATGATGTTCTAACGATGCAGGGCTTCGCCTAAGCACCGCTACGATATGACCGAGGTGGAATATGGTGGAGGGGGGCACCACACACGGCTAAGGAACGATCACAAAGATCAACTTGTGTGTTCTAGGGTGCCCCCCTGCCCCCGTATATAAAGGAGGGAGGGGGGAGGTGCGGCCGGCCCCCAAGGGGTGCGCCTGGAGGAGTCCTACTCCCATCGGGAGTAGGACTCCCCCCTCTTGCCTTGGTGGAGAAGGAAAGGGGGGAGGGGAAAGAGGAAAGGGGGGGCGCCGCCCCCCCCCCTCCTTGTCCTATTCGGACTAGGGGGAGGGGACGCGTGGCCTGCCCTGGCCGGCCCTCCTCTTCTCCCTCATGGCCCATGTAGGCCCAATAACCCCCGGGGGGTTCCGGTAACCCCCCGGTACTCCAGAAAAATCCCGGTTTCTCCCTGAACGATTCTGATATCCAAATATAGGCTTCCAATATATCAATCTTTATGTCTCGGCCATTTCGAGACTCCTCGCCATGTCCTGGATCACATCCGGGACTCCGAACAACCTTCGGTACATCAAAATATATAAACTCATAATAAAAACTGTCATCGTAACATTAAGCGTGCGGACCCTACGGGTTCGAGAACTATGTAGACATGACCTAGAACTATTCTCGGTCAATAACCAATAGAGGAACCTGGATGCTCATATTGGCTCCTACATATTCTACGAAGATCTTTATCGGTCAAACCGCATAACAACATACGTTGTTCCCTTTGTCATCGGCATGTTACTTGCCCGAGATTCAATCGTCGGTATCTAATACCTAGTTCAATCTCGTTACCGGCAAGTCACTTTACTCGTTACATAATGCATTATTCCGTAACTAACTCATTAGCTACATTGCTTGCAAGGCTTATAGTGATGTGCATTATCGAGAGGGCCCAGAGATACCTCTCCGACAATCGGAGTGACAAAACCTAATCTCGAAATACGCCAACCCAACATGTACCTTTGGAGACACCTGTAGTACTCCTTTATAATCACCCAGTTATGTTGTGACATTTGGTAGCACCCAAAGTGTTCCTCCGGTAAACGGGAGTTGCATAATCTCATAGTTACAGGAACATGTATAAGTCATGAAGAAAGCAATAGCAATATACTAAACGATCAAGTGCTAGGCTAATGGAATGGGTCATGTCAATCACATCATTCTTCTAATGATGTGATACCATTAATCAAATGACAACTCATTTGTCCATGGCTAGGAAACATAACCATCTTTGATAAACGAGCTAGTCAAGTAGAGGCATACTAGTGACACTATGTTTGTCTATGTATTCACACACGTAATATGTTTCCGGTTAATACAATTCTAGCATGAATAATAAACATTCATCATGTTATAAGGAAATAAATAATAACTTTATTATTGCCTCTAGGGCATATTTCCTTTAGCGGGAGCAATGCTGGATTGTCATCTCCTAGAGGATTTGGATAATGTATCCGTCACAAATTCCGAAGTGGAGAGTGCGATGGGTCACCGGCGGCGGAGAGCGGCTATGCGTGGCCCGAACTTCACTGAAGAGGCCTTCAATGCCTTCAGCTCAATGGATGCTTATATTCGAGCTACTCGGGATGGACTTGCTCGAGCCACTCACCAGCTTTCAAAGGATATGCGGGTAAGTATTTTTATGCAGATTCAATAATCATATGCCAGTGCCCCCGAGTCTTGAAGCAGTTGGCCCAACTGATTTAAGAGTTGTTATATTGAAGAAATCCAAGAATGCACCTGATGGTAAGTACAACAGCAGCTTAGAAATAAGGTTCCATGCTTACAACGAGGTTACTTAAATATGCTTTTTGTCTTGTTGGTAGGCTTGACAGATCAATTGGAGGAGAGGCTAAGGGCTTCTCAAGCGGACAAACAACATGCCAAAGGGCAAGAAGCTGCTGGTCAACGTGTATTGACATAGACCATTAATGAGAAGAACAAACTACAGGATGCAAATATCAAGAAAGCCAAAGAACTGAAGGATTTTAGAGCCCAATTATCGGATGCTTTGAAGGAGAAAGAAGCTGAAAGGCGGCATATTCAGTATGCTCTTTAACCTATCTGTCACATGGTCTCCTATTTGAAAATTTTACAAGTTTGCTTCTGTAGGTGTGCTGACCGAAAATCCCAAAGGAGAAGTGTCGGGATTCCAAGGCGACCTACTACAAGAGCTGCCCAAAGTGCATGAGCGAGATCGGAAAGCATTAAGGAATATGGCGAAGGCTTTATGGCCATCTGATTCCCCTTCAGGAAGTATGGATGAACTTGCGAATTTATTCAAGGGAGCTCATCGCCATTTGGAGCTATGGAAGATATCAGTGTGTCGGGAAGGCTCCCGAGAAGCCTGGGCCATGGTGAAAATGCGGTATACCAAGCTTGATCCGAATCATATGGACCGGGTTGGACCTCGGGGACCAGATGGACAAGAAATTCCTATGAGCTTAGTGTACGACCAAGTGAAAATAGCCGCTAAGTTTTCTCAAAATGATTGTAAACTAGAGAACCTACTAGAGGGTCTAGAGGAAGAAGAAGTTTTCGAGTCCAAGTAGTAGTGTACTTTATCGACAAACTTATCTCTAGCCGAATTGTAAAACGATTGTCATGGCATACTTTCCGCTTCACCCTCCAGAACCCGAGGTTTGGAGTGTTTCCTGATGCCACTAGTAAAAGGAAACTAGGTAGTCCGATCATAGTTGCTTAAACAGACAAGTTGTATTCAGGGAATTATGTTGTATTACATTTGATCGTAAGAAACATCTTCCACAGAGAATAGTTCCGTTAAGGGTTCCTTTCCCTGGGTCAGCATGTATTTTTTGCGCATGCATAAGCTGTGGTGCGAGAAATCACGATACACATTATAATTGGGGGTGTATATTGCAACGAGGGCAGTCAGTCTCTTGTCCGCCGACCGATTATTCCCTTAAGAATGCTAGCTTTCGGCTTCACCCATCTGAGGTACACATCTGGATGACCCGGCTGTAACAATCATAGAGGTGCTCCCTTTATGCCCTAGCCGAACAAGCGGGAACGTATGGCATAAGCACAGGAGCCATGCAACCCAGCTTGGCAAAAACTTAAGTCATAAAGGTGCTTATAATGGCGAAGACAAGGCACATGTGAGTAGACAACGCATATATACGGTGAGCTTGACGCTCCAAAATAATAATCGTAATAGGCTTCTATGAATAGAAGCCCCCAGGTATCATGGGGTATGTACGTTTAATGATGTATATCCCTCGAGTGTGCGGTTTATCTGAACACTGGCAAAAGTCGTACAAAAAACGAAAAAGAGAAAAAAAAGGGGTGAGAGGAAGAGAAGAAAAGACGAAAAAAATTATGCGTACGATCTTCGGAGCCGAGCGGCGTTCCATGGGTTTGGTTCCAAATGATTATCTGAAGCGTTGCAAAGGCGATAGGCTCCTCCGATGAGAACTTCATCTATGATGAAGGGACCCTCCCATTTGGGCTTGAGCTTGTCCTTTTTATTCTCTGGTAGGTGCAAGACGAGTTCACCGACATTATAAGTCTTTGCACATACTTCCCTGCTTTGATATCGCCGAGCTTGCTGTTCGTAAAATGCGGAACGGGCCTTCGCAATGCCACGCTCCTCCTCCAAGCCATCCAGATCGTTCTGCGGATCGAGCTCGGCCTCTCTCTCTTCGTACATGCGCACTCGAGGTGAGTCATGAATAATGTCGCAAGGCAATACTGCCTCAGCACCGTACACCATGAAAAAAGGTGTATATCCGGTTGTGAGATTGGGCGTGGTACGTAGCCCCCAGAGTACAGAATCGAGTTCTTCAACCCAGTGCTTGTTTGATTCATGCAGGGATCGCACTAGTATGGGTTTAATGCCGCTCATTATCAAGCTGTTAGCCCGTTCGACCTGACCGTTTGTCTGAGGGTGATATACAGAGGCATAATCGAGCTTGATGCCCAAATTGGCGCACCAGGTTTTCACCTCATCGGTCGTAAAGTTAGAACTGTTGTCAGTAATAATACTGTGCGGGACACCGTAACAGTGTACCACACCGGATATGAAGTCTATAACTGGTCCAGCTTCGACCATTTTGACTGGTTTGGCTTCTATCCACTTGGTGAACTTGACGACCATGACCAGTAAATATTTCTTCTTATGTCTTCCCCCTTTAAGAGGTCCGACCATGTCAAGCCCCCAGACCACAAAAGGCAACGTAATGGGGATTGTTCGTAAGGCAGTGGGCGGCATATGGCTTTGATTTGCGAAAATCTAGCATCCAATACATCGTTGTATGATGTCTACTACACAACCTTCTTCTTGTAGACGTTGTTGGGCCTCCAAGTGCAGAGGTTTGTAGGACAGTACCAAATTTCCCTCAAGTGGATGACCTAAGGTTTATCAATCCGTGGGAGGCGTAGGATGAAGATGGTCTCTCTCAAACAACCGTGCAACCAAATAACAAAGAGTCTCTTGTGTCCCCAACACACCCAATACAATGGTAAATTGTATAGGTGCACTAGTTCGGCGAAGAGATGGTGATACAAGTGCAATATGGATGGTAGATATAGGTTTTTGTAATCTGAAAATATAAAAAC
Organism: Triticum aestivum; assembly: GCF_018294505.1. Lineage (NCBI taxonomy): Eukaryota > Viridiplantae > Streptophyta > Magnoliopsida > Poales > Poaceae > Triticum > Triticum aestivum. Next base: position 612,220,690 of record NC_057807.1, on the reverse strand, counting down.
AGAAATGTAACTAATGATAAAAGTGAGAACAAATGGTATTGCAATGGTAGGAAACAAGGCCTAAGGTTCATACTTTCACTAGTGCAAGTTCTCTCAACAATAATAACATAACTGGATCATATAACTATCCCTCAACATGCAACAAAGAGTCACTCCAAAGTCACTAATAGTGGAGAACAAACGAAGAGATTATTGTAGGGTACGAAACCACCTCAAAGTTATCCTTTCTAATCGATCTATTCAAGAGTCCGTAGTAAAATAACACGAAGCTATTCTTTCTGTTCGATCTATCATAGAGTTCGTACTAGAATAACACCTTAAGACACAAATCAACCAAAACCCTAATGTCACCTAGATACTCCAATGTCACCTCAAGTATCCGTGGGTATGATTATATAATATGGATCACACAATCTCAGATTCATCTATTCAACCAACACAAAGTACTTCAAAGAGTGCCCCAAAGTTTCTACCGGAGAGTCAAGACGAAAACGTGTGCCAACCCATATGCATAGGTTCATTGAACCCGCAAGTTGATCACCAAAACATACATCGAGTAGATCACATGAATATCCCATTGTCACCACAGATAAGCATGACAAGACATACATCAAGTGTTCTCAAATCCTTCAAGACTCAATCCGGCAAGACAACTTCAAGGGGAAAACTCAATTCATCACAAGAGAGTAGAGGGGGAGAAACATCATAAGATCCAACTACAATAGCAAAGCTCGCGATACATCAAGATCGTATCACCTCAAGAACACGAGAGAGAGAGAGAGAGAGAGAGAGAGATCAAACACATAGCTACTGCTACATACCCACAGCCCCGAGGGTGAACTACTCCCTCCTTGTCATGGAGAGCGCTGGGATGATGAAGATGGCCACCGGTGAGGGATCCCCCCCCTCCGGCAGGGTGCCGGAACAGGGTCCCGATTGGTTTTTGGTGGCTACAGAGGCTTGCGGCGGCAGAACTCCCGATCTATTGTGCTCTCCGATGTTTTTAGGGTATATGGAGATATATAGATATATAGGCGAAAGAAGTCGGTCGGGGGAGCCACGAGGGGCCCATGAGGGTGGGGGCGCGCCCAGGGGGGAGGGCGCGCCTCCTTGCCTCGTGGCCACCTCGAAGCTTCCCTTACGTGCACTCCAAGTCCCCTGGATTGCTTCCGTTCCAAAAATAACTCTACCAAAGGTTTCATTCCGTTTGGACTCTGTTTGATATTCCTTTTCTTCGAAACACAGAAATAGGCAAGAAAACAGCAATATGGGATGGGCCTCCGGTTAATAGGTTAGTCCCCAAAATAATATAAAAGTGTATAATAAAGCCCATAAACATCCAAAACAGATAATATAATAGCATGAATGCTTCATAAATTATAGATACGTCGGAGACGTATCAGCATCCCCAAGCTTAATTCCTGCTCGTCCTCGAGTAGGTAAATGATAAAAGAAAGAATTTATGAAGTGTGAATGCTAGCAGATGCACAAGTTTGATCAATGATAATTGCAATCACCTTTTCTAGCATGATTATATGTCATAACAGTAGTTTATCTCATAAAACTTCTCATGATCAAGTAACAAGTTATTCACATGTTAAAGCATAGACCATAAACTTTCTTGAAAACTAGCAAACTATGTTCTCAGTCATCAAACAATTGCAATTCATCTTATTTTCAGGAAGGGTCTATGTCAGAGCTTTGATTTAGCAAATCTCACATACTCAACTATCATATAGTCTTCCATGATTGCTACCACTCAAAGCATATTTTTAGAACAAATAGCATCTATCGAACACAGAGAAAGATAGGGGCTTAATGTTTCGCCTCCCAACTTACTTATCATATAGATAATTGTCAACAATAATAATTCATGATCAAATATATTTGATTGGCCATATATGCTTAGATCTTTCCCCAACACATGATGCTTGCCAACTAAAGAGTAGATAGGAATGAGAAGGAATACTACTGACTCTTGCATAAAACTAAAAGATAGGCTCTTCGCAAAGGGAAGCAGGGATTTGCAGAGGCTCGATTTTGAAATAGAGATAAATAATTTTGAGAGGTATGCTTTCATTGTCAACATAACAACCAAGGGTTCCCAGTTTCTTCCATACTAGATACATTATAGGCGGTTCCCAAACAGAATGTTAAAGTTTTTACTCCCCCTCCACCAACAATCATCAATCCATGGCTTGACCGAAACAACGGGTGCCTCCAACTAACAACAATCCTGGGGGAGTTTTGTTTGCAATTATTTTTGATTTGATTTTGATCTTTTGATCATGGGATTGGGCATCCCGGTTACCAGCCATTTTTCTCGTGAATGATGAGCGGAGTCCACTCATCTTGAGAATAACCCACCTAGCATGGAAGATACTGACAGCCCCTAGTCGCTACATGAGCGATTCGGGCATACAAAACAGAATATTATTTGAAGGTTTAGAGTTTGGAACATGCAAATTTACTTGGAACAACAGGTAAATACCGCATATAGGTAGGTATGGTGGAAACTCATGGAAGAAACTTGGTTCAAGGGATTTGGATGCACAAGCAGTATTCCCGCTTAGTACAGATATTTTGGCTAGCAAAGGATTCTAAAAAGCAAGCACCACATGTTGGAGGATCTATAACAATATAACTTCTATACAAATATGCCCAAACATAACTCATTATGTTGTCTTCCTTGTCCAGTTTCAACTAATTTGCTCAGGTTAAATAATTAATGGGGCTCACAATCATAGAAGATGTCTAAGATAGTATATTTATATGTGAAATATCTCTTCCTTCAGTATTCTTTCATGAATTGTTCAAGTGACCAATACAATGTTTGCTAACCTTCAATAAATTTACCACCTCTACTTCTTAGATGTGAAGTCATAACTCCCAATGGGGTAAGCATATGAAACATATATAATTTCAGATTTATGAAATTCAACTTATTCAACCATTTACTCATAGGGTATAAGTGAAGCACACGAGTAAATGACAAACGACTCCAAAAAGATATAAGTGAAAATCAATGAGTAGCTAAATAATTATGTAACTATGTGAAGACTCTCTCTCATTTAAGAATTTCAGATCTTGGTATCTATTATATACTTAAACAAAAGTAAAAGAAGACACCACGTTCTTCCACATAAGCTAAAATAATACACATCATTGATCAATAATACTTACGGCTGAGATTTAACGATATTACACATGCCTAAAGCTATGTATATTGCATGACACGTACACAGTTTTTTTAGGAAACACATACAGAGGTGAAAGTTTAAGTTGGAAAGAAAGAGATAGTTTGGATTGGCTTATTAAAAATAAAAAGTCCTACCCTATAAGGACACACATTATGTGGTCACGTCTATATGCTTACACAAGGGAAAAAACAAAGCCTATTCTTAAAAACAAAAAAAATTCCTATCCTACTTGGACACGTACATCTATCTTTTTAGAACTAGGACACGTACATCTAATCAACCATGTACAAGAACACATCAAGCCCCTCCTCACGATGCAACCCTTGTTCCTCACGTAGCCACGTCAGCTCCATGTTCTTGCGGCAGGCGTGTTCCTCCGCTTCCCTATGCACCTCTACCATCGTGTCTTATACTTGATCTGGTAGCCATCGTCCTACTATTCTGCCGCGCTCCTCCTATTATTTCTCTCGCATCTTCTCAGAACATCTGCAGATTCAAGTCAGCAGGCAATTATTGGTACCTCTTTAATGAAAAAGAACAGCCGCTGTGGGCTGAAGCTTCACAATCGGCAATGCCATCAATTGTACGTCATTGTTTTCCCAGGCTAATCAACTACGTCTTTGTCTCTTGGTGCAGGTCCACACACGAGCATGCGGCTTCTTCAATAAGAAGACCTGATCTTTTCCTAGGAGGGTGTATCAAAAACCAAGCATCTAGGATCTAGCCTAAGGAAGGTGAGTCTGTGCATGTCTTGGTAGAGTTGTAGATTGTGGCTTGATACTAATGTTTGATATGTTTTCCTGAAAGAAAAATCCCGTTCCATGCATGGTGGATTGATGGTTCCAAAATCTACATATTACTACAGAATGAATATATGCCATCACCATGCCTTATCCCAATTAATTATGGTCCATTGACACATGATACAATGTGAGAATTTTATATGTAGAAGCAAGCAATACTTTTCTCCTAAGCTGCAAGCTGCTCTGTTCTAGAGATCAAGGACTCCAGAACCAAGTGTGCTTTTGTGGTCCATGAAGACGAGCACCAGCATGACGTCTACACCGAGCTGTAGCAAAACGGTGAGATGCTGGAGGTCTTGCTATAGGGCGCCAACATGTACCTTGGGAGCGACATTGGCTGCACTCCAGATGTTGCCACCTAGGAGGCCACCGCAAAAACGGTGGTGCCGTCTAGGGGCTTGGAGGACAAGCCTGGCGGATTAGTATTTCCAAATCTTTCTCACTTATCCTCGGTCTACAAGAATTGGTAGTGTTGGCTTCCTGGCTATTGCGATGAACAGATATTGTTTGGTGCAATTTCCAATCTGTAGTAACTAATATGTGCATCTTATATATATTCCTAGCTTTACTTAATTGGATGTGAGTACTGAGCACAATGGTTTATTTCTCTTTGTCCAGGTTACTTCGTTCACACCAGCATAGCCGAGGAAAAGAAAGTTCAGCTGAAATTTAATATGTGGTGGTAGACACAGAATCAGGTTGGTACGTGTACATTTTCTCTAGGTTTAAGAAATAAAGCCTTTCTTTAGAGAATATATTGTAGATAGTTTTTTTTACTATTATCTTATATTACTATGATTATAAATTTAATATAATATCTACTTTTCTTCCATGGTTTTTATTTGTAGGTTTTAAATAAATACTTTCTATTCATATCGATCCTCAAAGTTAATGGTGGCAACTATGCAGAAATGATGTGTTTTTATGTGGTTGGTGTTTACATTAATATAGCCCTATTTTTTTTACTGAATATACTTTTTTTACATATTTCTATTTCCTTGCTAACATTTAAATTGGATAATTTTATCTTCTTTTTGCTACATTGTGATTTGGTTTTGTAGTTGAGCTGGACTTAGTGTCATTCAAAACTCCAACAAACCAACATGTTGCTATTGTCACAACTGAAATGATCAAGCCATAAGTTCGGGGTTATTGTCTACTTTTCTTGATTTGAACTTTCCTAAGAGAAATAGTTTGCGAGTATGTATTGCACAAACCTGAAGTTCAATAGGTTAGTATAATAAGCATGGAAGATGTACTTTGATGCATTTTATAACTAATTTGGTTCTAAGCATTTGGATATATTAAGATATTTTGTATTTTAGTGTTCTCAATTTCCTTTGTTCTCAGTCCCATATTAAAGGTGTGGTTCCATTTTACCTTGCATTTTTAAGTTGACGTTAGCCAGATATAGTCTCTCTCTATCATCGAACCTATTAGATAATTATTATTGTGTAAGGCAAGTGTGCTTTATAAGTATTCAAGAACAGATATATTGAACGTGGCTTAGGAGGAAATTAGATCTCATATATTGCTTTCTAAAACAAACTTATGTGCAATTCATCTAAGAAATCCTAACCATGAAATGTTGTTGCATTTCAAAAAGAAGTTATATAATCGAGAAATGTGCCCTAATTATGTCGGAATAAAATTTATATACCATATACTATTTGTTTATACATATTATCGGGTCCCCTGCTGAAAAACTATATTTTGTAATGTAAGATATTATAGAATTACATGACAATGTTTAAACATAGAATTTGTAGCAGATGAAGAAGTTGGCCCATATTGATTTTCCAATGCAACATAATTGATCAGATAATGATCACTAGTCCAAAGGCAAGGCAAGACACAATGATGCATCCAATATGTGCCCATGATGCTCTAACACAAATTTATTTATCATTTATATTAAAAATAAACAAATGAGATTTAGAAGGGCCGATATTTAGAAGCTTTGTCACGAGTAAGGATGGTAGATCGATGAGTTTTGACCGGATTACAACATTAAAGATTCTCTAGAATCATTGATTACAACTACATAAATCCATATACAAATAAGACTACATGTTGTGGAAAATATTTGGAGAAGAAAATATTTGCAAATTAAAATATACATTAGCGACTGAACAATCAGTGAAGAATTATGCATCAATGACAAGGTTTCAACTTATCAACATGCATCAACCATTGATCAGATAAGAGTACTAGAAAAAAATCACCTAGAGAAAAATCTATATTCTTCAAGGACTCGACAATGAAAAAAGAGTATTGTGATATATGTACTTAATTCCTTTACCTTAGAAAATAAAATAGTAGTGCTTTCCACCAACCTTATTTAAACATGTATCCAGTAAACAAATCATCTGCAAAATGCAAGTCTTTTTTTTCTCAAGTCAATATTTAAAGTTTAACCAGTTTTATTGAAGTGAATGCCAATATCTGCAATACCAAGTATATCACTACAAAAATATATATGAGGACCGACCTATATTAGTATCCGGCATGATTTGCAGAAGTTTCTTTAAACTTGGTGAACCAGAAAAAATGTATGACTTAGCATAAAATAAATAGGATTTAAATTTTGGGATGAATGGAGTACATGCCATAAAATAGAAACTCAAGATTTACTAGGCTATCACCTCCTCTCAAAGTATTTGCACTCTGACCTCCCAACACTAGATATGTGGATAAACCTAATATTTGTATTTTTGTATTTTATTTCTTGAAGTGACCATCTGTTTGGTGTTGAATATTTAGATCGCTGGAAAGTTTTTGAATTTTTTGTTAATATCCACCAATGATTTCATTGTCTTGGACAGAGAACCAACTAAAATCAATTAGTAATAGCAACATGTGCATGCACGAAAGAAAACTAAGGTATGTCATTATATTAAATTAATATGGCAGCAATAATAGGGAAACCCACAACTACGAGTGGGAAAGGATCAGAAAGTTATGTACGTGTGTCACAAAGCTATGTAGTTGATAAATTAATTAATATTAATTCATGGTTGGTCTAACTACACAAAAATAAACAATCCCAAGACATTTCAAAATGTAGCCATCTAGCCGTGCAAATGCGTGGGTCACACTACTAGTTTTATTCAAACAGCAAGCAAAGCAAAATAAAATGACATGACGCTCCAAGCAAAACACATATCATGTGGTGAATAAAAATATAGCTCCAAGTAAAGTTACCGATGAACGAAGACGAAAGAGGGGATGCCATCTAGGGCATCCCCAAGCTTACGCTCTTGGTTGTCCTTGAATATTACCTTGGGGTGCATTGGGCATCCCCAAGCTTAGTCTCTTGCCACTCCTTATTCCATAGTCCATCGAATCTTTGCCCAAAACTTGAAAACTTCACAACACAAAACTCAACAGAAAACTCGTAAGCTCCGTTAGTATAAGAAAATAAACCACCACTTTTGTACTGTTGTGAACTCATTCTAAATTCATATTGGTGTAATATCTACTATATTCCAACTTCTCTATGGTTCATACCCTCCGGTACTACTCATAGATTCATCAAAATAAGCAAACAACACATAGAAAACAAAATCTGTCAAATACAGAACAGTCTGTAGTAATCTGTAACTCTCGAATACTTATGTAACTAAAAAAATCCTACCAAATTAGGAAGTCCGAAGAACTTTTTGTACCAATCCAGAGCAAAAAGAATCAGATCCAAAGTACGTTTCTGTGAATTACCAAAACTAATTTACTGGGTGTAAAAGTTTCTGATTTTCAGCAGGATCAACACAACTATCACCGTAAGCTACCCTAAACGTCTTACTTGGCACTTTATTGAAACAAAAGCTATAAAACATGATTACTACAGTATCATAATCATGTGAAAACACAAAAATAGTAGGGGTAAATATTGGGTTGTCTCCCAACAAGCGCTTTCTTTAATGCCTTTCTAGCTAGGAATGATGATTTCAATGATGCTCGCATAAAAGATAAGAATTGAAACATAACGGAAGCATCATGAAGCATATAACTAGCACATTTAAGCCTAACCCACTTCCTATGCATACGGATTTTGTGAGCAAACAACTTATGGGAACAATAATCAACTAGCATAGGAAGGTAAAACAAGCATGGCTTCAAGATTTTCAACACATAGAGAGGAAACTTGACATTATTGCAATTCCTACAAGCATATGTTCCTCCCTCATAATAATTTCAGTAGCATCATGAATGAATTCAACAATATAACCAGCACCTAAAGCATTCTTTTCATTATCTACTTGCATAGAAAATTTACTACTCTCCATATAAGCAAAATTCTTCTTATTCGGAATAGTGGGAGTATCATAAGAGACTCGAATACTATAAATTGTTTCCACATTAAAAGAGTAATGTTCAGAAAAAGGGTAATCATAATCATGACAAGTTTTATAAATATAATCATCACTACTTTTTATAGCATAAGTTTCATCACAATAATCATCATAAGTAGCAACTTTGTTCTCATCATAATCGATTGAAACCTCTTCCAAGATAGTGGAATCATCACTAAATAAAGTCATGACCTCTCCAAATCCACTTTCATATTCATCACAATAAGATTCAACATCCTCCAAAATAGTGGGATCACTACTTCCTAAAGTTGGCACTCTTCCAAACCCACTTTCATCAATATAATCATCATAAGTAGGAGGCATGCTATCATCATAACAAATATGCATATCAAAACTTGGGAGGCTAAAAATATCATCTTCATTAAACATAGCATCCCCAAGCTTGGGCAAACATTAATTGCAGAAAACATATTTTCAAATATGTCATCCTCATCAAACATAGCTTCCCCAAGCTTGGGTCTTTTCATATCATAAGCATAATCACTCTCATCATTAATAGTATGGATAGCACCAATAGTATAGCAATTTCATCATAACAATGAGTAGTAGGAGCAACATCATTTGGGAGAGATACCTTTCTACCTTTGTTTCTCTGTCTTTTCTTTTTATTCTTCACATTATATGTGGGTTCAACCTTCTTCTCTGAGCTCCTTATTGATGAGATTGGTTGAATAGAAGGCTCCTCCTCGTTACCTGATTCATCATAAGAAATAATAGGAGGGTATTGGGAAGTCTCTTCCCTTTCATTAGTGTTCTCTTCATCTTCTATTTTCTTTCTTTTCTTTATGTAATTGGCAATATAAGGATTTTCAATGCAATTCTGTAGCGACCCGACCTCAGACGGTCAAGTCTCTGTGCTCAGGTGTCATCCCTGGATCAGTAATGCTGACACCACACAGTACTTTGAAGGTTTTATAACAGAGTAGCAATCACACACTTATTACATCGAATGTCTCAAAAGAGAACTTATTACAATAATATGGCTTAAGGCCATCTAATGCGACAACAGCGGAAGGCTTGGAAGATAAAGTGAGTCCATCAACTCCAACGGCATAACTGAGCTGCACGGCAACGACCTACGAACCTTACTCCTCGTCTGAAAAGTCTGCAACATAATACGTTGCAGCCCGAGAGCGGGTCAGCACATGGAATATGCTGACAATGTAACACAAAAGAGCAATAACAGAATAATGCTACTACTACATGCATATTTGGCTGGTGGAAAGCTCTATGGTTACAGTTTTGTGAAAAGCCAATTTTTCCCTACTACAAAGGAATCAATTTTAATTTAACTATCATGGTAGTTGAAACATCATTTGAGAAGGTACACCCCAACTCAATGATCCCAATTAAAAGTAATTTAACAACCCAACAATATTAATTTTAAGAATGTTGAAAATCATGGGAATACTCAAGTACTAGATACTCAGAATTGTCCATAACCGGGGACACGGCTAACCATGATTAGATTGTACACTCTACAGAGGTTTGCGCACTTTTCCCCGCAAGACTCGATCGCCTCCGTTGATTCTCGCACTGCATGGTGTTTGAGAGACGGATGACCGAGACATAGTCTTTCAGAAGCATTAACTCTCTACTCCGGGTAGACCATACCAAACCTACAAACCCACTACCTGCTGATCCACCTCTTCAAGAGCTTCACGCTACTTACTCAAACTATGCTAGAGCCCATAATAGCTTGCGGCTGCACACGGAAGTTTCTAGCATGAATAGACTTAGTTCCCTTTGAGCCTGGGTGGCGGTCCATAGGAGAATCACACGGTAACCCCAGGATTTCCAAAAAATAAAACAGGCAATCACTGGTAACCCCAGGTGCCTCAATCCACCCAGATGTGTATTAAAGTTGCCACCTTAAGTAAACCATTAATTTACAATCTCACATCTGTCATGGATATCACTCAAACCCAATCCACGTCTACGAGCATAGCATGGCAATATAAGCATAACGTAGAAGTAACTCCCAAGGGTTTGATAATAAACAGGGCAATAGGTTCTACCTCAGCAACTACTTCCCAACCCACAAGTTAAAGACATCCTAGTCATGCAATGTTTGAGGGTTGAAACTAATGCATAAAAACTGGGAATGAAAAGAGTATGATCAATGTGTTACTTGCCTTGGTGACGATCCGGGTATCCTAGAGACTCGTAGTAACACGCTTCGCACTCCGGGAATTCTAGCGCATGCAAACAATAACATACATAAGAAACAATCAAAGATGCACAAGTAGAACTCCAGATAAAAGAGTCTGACCGGAGAGTTCAACTTAAGAACTCCGGTTTTGCAAGAAGAACCAATCAAACGAAGCAACAAAACTCAAACGGCAAAAGAAACAACGTCGTTTTACTAATCTGGATCGAAGCCAAATTTTACAGAAGAAAAATCTTATTTGAGTTGATTATTTGGAAAAGGGTTTCGAGACGAAACTCCAGGCGCTTGAATCGCCTGATTCCGATAAACGAGCGAAAAGATAAACAGGTCTGAAAATCGGATCAGAAATCGCGATCAGAATAATCGCGGAATAAATCCGATAAAAAGAAAAGCGACGAACTGCTAAACGGACGAACGTTCGTTAGCAGAAACTAAATAGAGAACGCGTTCGATAAAACGAACAGACGAACGGACGTTCGCTAAGTAAATAAACCGACGAAATAAACCGATCTATATAAAAAAACGATCTAGGATTTTTTTTTAAACGAAGGGTTGATTTAAGAAAAACCGGCGGCG